>NC_133325.1:367042561-367642561 GCF_042186555.1 Aquarana catesbeiana
ATAAAAAAACAATAGAAGAGAATAATTAAAAAAAAAAAAATATATATATATATATATATATATATTTATATATATATATATATATATATATATATTCTATTGCTTTATTATTTTATATTCTATCTTATTGTTTTTTTTTAGAAAAACGTTTTCTATTTTTTTCGAATTCGAGTATGTTTTCGAATTCGATTCGAATATGTTTTCAAATATGTTTTCGAATTCGATTCGAATATGTTTTCGAATATGTTTTCGAATTCGATTCGAATATGTTTTCGAATTCGATTCGAATATGTTTTCGAATTCGTTCGTTTTTTTTTCGGATTCGTTTAAATTCTTTACTTTTGTAATTCGGAAATTCGGATGCATCCGAATTTCCGAATAATGAAAAATTCGTCCGAATTTCGATTCGGAACGAAACGAAATGCACATGCCTATTTATTATTATTACAGCCCCCTCCCCAGGATGCCCACATAGGACCACAAGGGATGCCACCAGGACCACCAAGGATGCCCACCACTGATGACTGCCAGGTATGCCACCCATGGCCAGCAGGGATGCCAATCTGTGCCCAAAACTGATACCACTCTGTGCCCACAAATGATGCCAATTAGTGCCCATCAGTAATGCCTGCCAGTGCCTCCTTATCAGGGATGCCCATCAGTGCCATCTATCAGTGTCCATCAGTGCCACCCATCAGTGTCCATCAGTGCCACCTATCAGTGCCCACCCATGCCCATCAGTGCAGCTTTTCAGTGCCCAACGGTGTCTTCTATCAGTGCCCATGAGTGCCACCTATGAGTGCCTATCAGTGCTGCCTATCAATGCCCTTCAATGCTGCATAACGGTGGCACCTATCAGTGCCCATCAGTGCCACCTATCACTGCCCATCAGTGCTGCATATTAGTGCCCATCATCAGTGCCCATCACTTTTTTTTTCAAAATTCTCTGTCTTTTTTTATTTGTTTAGCAACAATTAAAAACCCCAGAGGTGATCAAATACCACAAAAAGAAAGCTCTATTTGTGGGAACAAAATGCTAAAAATGTTGTTTGGGTACAGTGTAGCATGACCACGCAATTGTCATTTAAAAAGTGACCGTGCTGAAAGCTGAAAATTGGCTTGGGCAGGAAGGGGGGAAAGTGGCCTGCATTGAAGTGATTAAAATTATTCACATAAAACAAAAGTATGCCTAATGACTATTCATTTGTATTAAAATATAGTTTTACTAATGTATGGTTTAGCTAACTTCATCACAAATGGAGAAACAGCAAACACAAATACTTTGTAGGCAGACATTTCACTATGTTCAAATGTGTTCCATGTCAACAAAAATCATATTTTCTTTAGGCAAATACAGTGCCAAAAACTGTTTTGTGGCGTCTTCTAGCAAAATATGTTCATAGTAAGTTCAACAAACCAAATGGTTGAAGTATGTCAGAGAGTTTTTGAACTTGAGTTTTAATGAAACTTTTATAAACAAGTACTTTTTAACATGCAAAAATTTATATTTTTCTAATTTTCTAAAAAAAGGACCCTGTTGGACGATAATGTTTCTAGCTTGCTTGGCATGTGGAAAGTTTTAGCCTATTTATAAGGCCTGCTGAGTGGCCACCTGGTCTTTTGGAAGCCAGCTGATAGCTCTCATAGTAGGAAGTAGACATAAGAGGATTCTGGGTTTGGCTTGGTCTAGGCACACAGCCTTCAGGAGCAGGAAAGTCACATTCTCTATATGCCAATCTGTTGAGCAGCTCAGCCCACACAGAATGCTGGAACAAATGAAAACAGCCAGTTTTCACATTTAACATCATGTCCTGTCAAGGACAAGGGGGATTATAGCAATTAGCTGAACCTCTAGTATTATTGTGACCTAAATATTTCAACTACACACAAGCACATCTGGCTTGGAAAAAGTTGTACTGTTGGATCATTTCTGCTTTTGAAAGGAAATGTGTGCCCTATAATTCAGTGACTTTAGGCATAAAAGTCAGTTTATTTCCCCACTGAGTCTATTGCATTCCCAATTTGAAGTGCACCATCTCTTTTCCTTCCATATTAAACACTTTGATTTAGTAGAAATTTTTTTTGTTCTTGTGGGTCTTAGGGGAGTTTTTGAAGTTGGCTTTACTTACACAATGCTCTGGAAAGTGTAGTCATTTGCTTGTAAAGTGGCAGCTACACATCAAAACTGATTTTCCAAACCAGGGAAATAGAAAAACAGATATGTTTTAATTTTACCACCACATTATTTCCATAAGGAATTTTAAAATACTTTCACAGTGAAACAAAAATGTTAACATATTATGAAATATAAAAAGGACATTTGAAGCAATATTTATTTTAAAACATACATATATATATATATATATATATATATATATATATATATATATACTCTTGCTCTGCATACTTGCAAAACCTTCTTTACAGAAAACATATAAAGTGCTGCTAAGATATGTGATTAAATGTTTTAAATGTTTTAATGTATATATATTATATAAACTAGGGGATCTGGATGCACAGTTGGACACAGGGAATAACAAAAGATAGAGTGATCTCTGTAGCTAACCTGGGCAAACATATTCCCACAGTTGGAGATGCACAAACGTAATTTATGTTAAGAAACAAATGAAAAACCTGGTGCTATAAGCACGGTTTGAGACCCCTGTTGGATTATATACAGACCTAATGCATGTAAAAAGATCATTTTTATTGAAGTACAAATAAACATAGAAAAATGTATAATTATGGTGACTTCATAAAAACAAAGTACACGGTACCCATATCGCAATTGTATGAAAACCTTCTGCCCTCAGAAAGGTAGGCTAGTGGTGATGCATACTTGCACTGACACCTTACATGTTACAGACAAATTACAGTACTTCTTCAGAGGTTTTTCATGTCAAAAATGGTATTATATTGCTATACTGCAGAATACAAAAAATGTACAATTAGTATTGTATATACATTTTTACAAAATCTTCAACAAAAAAGTATAAGCAGTAAATGTATACATACAGGTCTCTTCACATATAATATAGTACTGCTATACTTACTTAGTCACACATGCAAATGTGCAAGTGTCTAAGGAAAGAATGGAGATGATGGTAAATCCTTCACATGGGAAGCATAACATAGATCCAACCCCACAGTAAGCAGGAATGTATGGCACCCAATGCTTCGCTACAAGGACTTGTAGCTTGTGGAGCAAGAAGCCCCTGCTAATGGTGGGTCAGCAAAGCTGTATAAATAAGTCAAAAGGTGTGGATAAGAACTAATATAGGTAAATAGAACCGTCCGAGCTGCACTCAGCAGCAGTTCAAAAGATGTAAATCCTATATAGAAGTAATGACATACCTTTAGCAATGCTTGTATAGACACACCAAACCTCCACCATGCACTTCCAAGGCACATCTAATGATTGCCTTGGGTGCAGGTAGATAAGGCTGTATGTGAAAGAGTTGAGCCAATCGCAATCATGATTGCCATGGGAGACAGCTGGTCCCTGGGTGGGAATGTCCAAGCTCCATGGAGCCTCCGGATTTCCCCACTGAGTCCTTCGATGCAATGATGCATGGGGCGGGGTCACGTCCTATGTCATCGCTCCACTGACGTCTGCACTCCAAGCTAAAACACAGGGGGAGGGAACCAAAGACACAGTGTCAAGGAACCCAAAGCCAGAAGTAGTTCAGAGCCAACTCCCTATGAAAAGAGGTAGGACAAAGGACCCACGCACGCCGGGCAATGAGGCAAGAAGCGCGAATAAACATTCCAGGCCATCAGGGTCAGAGCAATGCTTCTGGAGCATGGGAATCCATAATCCAATGACATTTACATACTAAAGGCAAAACAAGAGCAATTGGCAGGTGACCTCTAGTGGAGATGCATGCAATCGCAGACAAACAACAGAAGATATCAACATCCAGCAAATGAATGCATAATAGAGCCCTATATAAACAAAATCCATTAAAGGATAAAGAGTGTGCTAAGACTACATGCATACAATTAGGATAATGCTTAAATGAAAAAATACATTTGAATGTAGGAGGACTTTAGGTCATAAATCCAATTCACAGATTCCTGACTCAAATCCTGGCAAATACGGCTTGAAATTAAAAGCCTTATTAAGGCCGGGTGTCATTGTGGCTTTTATATGGAAAATCTATCTGAGTTTGCTTTGCTTTTCCAAGAGGTAGAGAGGGAGCTTTCTGCTCTATGCTGACCATGTGACGATATATACAACGCCACAGTTCTAATTTAGTTTTACCCACATAATAACAGCCGCATTGGCAGGATAATAAGTATACTACCCCGGGAGTGTGGCAATTGACATAATGCTCAGGTCGGAAAGTTTCTCCATTAGGCAAAATTATATTTTTACGTGTATCCATGTACTGGCAATAGCTGCTATGGCCACAAGGAAATGTTCCCTTGTATTTAGCTGTACTAGTACTTTCTCCTTTAAACTCACCATGAACTAGTTTGTCACTTAATGATGAGGCCCTTCTATAAGTAATTAAAATCAGAATACAGTGATCAGTGCTGCTGGCTATAGCAGGAAAAATCCAACAGGCTGATTGTAGAGAAGTTGAACGCTAGATCGACTTCTGTACAACCAGCTTGTCCATACATTAAATAAAATTGGTTCGGTCCCTGCCAAACTGGCAGAATTTTGAACCACATATGGCAGGCTTAAAGGATTTGTAAAGGCAGAAGTTTTTTTTATGTTCATGCATTCTATGCATGAACATAAAAAACCTTCTGTGCATAGCAGCCTCCCCAGCACCCCCTAATTACTTACCTGAGCCTCATCTCTCTCCAGCGATGTCCACGAGTGTCTTAGCCATCCTGGGACTCTCCTCCTGAGACACAGCACTGGCGCCATTGGCTCCCGTGGCTGTCAGTCAGTCAGTTAGCCAATCAGGGGAGAGAGGGGGCAGGGCTGGGTCGGGGCTCCATGTCTGAATGGGTACACGGAGCTATGACTGTACTCAGATGCCCCTATATAGCAAGCTGCTTGCTGTGGGGGCATTCGACAGGAGGCAGGGGCCAGAAGAGAGAAGTGGAGCACCCAGGCTGCTCTGTGCAAAACCAACTGCACAAAGGAGGTAAGTATAAAATGCTTATTTAAAAAAAAAAAACAGAAAAAAAAACAAGACTTTACAATCACTTTAAGTAAGATTTGTTTTATTTATTCTGTGCGGGTTGGAAAATGAAAATAAACTTCTGTTTGGTTGTTATGGGCAACAGCTACAATAAATATGTAACATTCTGCTATACAGATTATAAAAAATTAACAAGGAACCCATAAGAAAATCCTCTTTGATCAATCATCCCTGCATAATCTTTTATTCCTTCAAATGTAGGAAAAAGATGTATTTGATTTTCTGAGTGAAACCAAACACACTTTATTTTTGATTGCATCGCATCAGTCAGTTTTCATGCGGTGTTCTACCTACTGCACATGCTGATAACAGAACTGTTATCACAAGATCCCCAGAGATTAATGTATTTACTAACTTCTATGAGATATTGCATCAATACATTTTAACAGTCTCTGACAGAGACATAAAGGATCCATTAAATTAAATTCAAGTTTCTATTAAATTACTTGCAGAAACAGCCAGGCTCCTCTTATCTCCAGACAAAATTAACGGATGCTATTAGGGGCTCAGATTCAAGAAATGCTCCCCAGGAGGAAAGAGGCAACCTTGTAAAATGAGCCCATGGGAGAATTATGCTACACAGAGATATATTGGAAACCTGCTTGATATTTGTGTACTAAATAGTAAGTGTTGATCCCTACTTTTGTCCCCCAGCTTTTTGCAGATCACATTACATGCAGACATACCCTGATTATGGAAACTCATTCCTAATTCAGAATATAAAGTGTATTATTAGATTTTTGTGTGCCGTCTAAGCAGAGTCAACAAAAAGGACTTTTTCATTAAAAAAAAAAAATGTATCTGTATAAATAGAAACTTCACTATTATATTGCTAATGTGCTCATACGTTTGATCTCCTACAGCTATAGAATCTTTTTACAGAATTAAAAGAACAAAAAAAAAAACTTTTCATACTTTACACTGATTTTTATACATCATCCAAGTAAGATGTATAAGCATTCAAACAACAAGACCATGACCAGTAATGCAATTGCAGCAATGTTCTCCACAATTCTCTATTTAAGACGCCTTTTTTCCATATTATGTATACAATTTCTTTGGAGGTCTCAATGAACAAGGCAAAGGTGCTATGTACAGTTTTAATCCAGTAGGATCCTATCAAATAGATGCATACAAAGATGGTGGTTCTGCAAGTGCCATGCTCCAGCTCCTTCTGGACAATCAGAATGGCTACAAGAACATGCAGAAGGTGGAGCACCTTCCCTTGACAGTGTAGAAGGCTCTGCAGCTTGTCAAAGATGTATTTATTTTGGCAGCTGAGAGAGATGTATACACAGGGGATGCACTGAAAATTTCCATTGTCCCCAAGGATGACATAAAAGAGGAGTTTTTGTTCTCCACTGAGAAAAGATTGTGTCTTTTTAACCACTAGCTGACCAGCCGCCGCAGTTATACTGTGGCAGGTTGGCACGGCTGTGCCAATCGCCATAGCTATACATCGCTCCTTTAAGATGTCATGGCAGGCACGCCCACCGCGTGTCCCTGGAGCAATTGCCCGTGACAGAACGATAACAGGGATGTGTGTGTAAACACACACACATCCCGGTTCTCTCAGAGGAGAAGGGACCGATCGTGTGTTCCTACTAAGTAGGAACACAGATCGGTCTCCTCCCCCAGGCAGTCCCATCCCCCCTACAGTTAGAACACACTAGGGAACACAGTCAACCCCTTGATCGCCCCTAGTGTTAACCCCTTCCCTGCCAGTGACATTTATACAGTAATCAGTGGCTATTTTTTGCTCTGATCACTGTATAAATGTCAGTAGTGTCAAAAGTGTCCGATCTGTCTGCCGCAATGTTGCAGTCCTGATAAAAATTGCAGATCGCTGCCATTACTGGTAAAAAAATAAAATAAATAAAAAATTTTTTTTACCAAAAATATGTAGAAGAATATATATTGGCCTAAACTGATAAAGAATTCATTTATTTTTTTGGATATTTAATATAAAGTACAAAATATTGTGTATTTTTGAAAATTGTTGCTCTTTTTTTGTTTATAGTTCAAAAAATAAAAACCGCAGAGGTGATCAAATACCACCAAAATAAAGCTCTATTTGTGGGAAAAAAAGGACGTCAATTTTGTTTGGGTACAACATTGCACGACCGCGCAAATGTCAGTTAAAGTGAAGCAGTGCCGTATCACAAAAAATGGCCTGGTCAGGAAGGGGGCTAATCCTTCTGGGGCTGAAGTGGTTAATAAGTCATTTAAACTTGTATGCTGGTCTTTTTTTCCCTTTGATTTATACAAAATAAAATAAACAAAAAAGAAGAGCCAAGACAGGGTCAGACAGTCCAGGTCAGCAACTAGCAGGCAGATTAGACACAGGTGGCAGGCAGAAGTGTAGTCAGAAGTCAGGCTGGGGTCGGTAACAACAAGGCAGTTGAGCAGAAGGGTAAGGCAGAAGCGTAGTGTAGAATCAAGGCAGGGGTCGATGCAGGCAAAGCCAGGTCGGCAATGGAAGAGCAATACAGGAACAGATACACAGATGCTTCAAGAACGTAAAACACCAAAGGGTACTGACACAAGAAACTAGTGCAATTTAAATAGCCCGCCTGGTGCCAATGCACACATGCACACCTGCTAAATGGCCAGGAACAGGGCTTACAGGAACCATGCACCGGCGCACATGCATGCGTCGTTCTTGACACCCTCATTTACACGCTTGATAGGTGGATAGGAGAATCCTCCCCACTGAGGTATTTTATTCTGGCAAAGGGGAGAATTCCCCGTCATCAGAATATACTGAATAGCACTACTGGCTATAGCCAGTGGCACTGATCGAGTGGAGAAAATCTGACAGGCTGGCTGTACAGAAATCAATCAATAGAAAAACTTTTGTACAGCCAACCTGCCCATACATGGATTGAAATTCAAGCAGTTCCTGCTAAACCAGACAAACTTTTTATCCATGTATGGCCAGCTTAAGGCAGAGCTGAAAGAGAAAGTATTCTTCTAAATCCCCTTCTGAGCCCAAGCATTTGGTCTTGTGACCACTGCTGAAGGGGAATCAGGTTTTTAGATAAGCCATTTCTCATTTTTTTTTAAATGCCTCGGCTTGTGATGTGATCATGTGATTAGCAATGGAGGGAACAACGTGTTTTCTAAAGATATTATTCTTTACGTGAGACCAAGCGAAATGGTTAACCTAAATTAAAATGCTTTGCATGCAGCTTTCCTTCCAATTTCCTATTCAAAGTTACTGTACATTACACAAACCTATATATCTGCATACAGTTTTGATGTCTGTTCAGCTTGTAATATTCATGTCTTCTCCTATCCAGACTGAATGAAAAGAATAGGCACATGTGCCAAGCAAGCAACTGTTACCAGAAATATCAGTCATGGCAGCCTACTTCGTACTGTACATACATTTTTTGTTGGTTTCTTTATTAAAACAGGATCAATTCTAATAACTGTGTTAAAATGAGTCAGCAGCAAGATTTTACCTTTTGTTCTGATGTCTGTGGCGTGATGCACAACAGGCTCAAACAAGCATTGTTCAGGAACAAAATAATTGATCATTATGGTGTTCCTATGGCCACTTACTATCTGCTAGGAACTCCTCATCCTTTCTACATTACCCTGATTAGGAATGCTCATGCTGCTAGAGCACTCCTGTTTAGGGGAGATACTGGCTCAAGTGACATCATTAAATGATTGGATGGCACCTGTTATCTAAAATCTATGGACCTGCATAAAGGGGGTGCACACTATACAAAAATTGGAAGAAAAATTCAGAACGAGGCATGATCATTTGATTTTGGTATAGTGTGTACACAACTTGAGACATCCGATTCTGACTTTGCAAATGAAAATTTCTTAAGGGACAAATGCAAAAAATGTACTGTTTTCATATAGTTTTCATGCAAGAAAAATCTGATACGAAAGACTGCTCATGACCAGTAAGAAATAATAACAAAAAAAAGCCTTTGTCGTACGATATTTTTTGTACATTATTATCCTTGTTTCCGACTTGCTGTAAAACGTGGCCAAATTTGAAGAAAAATTCCGAACGAGGCACGGTTGTTTGATTTTCGTATAGTATGTACTTTTGACATCCGATTCTGACCTTGCAGATGAAAAATTCCAAAGGGCCAAATGCCAAAATTTTTCTTGTATGTCTACAGAACTAATGATTTTCATTTAATGTGTACTGTTTTCGTACGGTCATCATACAAAAAAAATCAGATTTGAAAGACTGTGCAAGACTGCGCACGATCAGTAGGAATAAATAGGGAAATATCGAAAAAAAGCCTTTGTCATACGAGATTTTTCGTACATTATTTCTATCCTTGGTTCCGACTTGCTGTGAAACATCCAGAAAATTGGAAGAAAAATTCCGAATGAGGAATGGCACAACTTTCGACATTCGATTCTGACTTTGCAAATGAAAAATTCCGAAGGGACAAACGCCAAAATTTTTCTCTTATGTGTACAGAACGAATGATTTTCGTTTAATGTGTACTGTATTCGTACAGTTTTCATACAAGAAAAATCAGCCTTTGTGGTGCGAGATCTTTCGTACATTATTTCTATCCTTGGTTCCAACTTGCTGTGAAACATCGAGGAAAACCGAACAATTGTTCACCCGATGTGTGCCGCTTTTAGGGTCCTAATGCAGATAATATTCTGGTAATCAATTGTCACCTCAAATAAAATGTCTGTTCATTTTTTTTAACCAGTGTCAGCATTATGTTAGTTATCAGTCCCAGATAACCGTGAAAGATAAGTTCCCAGCAAGCCAAAAAGATAAACATAAATAACAGCCCTTCGTGAGCAATAGCTGACACGGTTTTGATCCATTAGTATCTGTACACCACAGTCAGGTTTGTCAACCTCCCAGGCAAAGCCAGGATTAAGGAAACAAAGGTCTTTATAGCTAGATGTAAGGAGCAGAAAAATGTGTGAACTTTTTTTGTGTCTGGATCAAAATCATCTTTTTTGTTTTAGCTTTGGTGTTAGGAGCCTTGTATAACCTCATCTTCAGACAGTGGAAAAAAATTTAAATTCATGAGCAGTCTGGAAAAGGAACCCCCCCCCTCCCTTTGAATTGCTAGTGGATGACAAATAGCTACTACTTTCCACTCCATTTCACCAGGCACAGCTACCTTTCTATCCTCCTGAGGTTTGTGACCTTTCCATCGATGTCATTTGCAGTTCCCCTCAGTCCCCTCCTGGTGCCCCAAGGGAGCTGTAATGGACTCACTTTAATTGCCTGTTGAAGGACAGAAGCAGTTCCTCGCAGGCTGATTGGTGATCCCCCTGTGAGTACAGCTGTCCTGGTCAGTGAAAAGATTGCTCTGACACACACAAACATTTTGGCTCAGTGCTCAATACATTTCGCACAGCATGTACATAATCACTGCTCTGGCTTTGGTGGTTTCCTGTCTGCCCACTCTGCACTGTGGCTTTATTTGTTAGCTGTGTGACTCACAGGAGAGAGACTATCCATGCTAATCCCCTATTGGGTTGCTGTAGTTGAGATAGAAGATACCCCACAGAGTTCTGTATAATTCTGAAATTTAGAAAGTCAATCTTCTGTGGGTTTTTTGCTATTGCACCTGAGACTGCAGTACAGTTCTACCTTCTGCATGCCAAACTCTCCGCACGATTTATTTACATTTTTTATTATGTCTTTTAAACGCTAAAAGGTGCTCTTGGGATCCTGTGCATAAATATATCAAATGATGCAATAAAATGAATGATTTTCAGTTTTAAAGTGGGAATGCATTTTAGATAAAATACATTTTAGATGTCAACGTGTGTACAATAAAGTGTCTCAATTAGGGATGCCTTATATGTGATAAACATGTAAATGATACAAAACACATAGGATGAGATGTGTTAAATAAATGGGAACATTTACAAAAACCGGTGCAGAAGACAGCAGTGACAAATGCTTGCTTTCATTTTTAAACTGTCCTAGAAAGATGACATAATTTATGGCTACCGGGAACATGATTGTTTTTGGTCCCTTTTTCCATGAAGTTATTCCCATTTGATATTTCACTTAGGAGTCCTCATTCAATATATCTTGGAATGCTTTGATCCTCTACCTTTCCAGGAACATGAGCCCTACTTTATCAAACCCTCTTTTTAGTATTGCGGTAACCAATCTGATTAACCCCTTAAGGACCGGAAGATTTTCCCCCTTAATTACCAGGTCATTTTTTGCGATACAGCACTGCTTCGCTTCAACTGAGAATTGCGGGGTCCTGCAATGCTGCAAAATTGACGTCCTTTTTTTCTCACAAATAGGGCTTTCTTTTGGTGGTATTTGAGCACCTCTGCAGTTTTTTTTTTTTGCGCTATAAACAAGAAAAGACTGACAATATTGAAAAAAAAATATATGTTTTATTTTTTGCTATAATAAATACACAAAAAAACCCCGTCTTCATCAGTTTAGGCCAATATGTATTCTTCTACATATTTGTGGTAAGAAAAATTGCAATAAGCGTATAACGATTGGTTTGAGCAAAAGTTATAGCATCTACAAAATAGTGATTTTTAGCGGGACTGCCAAATTGTGGTGGACAGATCAGTCACTTTATACACTTTTTAGGGACCACTGACATAAATGCACTGATTACTGTATAAATGACACTAGCAGGGAAGGGGTTAACACTAGTGGTGATCAAAGGGTTAAATGTGTTCCCTGGGAGGTGTTTCTAACTGTGGGAGGAGTGTACTGACTGGAGGAGGAGAGAGATTGCTGTTCCTGATTACTAGGAACAGATGATCACTTTCTACTCCCCTGTTAGAACAGGGATCTGTTTGTTTACATTGACAAATCCCCATTCTGGCTCTCTGTGGAGAAATCGCAGGTGGCCAGCGGTCATCGCAGCCGCCGGCCATGTGCATCGGCTCCCTTGCCATGCAGTGTACGTGCCCGCTATAGCTCTTAAAAGAGCTGACGTACACCTATGGCAATTTGTGGGAATGAGCCGACCTGCCGCAGTATAATGACGGTGGCTGATAGGCAAATCTTTAAAGTGACAAATTTTTTTTTTTTTTAACCTTACAGTGGTTGTTAACCCACTTCAATAAAATTGTCTTATCCCCTCTGTACCATAATAACAAGTGTCCCCGTATCTGTGTTATATAAAAAATCTGCCGATTTATACCTATATGAGCTCCGCTTCCGGCGCTCGGCTGACTCCTGGGCTCTTTTCACTTTCCGACTCACATTTCCAGTGGGCAGTGCTGAGCACTCCCACTGACGTCACCCCGGGAGGAGAGGGAGAGAGGAGAGAAGAGAGAGAGAGCCGACAGTCAGCTGAGTGCCAGGAGCCGCACTTATATAGGTACAGATCAGAAGATTTTTTACATTACACGGGACACAGGGACACTTGTTATTATGGTACAGAGGGGATAAGATGATTTAGTTGCAGTTATTCAAGCTGAAGGAGTGGGGGGGCGGGCCTTGGTACAAGCAGACAGGCAGGGAGGGGAGGGGGGAGGAGGACAGAGGAGTCACAGAAGACAGATAACAGGGCCACAGATGACGGAGGCACATACTCTGACCACTGTGTCAGGGCTCAGCAGCCATGATACACCGTGGTCAGTTTGCAGAGGGGAGGATGTAGCCAGGCAGGATCAGACAGGTTTTTTAGGTGATACAGGGGCCAAATTACACATCACAAGAGTTAACAAGAGCTTTAAAGTGGATGTAAACCCTCACATATACCCAGTGAAGTGAACAGCCTCAGATGATACACAGAGATGAATCAAATCTCTATACGTAAGTTTTACATGTATATCTGCTGTCTTCAGGTTTCTACAGTCTTTAGAAAGTGCATATTGTGTTAGAAATGTTTCTTCGTATTCCAGCTGTGGGTATGGAGCCTGGACATACACAGTGTGTGAGTTGATTGGAGGAAAGGCACCCCCCCCTTCACAGCAGAGAAACAAAGAAACTTGCAGAGCTTTGCTGTGATTAGACAAGCTCTCTGCTTCTCTGTCTCTAAGTTACCTCTCCAACACAAATTACCAGCTGCTTTTATCTCGTGTGTTGGCAAACTTGCCATAAGTTATCATGCTGATAACAGAGGAACTAAGCAGCAGAAACACATGGGACTCAGGGCTTTGAAGAGAGATAAGTAAACACTACAGAGATGTGTCCAGGTCAGATTTCATGAATGGGGTTTACATCCAATTTAAAGTGGAAGTAAACCCTTTGTTCAAAGTTGTACCTACAGGTAAACCTATAATAAGGCTTACCTGTAGCTACAGTGAATATCCCCTAAACATGTACTGTTTAGGAGATATTCACTCTGCATGCAGCCGGTTACGCCACTGCTCTGTGCTGCGGTCCGTGACTCCCGTACGTCATTGCTGTGTAGTCAATCAGACAGCCGAAGGACATGAACCTGGAAAGAAGACCAGTTGAAGATGGAAGCGCCTGTCGGCGGTGACAACGCAGCGCTGGAAGGCTTCGTTCTAAGGTAAGTATGCAATGCATACTAGCACATTATGACTTTACCTGCAGGGTTAAATAAAAAATAATAAATTGGTGTGGTTTAATACCACTTTAATGCATTCCTTGCATTAAGGTAAAAATGTTTAGGCATAAGAATCCCCCCTCAGCCCCCCCTTTTACCTACCCAAGCCCTCATTTGATCCAGTGCTGCGCCTGTCTGCACTTCCTGGTCTCACTGGCTTCTCAAAGCTGAAGACGAAGGAGCAGGGGCAGGACCAAATGCTGCTGTCTGTGTCAATAGATACAGACAGCAAGGCTCGGGGACAAGTCCACACGAGTGCTCTCATAGAAAGGTGCTTTGTATGGGGGTAATCGCCAGGAAGGAGGCGCCAGGAGCGCCTGCAGGGAACCCTAAGGAGGAGGTTTGGGGCCACTCCATTGCACAGAGCAGGTAAGTATAAACCTGACTGTTATTTAAAAGAAAAAAAACATTTACAATCACTTTAAGACTGCATTCCTAATGAGCTTTTCCAGTGTAAGTGTGGCTCTGATTAATGTACGCAGGTAAGACTCATGGACAAACACAAACAAACACTGTTTTCTCAGTTTGTTGACACTGTGATAAATGAATCCTTTATTAGAGTGAGGGCTTGTCCATGTGAACAGCACATATACTGTATGTGTTAATAAGCACTGTACAAAATAAGTGTAATGCTAAAAAAAAGTTAACTATTTCATGCTCCTACATGCTGCACTAAACAAGCAAGTACAAGCAGTTTTATTTGACTTTATTGTGTAGGAAATATTTAAGGACTCATTTAGACTTGTAGTTGAGGGGGGGGGGGCGTTAAACACGTACAGTTGAGCCATATTTTTAGAACTCCAATCACCGCTCCTTAAACTACAAAGGCAGCTGGCGGTGATGTTCACATGCCACAGTTGCAATGCTTTGCTTCACGTCCTCAGCAAAAGTTATCACTCTTGAGGCATTTTGTGAGAGGTACTGCTGCTAAGTTAATGTGGGTGCACTGCACCTGCCCTGCAAGCATGTGTGATGCATTTGGTGGTGATATGTTGGTGTGACATTTACAGGGTTAACACAGGACACGAGGAGACATTATACTGTGTGGCAGTATAGACACAAGTCTAAACTTTGCCTAACCCTTTTGTGCCCAAGGTTCATTGAAGCCCTCCTTATATGAACACTAAATCCCCCCCCCCCCAAAAAAAAACTTAATATTAGAAGAACGGATTAAAAAATATATATATACTTACCTTACATCCTAGTTTCCTTCTGTGGCACCTAGGAATGACTTCAGAGACCTTCTTATTGTGATTGTGGGAAAACTGAGTGTTCCAGATCTCCTGAGAAGACACTACTGCACTATGCCAACGTGTATTCTCACACAATTTGGGATCCTCTGCTTTCCCAGATTCCTGCCAGAAGGAGGATGGTAACTGGCAAAGAGATGCAGTCCATAAAGGTGTATGGTAAGCTAAAATGTTTCTTCGTTTTAAATGCTTTTGAATTGCTGCTAAACGCAACCCATTTAAGTGAATGGGATGCACTTCATATACCCAGCAAGCATGAGTGATGCACGTGGTTGCGCCATGTTGGTGTGGCATTTACAGGGTTAAAACAGGCAATGAGGTGGCATTATATCACTTCCTCACTGCCTGGTAAACGCCTCAGAAAAGCAATACGAATACAGATAACTTTTCAGAGGTGTGGCAGTGTAGTAAGTAGTCATTTTATGTAAAAAAAGAACAAAAAAGAGAGTGAACCAGCCTAGTGCATTATCTTTAAAAACAGTTTATTAAAAAAAAGACAGACTCATCACAAATATATCCAGGAGTCTCCACAGCTGCTGAGAAGACTTCTTGTATCCTAGGAATGCTAATATGTTTTGTGGGGGTCCCATCTTGATCAAAGCTCATCACAAATATTCAAATGCAGAGTCATCGCAGCTCCTGAGCATATTTCTTGTATCCTGGGAAGTTGCCACATGGGTCTAACGCATTTCAAGGGGGTCCCCTCTTTATCAGAGCCTCTTTAACACCTATTTCCTCTTTTTTAAATAAATTATGATAATAAACTTTATTTTATATAGCACCTTTAAAGGTAGCTTCTCAAAGCACAAAAACAAGAGAAACAAAAACACAAGAAATACACACGGTAAAACAGAGGAAAAAAATGGATAATTATGTGAAAGCCTGTCTAAAGAAAAAACATCAACAGTGACACTAATACAGTGATCAGTACTAATAATATACACTGTCACTGGCTAGAAATGGGTTAGCATCTGAGGCAATCAAGGGGTTAAATGTGTGCCTAACCATGTGTAATATGTGTAATGTCTGCTGATTTTTACTAAAAACCTCTTTGTTTCTTATCCCTGCTTTGCAGGGATGAGAAACTGAGAGATCATTCCTTCTGTACAGGGCTCTGGGCTGTGATTGGTCGGGATAATAACACCATGTTACCTTCTACTTGAAAATGTCACCTATGACATGATTAAATGTCAATCTGGCAATTATTTTTATGTTGCACAATTTTTAATGTTAAAATAAAATGTGTTAAATTTTAAATTTCCTCTCTGGTACTATTTGTCTAAGGAGGGCAGGGAAAGATAGCACTACGCAGGCATAGTGTAGCACAGTTTAATAAAAGTTAAAAGTATAAAATAGTATGTATATGCATTCACAAGCGGGTGAGGTGAGGAATGACAGATCATAAGGGAAAGTCCGAATGTGAATCAGAGACTGGAGTCTCTATCCGGGATGGTGTGAAAAGTCGTGGGGAGGGAGCCGGATTGAGCCAAGGAACCGTCACGGAGGCATCAGGCTGCCCTCAAAGGCCAGGATGAATTTTCCTGCAAAAGGATACCTTCCAGGGTGTGTATTTCTCTCCAGCTGGAGTATCAAAAAAGAGCTGTCAGCTCGTCCGCTGTGGGGACCAGTCGGAATGCGTTTCAGAAGCTAGCCACGCCTCCTTCGTCAGCCTGTTAACCTATTTGTCTAAGGCACCACTAAAAATCCTGTTAACAAACCTTTTTTCTATGTATGCCTTATTTAGGGATGTTGGTGCCCTTCCTACCCAGTGTCATTGGTACAGTGATAGTGCATATTATTAGCATGATCACGGTATTAATGTCACTGGTGTTGTGAGTGTCAGTTAGTCAGTTCCCTCCCACTGTCAAATTGCCCACTGCACTATCGTAGTCCCATTATACGTCACTGATCAACACCATTAGTATTATAAAAAATAAATAAGTAAAAATTCCAGAATATATTCCATAGTTTGCAGATGTTATAAGTGTCAGGCAAACCAATCAATATACACTTATTGGTTTGTTTTTTTACCATGGAACTGTAACATTTTTTTATTGGATATGTTTCATAGCAAAAAGTAAAACATATAGTTTTTTTTTATTTTAAAACTATCGATCTTTTTTCATTTATATCACAAAAAATAAAAAACCTAGTGATAATACAATACCACCAAAAGAAAGCTCTATTTGTGTGAAAAAATATATATAAAATATGTTTGTATACAGTGTATCATGACTGCGCAATTGTCCTTAAAGTAGCGCAGTGCAGAATAGCAAAAAGATGGCCTGGTCAAGAAGGGGATACATTCTTCCAGAGGGCAAGTGCATATAGAACAGCTACTGTATGTAAACAGAATGTGCTCTGGTAGTCAGAGATCCCACAATTGGTTTATCTTGTAGCAAATGCTATAGCATAGTCAATCAAAACAAACATGTTTTTATCATAATCAGAATGCGCCAGCTTTCTTGCAGATCAGAATTACCGTGTTAAAAAGATTACCATTTGAGTATAGAAGTTTATAATGGTATAACTTATAATAATAAAAATGTAGTGCTAAAAGTGAAAAATGTAATGATTAGTGAATGCAACACACTAAAACAAGAAAAAATGAATGTGTGAAATTAAACAACTGGAATAAATTAAAACTAAACAACGATAGAGATAAGTAACAAAAGTCCCCTCATAAAGAGTGAAAAGTGAGTCCAAAGTGAATGGAAATTCTTCAAATCAGTGTTTCATCCGCATGAAAATCTCCAAATATCAAATGGATAGAATACTCTTACCAGAAATGGTGGATTCGGATGCCAGTGACACCAAATCAAACAGGCTTCGAGATCCAAGATGGAGGTGGTCATCCCAGGGACCCCGGATCTCAATGGGGTATCCCCTCTCTGCTTAGCCAATCAGGATGGAGACAGCCGCTTAGGAGAGACCAAAAGGCAATGGTGTGATGTCCAAACCTCATCGAAATCCCGGAATGTAAGGAGGCAAAAAAATGAAATGCGCCAATAGTGCAGATCAAAAATGATGTATTTATTGGGTCACACCAATAAACAAGACAATTAAAAAGCGTGATCACGTAGATAAAAACAAGTGTAGGGAAGAGTATGGTTCGTCCAATGCGTTTCGTCCAATTGGACTTCAACTGGGCATCAATGGTATAACTTATTAAGCCCAAACCAATTAAATTTAACCACTTGCTGACCGTGCACTGTAACTTTACTGCTACAATGTGGGCCAGTTGGCCAGTTGCGCAGTAAAGTGTATATATATATATATATATATATATATATATATATATAATCTCACAAAAGTGACACCACCTCACATTTTTGTAAATATTTTATTATATCTTTTCATGTGACAACACTGAAGAAATTACACTTTTATACAATGTAAAGTAGTGAGTGTACAGCTTGTATGACAGTGTAAATTTGCTGTCCCCTCAAAATAACTCAACACACAGCTGGCAACAAAAGTGAGTACACCCCTAAGTGAAAATGTCCAAATTGGGCCCAAAGTGTCAATATTTTGTGTGGCCACCATTATTTTCCAGCACTACCCTAATCCTCTATGATGACATCATAGAGCTGGGGGATGTTACAGACCTTGTGCTCCTCCACCTTCCATTTGAGGATGCCCCACAGATGCCCCACAGATACTCAATAGGATTTAGGTCTGGAGACATGCTTGGCCAGTCCATCACCTTAACCTTCAGCTTTTTTAGCAAGGAAGTGGTCGTCTTGGAAGTGTGTTTAGGGTCTTTATCATGTTGGAATACTGCCCTGCTGCCCAGTCTCCAAAGGGAGGGTATCATGCTCTGCTTCAGTATGTCACAGTACATGTTTGTTTTGCTTGCGTCTATCTAGCAAGGTTACTCTGTGGTATAAGCAAGGAAGCTGAGATTTCTGCAATGTGTAAATGTGCTTTTACTATACAAAGATGCTGTACATACAAAACTATTACAATATTAGGAATACAATACAAGACTGACAGATATCAATAAAAAGCAAAATGCCTAGCAAACTAAACAGCCTATGGTCTATAATAGTACAAATACACTTAAAGGTTACTTATCTTCTGTTACTGTATCTTCGTGATCTCCATTGGCAACGAATCTCCTGGAGCATCAGGCAGTGTTCTTGTATCATGAGTGGTGGCTTCTGATCTTCAAAGCATGATGGTGTGTCTGTCTGTGTCCCTAGTTTATGCCTGAATCCCCCTTTTATATTTACCATAGTTACCAATAGGGATGAGCCGAACACCCCCCGGTTCGGTTCGCACCAGAACCTGCGAACGGACCTAAAGTTCGCACGAACGTTAGAACCCCATTGACGTCTATGGGACTCGAACGTTCGAAATCAAAAGTGCTCATTTTAAAAACTAATTTGGTATTGTCCTAAAAAGGGTTTGGGGACCCGGGTCCTACCCCAGGGGACATGTATCAATGCAAAGAAAACTTTTAAAAACGGCCGTTTTTTCGGGAGCAGTGATTTTAATGATGCTTAAAGTAAAAAAAAAAAAAAGTGAAATATTCCTTTAAATATCGTACCTGAGGGGTGTCTATAGTATGCCTGTAAAGTGACGCGTGTTTCCCGTGTTTAGAACAGTCCCTGCACCAAATGTCATTTTTAAAGGAAAAAAAATCTCATTTAAAACTGCTTGCGGGTTTAATGTAATGTCGGGTCCTGGCAATATGGATGAAAATCAGTGAGACAAACGGCATGGGTACCCCCCAGTCCATTACCAGGCCCTTTGGGTCTTGTATGGATATTAAGGGGAACCCCACACCCAAATTAAAATAAGGAAAGGTGTGGGGCCACCAGGCGCTATATACTCTGAACAGCAGTATACAGGCGGTGCAAACAAGACAGGGACTGTAGGTTTGTTGTTAAGTAGAATCTCTTTGTAATTTTGAACGGGTACATTTTTAACGTGTTTAGTTCCAGCCAAAAAATCTTTTTTAAGCTTTTTGGAAAACATAGGGAAGGGTTATCACCCCTGTGACATTTGTTTTGCTGTCTTTCCTCCTCTTCAGAAGATTTCACCTCACTTTTTGTCCCAATGGATTGGAAAGCATCAGTGGAAAGGAGAAATGTTTTTCCCATATTAACTCTTACAGGAGAGAATTTCCCTTCCTAGGGGTAGATTTCATCTCACTTCCTGTTGTCTCCTTCCGTTTGCAAGTAGGAGTCGTTTGTAAGTTAGATGTTTGAAAGTAGGGTCCTGCCCTATATACTCAGCAGAAATTTGGGCCTTAGGTGTTGCTGTGGCCACAACACTGTAAGCCCTCACAGGGCCCTGCTGTGAAATATTAGATCAAGAATTGTAATTACATGCCCCTGTTGAACAGGAGCTGAAAAATTAGGCCTTAGGCACTGGTGCTGGTGCCACAACACTGCAACCCCTCACAGACACTCTAGTTGGAACGCAGGAACGAGCCCTGCTGCAAAGTATTGCATCAAAAATTGTAATTACACGCCCCTGTTAAACAAGGGCTGAAAAATTGGGCCTTAGGCACTGGTGCTGGTGCCACAACACTGCAACCCCTCACAGACACTCTAGTTGGAACGCAGGAACGAGCCCTGCTGCAAAGTATTGCATCAAAAATTGTAATTACACGCCCCTGTTAAACAAGGGCTGAAAAATTGGGCCTTAGGCACTGGTGCTGGTGCCACAACACTGCAACCCCTCACAGACACTCTAGTTGGAACGCAGGAACGAGCCCTGCTGCAAAGTATTGCATCAAAAATTGTAATTACACGCCCCTGTTAAACAGGGGCAGAAAAATTGGGCCTTAGGCACTGGTGCTGGTGCCACAACACTGCAACCCCTCACAGACACTCTAGTTGGAACTCAGGAATGAGCCCTGCTGAAAAGTATTGCATCAAAAATTGTAATTACACGCCCCTGTTAAACAGGGGCAGAAAAAATGGGCCTTAGGAACTGGTGCTGGTGCCACAACACTGCAACCCCTCACAGACACTCTAGTTGGAATGCAGGAACGAGCCCTGCTGCAAAGTATTACATCAAAAATTGTAATTACACGCCCCTGTTAAACAGGGGCTGAAAAATTGTGCCTTAGGCACTGGTGGTGGTGCCCAGAACCAAAAATGTTCTTACAAGCTATCAGCGTGATGATTGAGGAGGAAGAGGATAATTACTCAGGGATAGTCACTCAGCATCAGCATAGGCAGTCTTTGAAGGGATCTGAGATTTCAAAAAAAATTATTCGGTTACATCAGCATCAGGTGCTTGGTAGCTGGTGGTGATCCAAGACTGATTCATTTTTATGAAGGTCAGTCGATCGACCGAGTCAGTGGACAGACGCACCCTGTGATCGGTTACCACGCCTCCAGCAGCACTGAATGTGCGTTCCGAAAGAACGCTGGATGCAGGACAGGCCAGTAGCTCAATTGCATACTGTGCAAGCTCTGGCCAGTGATCCATCCTCAAGACCCAGTAACCCAGAGGATTTTCGGTGGGAAAGGTGTCCAAGTCTGATCTTGCCCCTAGGTATTCCTGCACCATGTAAAACAGATGCTGGCGATGGTTGCTGGAACCGATCATACCTTGGGGCTGCGGACCAAAAAATTGTCTGAACGCATCGGTCAGACGGCCACCTTCTCCACCGCTCCTTCTTTGACTGACCGAAGCCTCAGCAACACGTTGTCCAGAAACAGGAGTTTGTAACCTCCCAGTCTCTGGGAACGCGTTGCACAGACCTTTCTGCAAGGCCTCCCGAAGATGTTTCATCCTCTGCTCCCTCTGCGATGGCAAGATAAGGTCCGCAACCTTACCCTTGTAATGTGGATCAAGGAGGGTTGCCAGCCAGTATTGGTCCTTCTCCTTGATACCACGAATACGAGGATCCTTACGCAGGCTTTGCAGGATCAGGGAGGCCATGCAGCGTAGGTTTGCTGAGGCATTCGGTCCAGAGTCCTCTGGGTCACTAAGGACGACATGGTCCGCAGCCACCTCCTCCCAGCCACGTACAAGTCCATGTGTTTCTTGGGACTGATCCCTTAAAGACTGCTGCTGATGCTGAGTGCCAGGCTCCACCTCCATACTGACACAATCTTCCTCCTCCTCCTCCTCGTCCTCTTCCTGTGTGATCGGCGGGCACGCAGGAACACTGTCTGGATAAAGGGGGCCTTGAGAGCTAAGGAAGTCCTCCTCTTCCTGCCTCTGTTCTGCCTCAAGTGCCCTGTCCATTATTCCACGCAGCGTGTGCTCCAACAGGTGGACAAGGGGGACAGTGTCACTGATGCATGCACTGTCACTGCTCACCATCCTCGTGGCCTCCTCAAATGGTGACAGGACAGTGCATGCATCCCTGATCATGGCCCACTGGCGTGGGGAAAAAAAACCAAGCTCCCCTGACCCTGTCCTGGTGCCATAGTCGCACAGGTACTCATTGATGGCCCTCTGCTGCGTGTGCAGCCGCTGCAGCATGGCCAACGTTGAGTTCCACCTGGTGGGCATGTCACAGATTAGGCGGTTCTTGGGCAGGTTAAACTCCTTTTGGAGGTCCGTCAGCCGAGCACTGGCATTATATGACCGGCGGAAATGCACACAGACTTTCCTGGCCTGCCTCAGGACATCCTGTAAGCCCAGGTACCTGCCCAAGAACCGCTGCACCACCAAGTTAAGGACGTGAGCCAAACAGGGCACATGGGTCATTTGTCCCTGTCGGAGGGCAGAGAGGAGGTTGGTGCCATTGTCGCAAACCACCATTCCTGCCTTAAGTTGGCGTGGCGTCAACCACCTCTGAACCTGCCCCTGCAGAGCTGACAGAACCTCTGCCCCAGTGTGGCTCCTGTCCCCCAAGCACACTAGCTCAAGCACCGCATGGCATCTTTTGGCCTGCGTACTTGCGTAGCCCCTTGAACGACTACGGAGCACCGCTGGTTCCAAGGAAGAGGCCATGGAGGAAGAAGAAGAGGAGGGGGTGGAGGAGAGAGGTGTGTCACAATCATTAGCATTTTGGAGGCGTGGTGGCGGAACAACCTCCAACACTACTGCACCTTGTCCTGCATCCTTCCCAGCTGCCAGCAGAGTCACCCAATGCACCGTGAAACTTAGGTAACGTCCCTGTCCATGCCTGCTGGACCATGAGTCAGCGGTAATATGCACCTTACCGCTGACCGCCCTGTCCAGCGAGGCATGGACATTGCGTTCCACATGCTGGTAGAGAGCCGGAATCGCCTTCCGTGAGAAAAAGTGGCGTTTGGGTACCTGCCACTGAGGAACCGCACATTCCACAAACTCACGGAAGGGGGCAGAGTCTACCAACTGAAAAGGCAGCAGTTGAAGTGCTAGCAATTTTGCCAAGCTAGCATTCAACTGCTGGGCATGTGGATGGCTGGGAGCAAACTTCTTTCGGCGGTGCAGCAGCTGGGGCAGGGAAATTTGCCTGGTACAATCTGACGTCGGTGTACCAAAATCAGATTTCCCACAAGTACTTGGCTGTGACACACCTAATTCTACACCTTCATTCCTCTCAGTGCAGGTCTCAGAGAGGACTGAAGGTCTAGTGGGGTTGGAAATCTCAGCTGATGAGGAGCAAGGAGAGATCCTCTTTGTTCCTCTTTGATCCTCTTTGTTCTTTGATGTGGGTCTTTTAGATACGCTTGCCAACAAACTGCATGGCAGGTCAACATATGTCTGGTCTCCAAGCAGGAGATGTTTTGGTCACGCGAGATACGCTTGAGACATATGTTGCAAATAGCAGCGGTGCGATCTGATGCACTCGTCTCAAAAAAGGCCCACACCAAAGAACTTTTTGAATAACGCGCAGAGACTGCAGCGCCCTGCACATGTGGAGCTTTGGGGTGTGATGCAGTCAATGTGCTGCCCTTAGGCTGGCCCCTGGAGGGCATCCTGCCTCGTTGGTGATGTGCCGCCTCCTCCTCCTCCTCCTCTCTCCTATCAGGCACCCATGTTGAGTCAGTGACCTCATCATCCCCTCCCTCCTCATCACTGGAGCAAACCTGGCAGTATGCTGCAGCAGGGGGAGCATGACTGCCAGATTGCTGTCCTTCTTGGGCACCCCCTCTGTCCGTGCTCATGTTACTGCCTTCATCGAGCTCAGTATCATCATCAGAGCCTTCCAAACGCTGGGCATCCTCCTGGAGTATGTACCCAACACTGTGGTCAAACAGTTCGAGGGACTCCTCAGGAGGACATGGTGGGGCTAGGGAAGGAGTCACTGATGACATTGAGCCGAGGGAAGAGGCCGCTGCTTTGCCAGACAAAGTACCCTGGGCATGGGTGAGAGAGGATGAGGAGGATGAGGACGGCTTGGTCATCCACTCGACCAAGTCTTCCGCATGTTGCGGCTCAACATGGCCAGCTGCCGAAAAAAAGGCCAAGCGTGTCCCATGGCCACGTGCTGATGAGGATGCACCGTCTCCATGACCAGCACTAAACACAGAGCCTGCTTGCCCTCTCTTATTGGCTTGTGACTGTCTGCCTCTCCTTCTTGGCCTTCCAGACATACTAATGGCCTGTAGCTGCACTAAGCTGGGATATATAGATATATATATATATATATATATGTACTGATACTGCAGATAGAAAAAACAACTGCCTGCCTGTAGTATGAGAACACCACCAACCTTCTACAGGTAGCTTTAGCTGAACACTGTGAGGTGGACGCACCCCACTAACTTGTAGGTTTAGCTGAACACTGTGAGCAGGACGCACTGCACTAACTGTAAATAGTCTAGCTGCCTGACTGTGGTACTAATAGGATCAAAAGAACACAAGCAATTTTCTTCAGGTAGCTGTATTTACTGTAACAAGACAAGCCTGCCTGTCAGTAAGAAGATAACAGAAACGGATCTAGCTGAACACTGTGAGCAGGACGCACCCCACTAGCTTGTAGGTTTAGCTGAACACTGTGAGGTGGACGCACCCCACTAACTTGTAGGTTTAGCTGAACACTGTGAGCAGGACGCACCCCACTAACTTGTAGGTTTAGCAGAACACTGTGAGCAGGACGCACTGCACTAACTGTAAATAGTCTAGCTGCCTGACTGTGGTACTAATAGGATCAAAAGAACACCAGCAATTTTCTTCAGGTAGCTGTATTTACTGTAACAAGACAAGCCTGCCTGTCAGTAAGAAGATAACAGAAACGGATCTAGCTGAACACTGTGAGCAGGACGCACCCCACTAGCTTGTAGGTTTAGCTGAACACTGTGAGGTGGACGTACCTCACTAACTTGTAGGTTTAGCTGAACACTGTGAGCAGGACACACCCCACTAACTTGTAGGTTTAGCAGAACACTGTGAGCAGGACGCACTGCACTAACTGTAAATAGTCTAGCTGCCTGACTGTGGTACTAATAGGATCAAAAGAACACAAGCAATTTTCTTCAGGTAGCTGTATTTACTGTAACAAGACAAGCCTGCCTGTCAGTAAGAAGATAACAGAAACGGATCTAGCTGAACACTGTGAGCAGGACGCACCCCACTAACTTGTAGGTTTAGCAGAACACTGTGAGCAGGACGCTCTGCACTAAATGTAAATAGTCTAGCTGCCTGACTGTGGTACTAATAGGATCAAAAGAACACCAGTAATTTTCTTCAGGTAGCTTTATATACTGTAACAAGACAAGCCTGCCTGTCAGTAAGAAGAGAACAGGAACGGATCTAGCTGAACACTGTGAGCAGGACGCACTGCACTAAATGTAAATAGTCTAGCTGCCTGACTGTGGTACTAATAGGATCAAAAGAACACCAGTAATTTTCTTCAAAATACTGTAACAAGACAAGCCTGCCTGTCAGTAAGAAGATAACAGGAAGGGATCTAGCTGAACACTGTGAGCAGGACGCACTGCACTAAATGTAAATAGTCTAGCTGCCTGACTGTGGTACTAATAGGATCAAAAGAACACCAGTAATTTTCTTCAAAATACTGTAACAAGACAAGCCTGCCTGTCAGTAAGAAGATAACAGGAACGGATCTAGCTGAACACTGTGAGCAGGACGCACTGCACTAAATGTAAATAGTCTAGAAGATAACAGCAACGGATCTAGCTAAACTGAATACAGTGTATATATATATATATATATATATGCAACACCTGGGATGCATATATATAGACAATACACTTTAAGTGCAGCTAACTGACTGACTGTCCTGCCTAATCTAGCTAACTCAAATGAAATGACACTGTCTCTCTCTCTCTCTATTTCTCAGCACACCGGAACACACTGCACAGGGCCGCCGTGCAGGCGGCCTTATATAGTGTGGGGCGTGTACTAAATTCCCTGAGCCATAATTGGCCAAAGCCTCCTTGGCTTTGGCCAATTACGGCTCTCTGTTAAGGCGGCGCTGTGATTGGCCAAGCATGCGGGTCATAGTGCATGCTTGGCCAATCATCAGCAAGCAATGCACTGCGATGCCGCAGTGAATTATGGGCCGTGACGCGCCACACGAATTTGGAGCGAACGGCCCATATCGTTCGCAATTCGACGAACGATCGAACAGCCGATGTTCGAGTCGAACATGGGTTAGACTCGAACACGAAGCTCATCCCTAGTTACCAAACAACAGAAAACATGCCTGTTTACTGTAGCTGTAGAAACAATGGACTGTTGAAAACTGCATCTACATACAAAAATGGTATCTACGTACCATTGTCTACTCAAACCAAGACCGTAATTTAACAGCCATTCTTTCAGTTTGAAAGCTGAAAGAATCCCAAACAAGTAATGTCTTACTTGTTTACTGTAGCTATAGAGTCAATAGCCTGTTACTTGAACACTCAGTTGAATACAACAATGATATCTACCCCCACTGTATAAAACAGCATTTGTTTGAGAAATCTACTCAAGCCAAAAACTGGCAATATCTCTATGACCAACCACTATTGTGTAATGTTATGTCCCATGTATCAAGTCTGATTAATGTAAAAAAATCATATTGTAACAAACGCAACACAATGTTGGCATTCATGATTCCCTCAATGAACTGTAGCTCCCCAGTGGCGGCAGCACTCATGCAGCCCCAGACCATGACACTCCCACCACCATGCTTGACTGTAGGTAAGACACACTTGTCTTTGTACTCCTCACCTGGTTGCTGCGACACATGCTTGACACCATCTGAACCAAATAAGATTATCTTGGTCTCATCAGACCACAGGATATGGTTCCAGTAATCCATGTCCTTAGTCTGCTTGTCTTCAGCAAACTGTTTGAAGCAGTCCTTCTGGGATGACAGCTATGCAGACCAATTTGATGCAGTGTGCAGAATATGGTCTGAGCACTGACAGGCTGCCCCCCCACCCCTTCAACCTCTGCAGCAATGCTGGCAGCACTCATACGTCTATTTCCCAAAGACAACCTTTAGGCCATCTTTATGTAGAGCAACAATACTTTTTTTCAGATACTCAGAGTTCTTTGCTATGAGGTGCCATGTTAAACTTCCAGTGACCAGTATGAGAGAGTGAGAGCGATAACATCAAATTTAACACACCTGCTCCCCATTCATACCTGAGACCTTGTAACACTAAAGAGTCACATGACACCAGGGAGGGAATATGGCAAATTGTCCTCAATTTGGACATTTTCACTTAGGGGTGCACTCACTTTTTTTGCCAGTGGTTTTGACGTTATTGACTGTGTGTTGAGTTATTTTGAGTGGACAGCAAATTTACACTGTTATACAAGCTGTACAGTCACTAAAAATGTGAGGGGTGTACTCACTTTTGTGAGATACTGTATATATATGTGTTTCTGCTTTTCCGGGTAGGGGGTGCCCGTACCCTGCTGGCGTCCTGGCTGTATTGCGAATAGTCACAGCACAGGCAGATCAGCAGGTGCCAGCCAATGGAAGACAGGACAGAGCTCTTCGTATGTAAATAACACAGAGCTCCGGTCAGCTGAGACTTGCTGTTTTTTGTTTCCCTGCAAGCATTTCAAAGAGACTGCTGGCAAGTAGATAGTTGGAAACGCAATATACCACACAGCCAATATAACTTGGAGAAATTTTACCAGCATGAAAGACTACCTGAAGCAAGGTCAGATCCTTTTAAACATTTTTTTAGAAAAAGAATACAAGAATGGGCATATTCAGGAGGTGTTTAATAGATATGAAAGTACAGGTAGTAAGTGAGAGTAAACAAGTCCCAAAAGAACTTTGACCCCTTCCACACTGAGGCAGTTTTCAGGAGTTTTAGTGCTAAAAATAGCGCCTGTAAAGCACCTGAAAGCTACCTCTCAAGCCAACCCAGTGTCAAAGCTTGATTGATTTCACACTTGGGTGCTGCGCTTGCAGGACTGGAAAAAAAGTTCTGTAAGCAGCATTTTTGTATACACCGCTCCCCTGCCCATTTGAATGTATGAGCACCACTTCTGATGCGCCTGAAAAGCGCTTCAGAAGCGATGCATCACGGGCGCTTTTAACGCTTTTTTAACCCCTTCTTGGGGGTTAAAAGCACCCCTCTAAAAGCGCCTCTAAAACAAGCAGCACTTTACCGCTAACGCCGGCACTGCCCCAGTGTGAATGTAGCCTTACTGTAAAGTTCATTACAAGTTTCAATGATCAACATTGGGCAATAAAAAGTGCCCTAAGGAAAGATTGGCCCATTCTGCTTCAAGATGAAGCCCTGAAAAATATACTCCCTCAGAAGCCTAATACAGAATTTAGGAGGGTCACTAACATCAGAAATCGTATTGCACCAAGTAAGGTTAGGCATATGAAACCTACAATTAGCAATATTCCTGTTCTTTTTGATAATCAATGCTCCTTCAAGTGTAAAAAATCGAAATGTAAAGCTTGTGCATTTGTGTGTCATGGCCATAAGAACTTCCCTGGAAACAATGGAAATGTCTATACTATAAATCAATTTATCACATGTGGCACACAGTTTGTAGTATATGGCCTAAGGTGTCCATGTGGGCTTAACCATGTGGGCTGCACAATTTGCACCATGCAAACCCATTTCAGTGAACATCAGAGGTTGATTAAATAAGGGTGTATCATACAAGTGTGTTCAGACACTTTAGTATTTGCCATAATGAAGACTCTACTGGTTTGGAGTTGTTGGGACAGAAGCTATACCTATGAAACTACCTAAAGGTGAAAGATTTTCTAGATTATGCCAGAGGGAGACCTTCTGATTTTCATGTGTGAATCCATGGCCCCAAGAGGGCTAAATGAGGATTTGGAGGTCAGCACCATTATTTAGTCCCCCTTGCGAGTTTGATATCTAATGAATTCAGTATATTGAGTACTTTTTGTGCTCTATCAGTTCTGCCCTTATCCTTTTACTATATGTATTTTCCTTCCTCTTCTAACTGCCTACCTGAAGAGGTATAGGAAATTCTTTTTGCTTTTTTTTGCTTTGTGTTTTGTTTATGTTCTTGTCATTGTGGTAAAAACATTATAAGAACCCCCGATTTATGAGAGGATATTGCAACTATTGAATCGTTACATTTTTCCTTTTTGGCTGATTATTGTAACCAGCTCTACCTGCAATCTATACCAATGATGGTTTTGGGGTTTGTCCTACTATCTTTTGCAATTTGTCGTTCATTTTGAATTTCTGCAGCCTTGATTTCCTTTTTACATATTCTGGTATATTATTTGTAACATTTAAACAGCTATCGTGTTCTTTCATCTTTATATTTTTAAAAGCTCTTTTCTTATTATTTATACCTTTTTTAACTTTGGCTATGAGCCACATAGGTTTTATTTTTAGCCTTTTAAACGTATTGCCCTTGGGAATATATTTATCAGCGTGTTTACATACAGTGTTTTTAAAGAATTCCCATTTCTGTTCTGTGTTCATCGATACCAATATTCCCTCCCAGTCTAAGACTTGGAGAGCAGCCCTCATTCTTGGAAAATTTTCTCTCTTAAAGTTAAGTGTTTTTGTCTTTCCAGTATGTGCTTGTTGTTTACAGCTAATATTAAATGAAATAACGTTATGGTCACTGCTACCCATATGTTCTTTTATATGAATATTGGTAATAAGCTCTGCATGTTTAGAGATTACCAGGTCCAGCAGAGCATCATTCCTAGTCAGGGCCTCTATGAACTGTACCATAAAACTGTCTTGTGAATAATTGAGGTTTATACATATGTGCCCTTTAACTGTTCCTGCAGTGCCATTACTCCAGTCAATTTCTGGGTAGTTAAAATCCCCCATTATTATCACTGTCCCAGCCCTCGCAGCCTTTCCTATCTGTGCAAGGAGCTAAGTCTCCACCTCCTCGTTGACACTGGGTGGCCTTCAACAAACCCCAATGATTGCCTTTGTAGTATGCACACCTATGTGCAATTCCACCCATAATGCTTCAACCTCATCACACTCTTCATCAGCTAGGTCCTCTTTCAAATTCACTTTGAGATCACTTCTCACATGGAGACAGAAACCGCCACCTTTACATTTTAACATGTCTCTCCAAAAGAGAGCATAGCCAGGAATAATAATAGCCCAGTCGTGTGAAGAATGAAGCCAAGATTCAGCAATACCAATTAAATCATAGTTCTCTTTGTGCACCGAAGCTTCTAACTCTATTTTGCTTGGCAGACTTCTGGCATTGGTGAACAAGCACTTTAATTAATTGTCACACTTTGCACACATATTTTGCATATTGTTTATTATAGTACAAATGGTACCATTTCCAATGGTTGTTTGTACCATGTGAACCTTCTTATCACCTGCCATAGCCCTCCCCTCATCTTTTCCCATTCCGCCCACCAATTGACTGACCCCTGTCTGACCTGTCTGCCTCATTATAGACTTATTCTCCCCCCATCTCAATCCTAGTTTAAATACTCCTCCAGACTTCCCATAAACCTCTCCCCCAGCACAGTAGACCCCCTTCCATTTAGGTGCAAACCATCTTTAGCATGTTTCTTTTTTTTCTCAGTCAAGAATTTTATTAAAGAAAATATAGCATACAATTGACATTATGCAATTATTGAGGCAGAGTATGAAAATAACATCAGTTAACAGTATAACAGTACACATATTAATATTCAAATTGTACAATATAATTATTTGGAGTGATAATATAATCATGTGTCAGGAAATGAAATAGGGGGATGGGGACGGGAGAAGGGAAAAGAAAAATAATAGGGAAAAGGTGGAGAAGGGTGGAGGTACAGGAGAGGGAATATTGAGAGCAAACTAGTAAGTATATACAGCATATAAGTTATACCCCGATGAAATGTCAGGTCCTTCCCTCTTACACCAGGTCTTTAGCCATTAGGGATGAGCCGAACACCCCCCCGGTTTGGTTTGCATCCAGAACATGCGAACAGGCAAAAAATTTGTTCGAACACGTGAACACCGTTAAAGTCTATAGGACACGAACATGAATAATCAAAAGTGCTCATTTTAAAGGCTTATATCCAAGTTATTGTCATAAAAAGTGTTTGGGGACCTGGGTTCTGCCCCAGGGGACATGTATCAATGCAAAAAGAAGTTTTAAAAACAGACGTTTTTTCGGGAGCAGTGATTTTAATAATGCTTAAAGTGAAACAATAAAAATGTAATATTCCTTTAAATTTCATACCTGGGGGGTGTCTATAGTATGCCTGTAGGGGCGCATGTTTCTTGTGTTTAGAACAGTCTGACAGCAAAATTACATTTCTAAAGGAAAAAAAGTAATGTAACACTACTATCGCTAGCGCCAGCTATAATGAATTGTCGGTCCGGCAATACACATAAAAGTTCATTGATAAAAACGGCATGGAATTTCCCCACAGGGGAACCCCAAACCAAAATTTTTAAAAAATGCGTGGGGTCCCCCTAAATTCCATACCAGGCCCTTCAGGTCTGGTATGGGTATTAAGGGGAACCCCGCGCCAACATTAAAAAAAAATGGCGTGGGGTCCCCCTCAAAACCCATACCAGACCCTTCAGGTCTGGTATGGATTTTAAGGGGAACCCCGCACCAAAATAAAAAAATAAAATAAAAAAAAATGGTGTGGGGTCCCCCCAAAAATCCATACCAGACCCTTATCCGAGCATGCAACCTGGCAGGCCGCAGGAAAAGAGGGGGAGGTGAGAGAGCGCCCCCCTCCTGAACCGTACCAGGCCACATGCCCTCAACATTGGGAGGGTGCTTTGGGGTAGCCCCCAAAGCACCTTGTCCCTATGTTGATGGGGAGAAGGGCCTCATCCCCACAACCCTTGCCTGGCGGTTGTGGGGGTCTGCAGGCGGGGGGCTTATTGGAATCTGGAAGCCCCCTTTAACAAGGGGACCCCCAGATCCCACCCCCCCCTTCTGATAAGCCCTCCACTGGGTGGAGGGCTTATCGGAATCTGGAAGGCCCTTCTCCCCATCAACATGGGGCAAGGTGCTTTGGGGGGCTACCCCAAAGCACCCTCCTAGTGTTGAGGGCATGTGGCCTGGTACGGTTCAGGAGGGGGGTGCTCTCTTGTCCCCCCTCTTTTCCTGTGGCCTGCCAGGTTGCGTGCTTAGATAAGAGTCTGGTATGGAATTTAGGGGGACCCCACGCATTTTTTTTTTAAATTTTGGTTCGGGGTTCCCCTGTGGGGAAATTCCATGCCGTTTTTATCAATGAACTTTTATGTGTATTGCCCGACCAACAATTCATTATGGCTGGCACTAGCGATAGTAGTTTTACATGACTTTTTTTTCTTTTAGAAATGCCATTTTGCTGTCAGACTGTTCTAAACATGGGAAACTTGCGCCTCTTTACAGGCATACTATAGACACCCCCTAGGTACGAAATTTAAAGGAATATTACACTTTTATTGTTTCATTTTAAGCATTCTTAAAATCACTGCTCCCAAAAAAACGGCCGTTTTTAGAACTTTTTTTTGCATTGATACATGTCCCCTGGGGCAGGACCCAGGTCCCCAAACACTTTTTATGACAATACCATGCATATAAGCCTTTAAAATTAGCACTTTTGATTTCCCCCATAGACTTTTAAAGGGTGTTTCGCGGCTTTCGAATTTGCCACGAACACCCCAAATTGTTCTCTGTTCGATGAACAGCCAATGTTCGAGTCGACCTAATGTTCGACCCGAACATAAAGCCCATCCCTATTAGCCATGCATTCAGTTCTCTAATCTCCTCCTGTCTTTCCTGTATTGTGCATGGCACAGCCAATATTTCAGAGAATATCACCTTGGAGGTTCATCCCTTCAACTTGCAGCATAGTTCTTTAAATTGATTCTTAATGAGCCTCTACCTTTCATGCATTCTGTCATTGGTTTCAACATGGACCAAGACATCTGAGTTATGCCCATCCCCTCTTAGTAATTTATCGACCTGGTCAACCACTTGCCAAACCCTGGCACAAGGGAGACAGCAAACTATCTGGTTGAGGCAATCCTGGCGAAAAATTATTCTATCAGTCCTTCTGAATATAGAATCCCTTATTACCACCAACTGTCTAGGCCTTCCTGCACTACCTTTTACGATCCCTACTAAATGGGCACTCTCCCAGCTGTTAGGGGTAGCAATGACATCTAGTGCTGCCACCTCTGAACTTGCCACCCCCTTCAGCCAACTTGGCAAATCTGTTTGGGTGCTCAAACCTAGGGCTGACCTTAACCACCCCCTCTGACCACAGTAACCCATCTTCCTACCTGATAATCCTGACTTACCCCTCCACACTCCACATCAACCCCATTAACCACCTGCTCAGTGAACAAAAGACCCCTTTCAAGGTTGTCAGTTCTGTCCAGTGTTACAACTTGCTCCTCCAGATCTCTAATGTGAGCTTCCAGAATGGAAACCTGCTCACATCTTTTGCTGCAGTATCCATCCAGGGGCTGTTGCTCCATTGTTTATACATGCGGCACACTGTGCACTGCACAAAACCTTTAACCTTTCTAGCACTCATTATCTCAGTTACAATATTAATACTACTAACAGGAAATTGCAGATGTTACTTACAGGTGAGAAGACTCCCGTTATTATATCCTGTTTTCAACTCACCACTTAGTCAAATGTCCCACTTTGTCAAAGTTCCAGGAAGCAAAAGGAGGACAATATCAAGGTTGAGAAAGCCCAGAGTGAGTTCTACAGAAAGTTATATAGTACCTGGAGCACTTGTGACCAATTAACCACTCCTATTACTTAGCAGACTGAAAGAAGACAAGACAAAAAATGCCATTTAAAAAGTGACAGAAAGCCGATAGCAAAGACCCCAAAATATAAAATACAACAACTGCAACCACAAGCAATCACCAGCAGTCAAAAGCAAAACTGTTTTTTTAATCTTCACTCAAATTCCCCTACTCTTTAGCTTCCAGCCAGCAAAATGTGGCAAAAAAGTTGAATAACTGGGTCTTGTAATTCCCTAATGTCATCCTTGAGGGTATTTTGACACTTCCATGCGGACTAACACATGTGAAAGATTAGGGCGAAGTGCAGTGAGTTACTTCTTATTCAATTTTTTAAGACTTTGAAACATACCTGTCAGCTCTTTCTAGAGAACCCGTATAGCAGGGAGGACATATCAGAACCTTTAGTAGAGCCAGGGTCTTCCAAACAAACAGAGCTCAAGGAGGAAGTTGGAGAGCTTCTGCGGAGAGAGGCAACGTGGGTGAATAGTGATCTACTTGCTCTTGTAGTTCGGACCTGCACACTGGAGGTGCCAGGGCTGTCTCAGTCCGCAGCCAGGAATCGCTTAACTGAGCCCTTGGAAGGTTATTTAGTTACAGAACAACTCCACAATCATTTGCTCAGAGTAGTGTGAGGGTTGGAGGATCTGGACAGCATTATTGGGTAGAAAGAAGCTGTATCAGCCAGTGCCATGCCCAAACCACGCCCTAGGATCCAGATATGTAATGTTTGCAGCAAAAATAGGAGACGTGACATCACATTTATTTTTAAGACATTACTCACGCTGAACCACGAAAGGGCCAACTGTTTCGATTTTACCAGATCATCTGCTATGGAGGTTATTGCTGCGTACACACTATCAGACTTTCCGACAACAAAACCGTGGATTTTTGTTGGAAGGTTGTTGGCTCTAACTTGTCTTACATACACAGGGTCACACAAATGTTGGCCAACAATTATGAATGTGGGAACTTGGTGACGTACAAGACGTACGATGATCCAAGAAAAAGGAAGTTCAATAGCCAGTGTGGCTCCTTCTGCTTGATTCCGAGCATGCGTGAACTTTTGTGTGTCGGACTTGTGGACACACAATCGGAAATTCCGACAACAAAGTTTTGTTTGCAGAAAATTTGAGAACCTGCTAGCTAACATTTGTTGTTGGAAAGTCTGGCAACAAATGTTTGATGGAGCATACACACAGTCGGACTTTCAGCCAACAAGCTCACATCCAACATTCATTGTCAGAAAATCTGATCACGTGTACGGGGCATTAGGGTGGTAGAAATTTCAGTTTGAGAACAAGATTAAGATTTGTGGCAATATTTGTACCAAGACACTGAATGGCTTGTGGGGTCTACCGAAAACAGAAATTGGCACTTAAGAAGGACAGGATATAGACTGATAAGGAAACATTGAGGGCTTGTGATTGATTTTTTCCAAATTTGCTTTGATATTGGAAGAGATCCATAAGAATCAAGCTCTTTTAGGAGATGAGTGGGTTAATGACATAAAATAAAAGGTCAGCGGCATAAGCTGCAACATTGTGATGATGGCCACCTACTTGCAGACCTCAAACACTTGGACTGTGTCTTATGGGGTTGATTTACTTAAACTGGAGAGTACAAAATCATTTGCAGCTGTGCATGGTAGCCAATCATTTTATAACTTCAGCTTGTTCAATTAAGCTTTGAAAAAAAAAAAAGTAAGCTGATCTCTATGCAAAGTTGTACCAGATTTTGCACTCTCCAATTTTCGTAAATCAACCACCATATGTTGTAAAAAAGGTTTGATTGTAGACATAAAAATCAAAGGGGAGAGAGGGCAACTCTGTCTGGTGCCATTGCTTATGGCTAGTGGGAAGGAGTCAAAACCATCAATGCTTACGGTTTCAGAAGGCAAGGAACAAAGGGCACTAATCCATGTTAGCATGGTAGTAGGCAACCCCACACACTTTTGGGTTTCCTGGAGGAAGTCTTATGCTGTGTAAACACGGGCAGACTTTCGGACCAGACTGGTCCAACGGACTGAATCCGGCGGACAATCCGACTGTGTGTGGTCTGCATCGGACTTCCGACGGACTTTAGATTTGAAGCCTGCTTCAAATCTTTACATTGTAACTCCACCGGACTCAGTTCCTAATGGAAAGCCTGTTCATCTGTATGCTGGTCCAACGGACCAGATACGACGCAAGGGCAGGGTACTGCATCTTGCGCTCGCTGCAATAGGAAAAACAAATTTTCCTATTCCGGCGAGCGCGAGGCGACGAAGTCCCTAAGGTCTGGTATGGATTTTAAGGGGAACCCTCTACGGCGAAAAAACAGCGTGGGGTCCCCCCAAAATCTATACCAGACCTCTATCCGAGCACACAGCCTGGCCGGTCAGGAAAGGGGGTGGGGACGAGTGAGCGCCCCCCTCCTGAACTGTACCAGGCCACATGCCCTCAACATGGTGGCCCCCACCCCAAAGCACCTTGTCCCCATGTTGATGAGGACACGGGCCTCTTCTCGACAACCCTGGCCGTTGGTTGTCGGGGTCTGCGGGCAGGGGCTTATCGGAATCCGGGAGCCCCCTTTATTAAGGGGGCCCCAAGATCCCGGCCCCCCACCCTATGTGAATGAGTATGGGGTACATCGTACCCCTACCCATTCACCTAGGGAAAAGTATCAATAAAAAAACACACTAGACAGGTTTTTAAAGTAATTTATTAGACAACTCCGGGGGTCTTCTTCCGACTGTGGGGGTCTTCTTCTGACTTTGCTGCTCTCTCCGGCCTCTTCTCCCGGTGTCCGGTTCTTCTCCCGCTCTCCGGCCTCTTGTCTCGGTGTTCGACCTCTTCTCCCGGTGTCCGGTTCTTCTGCCAGCTCCTCTGCTATCTTCTGCCGCTCTTTTGCTAGCGGTGGCCCAGACTTCTGCGTCATCTTCTTCCCTCTTCTCTTCTTCCAATGTTGACACAATGCTCTCTCCCACTGTAATGCTGTGTGAGCTGTGCGCGATGACTTATATAGGCGGTGACCCCACCCCTTATAACGTCATAGTCCCTGGGCATGCTGGGACTGTGATGTCATGCCCAGGGACTGTGACGTTATAAGGGGGCGGGGACCCCCAGAGCTGTCTAATAAATTACTTTAAAAACCTGTCTAGTGTGGTCTTTTTGACACTTTTTCCCTAGGTGAATGGGTAGGGGTACGATGTACCCCATACTCATTCACATAGGGTGGGGGGCCGGGATCTGGGGGCCCCCTTATTAAAGGGGGCTCCCGGATTCCGATAAGCCCCCCGCCCGCAGACCACGACAACCAACGGCCAGGGTTGTCGGGAAGAGGCCCTTGTCCTCATCAACATGGGGACAAGGTGCTTTGGGGGGCCCCCTCCCCCAAAGCACCCACCCCCCCATGTTGAGGGCATGCAGCTTGGTACAGTTCAGGGGGGGGCGCTCGCCCGTCCCCACCCCCTTTCCTGACCGGCCGGGTTGCGTGCTCGGATAGGGGTCTGGTATGGATTTTGGGGGGACCACATGCCGTTCTTTCGGCATAGGGGGTTCCCCTTAAAATCCATACCTAACCTAAGGGCCTGATATGTCCCATGACGGGGCTCGCAAGGTGTCAGTCTCGCCGATAAAAGTGGCGAGATTGACTTCCTTTTCTAGTCCTGTCGTACCCAAGTCACGTTTAAAATGAACGGACTTGTTCGTTTGTGGGCAAGTCCGTTCATTTGGAAAGTCCGCCGTAACTCTGTTAGGAACTAGGTTCGACGGAAAGTCCGGTCATGTGCAGGCAAGTCCGTCCGTAGTCCGGTCGTGTGTAGGCAACTCTGTTCATAAAAAAAGTCAGTCAGAAGTCTGTCAAAAGTCCTTCAGAAAGTCCGTCGGACCAGTCCAGTCGGAAAGTCCGCCCGTGTGTATGCTGCATTAGTCTACCCTGTCAAGAATGTCGGTTTTAATACATGTTCTTTAATGTGTTTTAGATAATTCCAATTAAATTGAATTGAATTAAAATCAGATGGCAAACTGCTGGTTGATACACCCAAAATGCAGTATGCAGGATATTTTTCTAGAGCACTGCACTGCACTTTGTTGGTGGTAACAGATCTAAATAAAACAACACACAAGGATTTACAGATGCATTTTAAAAACAATTTAAATACACCCTTTCACCCATACTTCAGACCACCTCTCACAATATCTCTTCCCCAAGCCAAGCAACAACTGCTTTCTTCCACATTCACATTCCAGTGGGCCTCTGGGTCTAGCAAGTATGTTGTGGTACATACAGTATACCCATGGACCTTTCCAGATCCTATGCTTTAAACTACACTCCACTTCTGTGTAATGCACTAAGGAGGCTGGTCCTCAAAGAAACACTTCTGGCTGGGACACTTGGCCCTTTTCAAAATGGATATGCTGTTATGCTTTTTAAACATTTCCCAAACTATCCTTACCTTTATCCCCAAGTCTTTGTTTACTACATTGTGAACCACCCTGATTCACTTTATACAGTATGGAATTACTCCCCCCTTAGTTTGCATTTTGATATCTTAGTCTTTAACAAGCAATCATGGGGTTTAGGCCATTTGGAAATGTACTACAAAGTTGCACTACTAGTATACAGTAACAATCAGGGCAATATCTCAACATATGTAAACCTAAAAAACGATATAACCCAGATAAGTAGCTCAAAATAATTTCAAAATTGTTGCAAGCTAAACACTTAGTGATCACACAACACCAAACAATAATTTATACCTTCATAGTGCAGTGCAACAAATGTATAGATACATATGTTGCGCTGCACTATGAAGGTATAGAAAGTTGCACTGCTGACACATGTCCTAGATTGGATATTTTATGGCAAGAACAACTTGTGGGTAAGCTTAGAGACTGCCCTTATCTCCCCCCCATTTTCTTTACCCTGGACCCACCCACGAGATTTACCCATCCTCTTACTACCCTCACAATTGGTTTACCCCCCCTTTTATGAGTGCGGAATGCACTATTTTAAAGGACTTAATTTTCCTCATATATAGGTCCCATTACTCCTGCCCTAGGAAACCCAGTTTTTCCACCAGGTCTCCATGTGACTTCTTTCTAAAGTAGTTGAGGAGGAGCCCTTCCCCTATCTCCATCTCTTGTGAGATGGTTGGGTAGAACCCCTCGTAGTTATGTAACTGGGTCGCTGATGGCATTGCATGAAAGAGAAAAGTACTATGCTAAAATTTTGGTGGTCCTGCCCCCTGATTTCCCCCTTCTAGATGCAAATCTTTACAATATAGTATATGAACATGTGACTAGCTTTTGCATCTCAGGAACACCATAAATTACCTTCCTCTCCAAGTTCCCAGGTTTTTTAAGCACCAAGAAAGGCTTTCATCATTTCTTGCTTATAGCTGCCGGAACAGTAAAATCCAGACTTTGGAGATCTAACCTCCTTCCTTCAAGGAATGGGTAACCTACCTGCAGTACATAAATGAACTGACTGCCCAACTGCATGACAAATTTGACCAACATGTGTCTTCTTTGAGTATTTGAATCCATTATATGAGCTCTGACCACTTCAGAAGCCTTTTATAACATTACTGATGTTTTTTTTTCAATAGACTTGGTTTGGGGGCTATTCCTCTAAGTGGCTATCTCCCCTCTGCCCTCTGTTATAATTATCTGCTCTATCTACCTATATATGCAATTTTTTCTCTCTGCTCTGTCTCGCACAAGACCCTTGTCCTTAGTGCTCAGAATATTTAAATGCTTTCTACCCATACTCAGGTCCGCCCCTATGTTTCCCACAGGGACGAATTTACGACATAAGACACCTTTGGACCCTACTTGTCCTATTAGAATGTTTGTCACTTTCCTTTCAATGATTGTTTATTCGTTTGTCTGGTAATTCCTGTAGCAAACTCCAGCTACCTGTATTGTTTCTTTACTGTGCTTGTACTGCAAATTAAACTTGTACTATTATTAAAAAACTTAGTTTTCAAAGAAGGAAAAATTGTGAAGTATAGAATAAGCAGGTAAAACAGTTCATATATTAATTTCACCTGTGTATTGACCTAGTTGTTTTGAACTCCGTTTTAACCATATTAAATGTCTATTCATATGGAACACTGATTCTTGAACCTGAATAAGTATTACAGCTTGTTATATAAGTGAAAAGAGCACCCATTCAAGCTTGATATGTTTTTATTTTTCTGTGATGGAGAACTGTATTTTGGTAACAATCCATGAGCACAAACCAATATCGTATTGCAATATTTTCTACTTACACAAGGCTGCCCTTTTGTGATCTGAAGATATTACACTGTTCTGTTCAACTGCTATGTTTTGTTCCAACTACATAGCAAATTGTTTTGTGGAAGCCAGTTTTAGACAGTAAGTATCACAGCTATCCCTAAAGCAGACATGAAGATGTTATAAATTATTTCTTCCTGACCAAAAAGTTTAGAGACAAACTTTTGACATTACTTAAAGCGTATGAAGTATACTAATAATAAGCAGGCTAGCAAATAACATCCATTCTGTCAGCTCTAAAAAGGGCTCTGTATTTTTAAAAAGTCTGTATTAGTAGAAGTCGGAAAAGATACATTTCAATAAGCAGTCATCTGACCTCAATTACCCCACCTACAGAGTTTTTCTGCAGAGTGGGGGGCATGGCTCAATTGTAAGTATCTTCCTAGTGCTGTGAAATTCCTCCTGTGCTTGACAGGCATAATTCAGTCAGGAGCAACTGTCAATCAGGATCTGCAGGGTTAATCAGCCTGTGATGTTACAGGCTGTCAATGGGACTACAGGCACGCCATGCATTGACACTGTGTCATAGAGATCCCAAGCAAACAAAAGAGGACACAAATTGACTACACTATTGTCGATACTGTATGCATCCATGGTTAACATGGTTAGAAGAGAACAGGAAGCCCTGCAACATATAGAGTAATGGCAAAGTCAACAGGTATTTAGTCTATAGTATACATATAAGTATTGCATTATACAGATAAGCAACATGTCAATTTCATCATCTGGATTAATATACACTTTAAACAGCCCAAACCAGTTTAAATTCTTTACTTTCTCAGTAAAAAATACAATTCTACATTACTGCTTTAGAAACTCTGTCATGGTAACAAAAACCAAAGTCGCTGAAGGTATAAAGTGCAGAAACTGAAGGTTGCCCACACAAACTTGCAGCAACCTCCCAAGCCCACCTGTAAAGACTTACCCATTCTGACAGGTAAAGTTTAAAACGTCCTCACCCCATTCTGATTTCTGACCATTCCTGTTGGCCAGCAAGACTGCCTATTATTGTAGTGGCCCAAAAAGAATGTGAGATAGTGGGGCTCTAGTAGAAAACTCCAACACTAATCAGAAGTGTTGCAGTTTTGCCTGCCGGAATGGTCTATAGTTTGTCCATAATAGGAAGGTTATAGAAGGCTGCTACATGTATTGCAGACACTTCAATTTGTTTTTGTTTTTATTGGTTCTTTATGGCTAATTCCCTTTAAGGAGGTTTTGGTAAACCCAGCTATAAACAGTCAAAATATTTTCACAATGATTCATTCCTTAAGTTGGAATGTCTTTAACTGCCGTACATTTCCATTAATATATACAGTATGTTGCTAGTAAATATATTTCAGATAGAATATTTAATTTTATTAGGAAAGATTTTTCAGGCCTATTCGATTCCCTGATAATATCACTGCTGTCTGTCAGAGCATTACATGCAACCTTCAATAGGGGATTAAAAAAAACAAAAAACTTTCTTTTGCTAGGGTAACACTCTGTTCTATTGGCTGATATATTCACAAATATGTTCTTATGGTCTGATGCAAATCATGAGTTCTCAATATACTTTTATAAGAGAAAACTTATGAACCACCTTAGGAATATGTTGGAGTGTCACATGAATACATTCAGGAATATGTTGGAGTGTCACATGAATGATTTCTAAAGTTTGATCTAGTTTTCATTTAATTGTTATAAGTTAATTTTAGAAAGTCACACACACCCATACAAAACTTTGAACAAGTTATTTTATTAGTTTCACAACATAAATTTGTTTTGTTAGTACTGAGTCTTCTTGCATTAGAGTATAACAGGGGTGCTGAATTTCTATAATTTGTAAACTATCACATGATTTTAAGCCCAAAGCTTTAGAAAGCTTTTCCATAAACGTTGCAGTCTTATTTTCAGACTCTTTCAAATTGCATTGGTTGGACTAGGTCATTCTTAGATACCATGTCTTAATATCTAGTATTACTGACTTTATTTTCCCTCTTTTTAACATACTATTATTCTAAAGTTTTTAATGACCCTTATTGTTTAAACTGATTTTTATTTAACAAGAATATGTAACATATGTAAACCAGAGTCAGTGTTGCCTTTTAAATATGGCTGACATTATTATTATAACTAAAAAAATCAGTCTACACCTTAGAATAGAAAATGATTGGCAAACTTGAATAGTTTTCTAACAATAAATCAAGTGCTTTGGTATTTGGAAGCCACTCACCATTACCAAGGTTAAGTACAACATTGTGCCTAGCAACACTCACCAACTATTACCCTGGGCAACAAGAACCGTCCTTTTAAAGTTACAAAAGATACTAACAAAGTGCTATTATAAGAAGAGGTTTATTAAAACAAAACAAATATATAACATAACAAATATATGTTTACAAAAATAAGCCTGTCAATGGCATAAATACCCCCCCCTCCTTGAAGATTGATGTTAAACATAACAAGCCTTGCAGCTTCTGATGCAAATTTTGTTCTTAATATTGGCGAGACAGGAACAGAAAAATTGGCCTGACCTAGTTAAACACCTTAATATAAATAATAAATTCCACTGACATACCATATTAGGTGTATATACCTAGCCAAATTACTTCATGCACTCCTGTGGCCAATGCAAAACAATAAAGTTAATAAAAAATGCCAACATCCAGAGATAAAAACGTTCAAAGTAACATTCCAGATTGCAATGCATGTCAAGTTTCAGAGGTATCGCCGAGTTTAGCATATGTCTCCTGAGGGACAGGATGTGTTTCAAGGAGATCTTTTGTCTTCCTGCCTCTTGGACACATGCTGAAGTGGGAGGTACTGTGTGATCCTTGGCATGCACTGTGGTCTGAACTGTTACTTTAATGTCTCCATCCTTGGATCCAACTGCTTTTCCTGACTTAATTTCTTGCTGCTGGCCACTGGAATTCAATAAGCTCTGTATGCTTTTTATACACGTGAGTATAATGTTTTGTTTTTTATTAAAGGTGTTTAAACTTATTACACCAGGCCAGTGTGTGTCTCTTCCCCATGTCTCTCCACCACTAACAAGGTACCTTTGAAGTGTGACCCCTACTCTAGTATATGGGAGCATCAATACTTTACCTGGCATAGCATTGACTAAACTGATATAAGAGCTTACTTACAGATTATCCTAGAAAAGCAAAGAGATATGGCAAGCAGCTCATCAATTAATAACCAACCAAAGGGCAATTCATTGAAAATGCATTACATTTATTTCCTAGCACTCCAAATCCTCAAATTATTACTGCAAAAATACAAAATTGATGATAAAAAATACTTTAAGTAATGTGTTCTATTGGAGCAACATTTCTTGATCCTGATTTTTTTTTTTTAAACATCATTTGGATTTTTGTAACAACTAATTGCATTTAGTAAATGTTTTTCTTGTTCTTCTTTGGTTGCCTGAGGACTTTAGACTAGTGAAATCATTGATACATATGTTGAGGCCTTTAAACAATTGCTCCCATCAAAGTCATACATAATACGTGTAGAAAAGCTAATCACAGGTGCCAGTGGGCATGAAATATGTGCCTCTGTGCTATACACTTGGATAAAGAATGCATTTATCTCCTTTCTAAAAGGAGCATTTGTGTGACTAGTCATGTGTCCTAAGTACTGAACAGAATATCTTACTTAATTTGTCAAAATACTGCTGCATTTTATTACAGCCGTCAAGTGCATATACTGTATGTTTTATCCATTGTACATGGATCATACAACGCCTGTTAGCATCACATGCTTCAGGTGTGTTGAGGCTTTTGGAGAGCAGTTATAGAAATAAACAGTGTTTGAGCCACATGAACATTTCACAACTGCAATCTGTCATCTGCATATTTTATAAAACATTCATATGTTTGCAGTCAATCTGTATTGCTATAAAACTCTAGAATATCAACATAAAGTTCATGTTGGCTCCCCTTTCTGCTTCCCATATTCTGTATCAGTTTAGGAGCCTGAAATAGTGGGGAACTTTTACTTAAAATTTCTCTAAAGTGGGAAAATCCTGAAAAAAATCTCTTTCACATCTCTCTTTTTAAGATAATAAATACTTTGTTTTAAAGCAGTGTTGTCAAAACTTTATTAATCTCCACACTTCCCTACCTTTCCTAACCTAAAAGTTCTAAACTAAGCTTCTGTTCTTCTTATCACTGATGCTCATGAATAAAGGCTGTAAGTGTATAGTCCAGATTCTCAAACTTAATACATTTTAAAGGCTAAGTTCACCTTTGGGAGCATGTTACACCTATATTTAGGATGTAATGCGCAACAGTGTTTCCCCCTCTTGCACCCCCAATCCTCCCATTGTGACAGTGGGCCCTGATCTTCTCTCTGCACCCACTGTCAGAATTTAAAAATAGTGCGGTCATGCAGGGCTCTGCCCACACAGCTGCATCATTCATTCACAGAGTTCTGTGAACGAATGAACTGCAACAACAGTCTGCCATTGTGGCAAGTGGTTTTCAGTTCTCAAAGAAACGGTGAGGACGCTTGTGAGCACTCTTGTAGCTCATTGATCTTCCTGCTCTACAGTAACTGACTGTGCATATGGACAGATAGCTATACTGATAATCTGCAGGAGCCTGGCATTGCACCCGTGATCGCCTGATCATGGGTACAATGCTTTCCAGGCTCCTGCAGGAAAAAGTATGAAATCCAAAGAGATTTCCAAGCTCAAACTTACCAATCAGCCAGCGACCAACCGACCTGACCTGTCTAACAATATGTGTTAAGAACAGGGGTTTAGTCTGCACACATTTGCAAATACATGCGTAAGCTACAGGCCCCATCAAGGCACCCTGTTTTCTGTAGTCTCTAAATCTAAATTCAGTGTCTCCCCACAATAAGAGCACATGCATTTTAATGAATAGACAGAGGGCAGGTGAATCTGGAAGGAGCCCACCCCTCCTTAAAGGTACAGGGGCAGACTGAGCACCCAGCACATAGCATTATGGCAGCAAAGATGTCAGTGCTTTGCCTGACGTTGGCAACAGGGTGCCTTGATGGGGCATGTCGCTTATGCACGTATTTGCAAATGTGTGCAGACTAAACCACTGTTCTTAATGCATATTGTTAGACAGGTCAATTTGGTTGGTCACTGGCTGGTTTTTAAGTTTGAGCTTGACAATCCCTTTGTATTTGTTTGAAATACATTGTCCTTCCAGTGCTTCTTGCTGCAAAGACCAGTTAAAGGTGGCGGCAGTGATCACTTGTTTGTATTTTGGTTATGTTGGTCAGGCAATGCACTGACATCTTTTCTACCATAGTGCTATGTGCTGGGTGTTCATTGTGCCCCTGTACCATTAAGGAGGGGTGGGCTGCTTCCAGGTCCACCTGCCCTCTTCTTACCCATTAAAATGCATGTGTTCTCATTGTCAAAAATAATAAATGCACATTTTTTTGGCAGAAATATGTGCATTTATAATTTTTTTCCGAAAAGGTGAACTAATCCTTTAACTGTGAGTATAAAGTGTCTATTCTATTAAACAACAACCTTCACAAATGATACACTGGAATTACAACAATCATAATCTGCTGTAACCAAAATAAGTGTTATTGAAAACAAAGTGCCCAGTGCAAAATGTGTTAGCACAATTTTCAGTTAATCCTCCATTAGGGTGAGCACTGTGGTGAACAATTCATGAAACTGGTGGAAGACACAGAAAAGTAATTAGACCAAAAGGAAAGCTCTAGTACACTGCCAACCCAATGTAAATAGAAAACTGAACTAAAGCTGCTGCAAGCACCAAATGTTTTTTCCACATGAAATCTTAACATAATGAATAAAACACATTGCTGCACTGCTGACACTACAGTAATGATAAATATGTAATAAAAATACCTAATAACTCCACCACCACATACAATAATGCAAAAATAAAGTTTACTCAATGTCATCTCAAAGTGACATATGTATTATTGTATACAGTGGTGGAGTTTTTTTTATTACATATTTATCCTTTGTGTAGTATCAACAGTGCAGCATTGTTTTTCTTTTTTTTTTTTTTTTACAGAAAATTGATTGAAAATTGCTTATTGGACTCTTTTTTTCCCCAATACATTTTTTTATTGAGTTTTAGAAACAAAGCACAAATTAAAAAAAGAAAGTATTCAAGATCTGCCATAGTTTAAAATTTGACATAGGTTGGCATAAATTCAGAATGGACAATGCAAAGTAAACAATGCGTTACAGAGCACAAACATCTTTAAAACAAGACCAAGAATTACCAAAGAATGACACAATAGGCAGATAGGTGAGTTGGTCATAAGAAATAAACAAGTAAATAAACAAACAAATAAAACACACAAAGCAGCATATCTGAACTTAGAGGGCTAAGGGTGGTTCGCAGGAAGAGGATTTATGACTGATTATGCAATTTCAACCCGGTTTTCCACTTTTGAAGAAGGAAAGGCAGTTTATCATTTCTGAGGGTCAGCAGGCATTCATTAGTGAACTTAGTTTTCACTATCTCAATGGTTACTGAAGGGTTGGGCGCATGACTTTTTTCCAGTTCGTGGTGATTGTGGCCTTGCTGCAAGCAGTAGTTAAGAAATTACTACATGGAATTGATGGGGGAGATTATCTATTCCAAAATTGCTAACCCTGGAGTGTGTTTGGTGATACAACCAGTAATTTCTGAAATAATTTGAAAACACTGTTTTCAGAGGTGTTTACAATACCATAGGATATGAGGTAACATACCTACAAGATGTTTTGAATCGAATTTGGCCAGATGGTAAGGGGTGTAATACCAACGCAAGGCAATTTTGCTAGACAGTTCCCATTGATCTATACAACTAGAGGCTTTATATATTGATAGAAAAGCTTTTTTCATTGTATAGCCAAATCATTTTTCCATAGGAATTCGGGAGTAGTTTTGGTGAAGGATAATTTATCTTGTAAGATATTGTAAAAGTAAGACATTTTCTTAGCTAAAGTCGCATCAGAGACCAAAGACTGCCAAGTATTGTCAGACAACCAGTTGAACTCTGTGGGTAAACTACGGAGAGCATGTAAAATCTGTCAGTGTTAAAACAACTCCTTCGGTAAGAGACCAAAATTTGCACTGTTAGTGTGTTCTAGCTTTTAAGTATGGTAGCATCATAAAGATCTGAGATCTTCCTAATGCCTTTTGCAACCCATGATATGACTGTAAACTGTGGAATAATTAGTTCTACTGGGGAAAATGGGAAAGGCAGTAAAGAAATGTGGGAATGTGTCTGAGAAGAGACTAGCAATGTTCTCCAGATTACAAGAGAAGAATGAATAGAGGGTGGGAGGGTTTTTAGCTCCCAGGGTTTCCAAGCATCAAGTAAAAGAAAATGTAAAATATTTCCTCCAGGCATTAAGGTTGATTCTAGGTCCACTCAAGGTATGTCTAGGGTTGGGTGAAACCAACGTCTAAGCTGATCTAAGCGGGTCGCTGTAAAGTAATCTGCTAGATCAACAGATACAATGCCTCCTGCCCGTCTATGCTTAAGGATGATAGAATGTGACAGTCTAGCTTTTTTACCATGCCAAACAAGTTGATTATAGAGTCTGTTAAGAGTTTTTAATATTTTGGGGGTATGGGGGAGATTTGAGGTAAGAGTTTCATTTTAAAGGAGGCAAGCCTGGCAAACCGGGATAGAGTAAGGCTTTTCAGATGGGAGGTTTCCCTAGCAACCTTGTCTGTCAGGGGCTTGTACTTTAGGTCAGCCATGTTAATAGGGTTAGGAGATAGTAATTCCAAGATAAAGGATTGCTTTGTCATCCCATGTATAAAGGAGAAGTGATTGTAAGTGTGCTTTTATAGAGGGCTTGATACCTAAGTCAAGGTTAAGCGATTTGCCATAGTTGATGTTATATGATATGGAGCTAAAGGTCTGTAAGGCTTCATCTGCATGCAGGAGATTGGATCAGTGAAAAGCAGACTGATATAATAAGTGAACAGCTGAATAGTGTGTTTTCTTTGGATAGAAGTAATTTTACGATGTGACCTAATAATTTCAGCCAAAGGTTCAAAAGGGAGATTAAAATTCATCAGTGAGAGTGGGCAACCTTGTTGGGTGCCATTTGAGATTAGGAAGGTCTTGGATAACATTTTGGATGTGTATACTTGTGCTGAGGGACAAGAATATAAGGCTATAATGGTATCATACATAAACCTACTAAAACCAAATAAAACAAGTGTGTGACATATATGACCAATTAATTTGGTCAAATGCCTTCTCAGCATCAATGGAAAGAAATGAGGAAGGCATTCAAGCTAATTTTGCATAATGTATAATATTTAGTATTCTTCTCCTGGCATCTGAAGCCAGCTGAGTAAAGCCTGACTGGTCAGGCTTGATTAGTAAGGAAGGATTTTAAGCAGAGTAGCAATTAATTTGGCATATATTTTTACATCCACTGTAGGATCTTTTTCAGGTTTCGGAATAGTTGTTATAAAAGCTTTCAGTATCTCTGACAGAAAAACAGAGGTTGTAGCAACTCTGGGAAAAACATTGGCTAAATGAGGGGATAGTATACTGTACATAATTTGGAAGGTTTCATAGTATTTGGCTACAATGCTGTCTGGTCTTGGGGATGTGCCACTTTGCAGTGTTGATAACTTTAAGGATTTCTTCAGAAGTAAATGGTGCATTAAAGAAGAAGGACAGCCAAATCTCATTTGCCTGTGTTCTCCTGTGGATCACAGGAGTGCAGTTCATTCTGCACTCTTGTGACCTGTTTTCAGCAGACAGCGGGCTGAAGTATGCTTTCTGCTGACATCACAGAGCCGGTCCAGGCTCAGGCAAGATTGCGACCATATGGTCAGGATATGCCCACATGCCTTTTTCACATGCATTTTTGTATTGTTAAACATCAAACAGGTGAGTCGCGTGGAAGAATTTCTGCAGAAAGTGTGGACGTGGTTTTGTTTTAGCCGTAGAGTCCAGATGAGAGTCCATGATACAATTGAGATCTCTGCAGATGATCAAAGAGCTTTCCTAGATATCGGTGACTTTCTTGTGTACTTTCTGGAGAAAATGGGCTGGGTGACTGTTGAGAGCATAGATATTGACAATGATGTAGGGCTAGGAGTCAATGGAGCATACCACCAGTATGATAAAGTGACCATCTGAATCTAGGAGGGAGGCTTTTCAGCTGAACGCCAAGGAGTTTCTGACAGCAATGACCACTTCTTTCTTTTTAACTGGTGCGTTAGTGGTGAATATGGAAGGAAAGTGTATGTTTGAGAATTTGGGAGGAGAGGAGGCCTGGAAGTGTGTCTCTTGTACACACTATAGATCGCATTGTAGGGAGCTTGCTTCCTTCTACAGAGAAGATCGTTTGACTGGATGATTTAATCCATGTATATTCAAAGAATGTATTTTGAAACACATGTAGACCAGGACTTGGACTTGGAGAAACAATTGATGACTTTATTGTATATGTGACCTGATGTTCTTAAACTTACGGTGCCTCCTTAGCTATTTTTTGTTTATTTAAAATTTTATGTTAATTATTTGATTCATGTTCATTGTACACCCCTTACATATGCCCACTGTTTTGCATCCTACTTGCATCCTACTTTCATCCTACTTTGTAATTGCTTTTGAAATTCAATAAAAAACTTATTGATAGAAGAATGGATGAAGTTGCTTAAATATTGCCATATATGACCAGCATAAGAGTGAACCTAGTTTACTCACTAAGGATCAAGACTTGAAGCTCATGGAAATCTTCAATTTTCAGGCTAAAAATGTAAAAACAGATGTCTGTAAAAATGTTTATACCTTTCTGGTACTTGATCAGGCTTAGATTTACCTTTATGTTTTACAGGGCAGAAGGAAATGATTATATGATGTTCTCACTGTCCCATCTATGCTCTTCATTTCTTCATATATATATATCAGAACTTTTGTTCTTCGTTTATTCAAAATGCCATGACAATTAAATGAAAAATGTCATTTTACAATGCATTTAATTCTAACAGTGTCATTTCTAAATAATTGTTTTTGCATTTTTTTTATTATTTCACAGTATTAACAGGTAAACATAACAAATGTTAAAGACCATTGTCTTTTGAAGCTTTGAATTTAATTAAGCATAAGAAAAAAATATATGCCTGCATAAATACATATACTTTGCTTAGTGATACATGCAGTATGCTAGTTAATTGGTTGCATTTTAATTAGAAAAATCCTAAAATTATGTTAGGTCTTTAGCCCTAGAGGACAAGTTGGAAAGCTCAACTCTAGAGATGCCAGATCCTGCTAACAGAAAGACTCTAGAGAAATGAGACGTGTATACGATTTTTATTTTAATGCATAATTAAATGTGTGTGTATCATCTACAATAGCAACCACATTCATAAAAGGATTCAATTTCAAATGCACATTTTCTTATTTTAAACTAAGCTTTGTACATTACTAAACATATGTATAGAATTTAGGAACTTTGTACTTCCGCTTTTAAGATGTAAACTTGATTTCTACCATATGCTCTGCATTTTTATGAGTTTGTTGAAGCAGTTTCTATATCAGTGCAAACTCATATTCCAGTTGCTGAAATAAAGCTTGGAATCTACTTGTAAGCCACCAAGAGGAGTCATGTATTTATACCTTTGAATGTTCTTGTGTGGAGGGACTTCTTTTTTCAAGTAGTTGAAGAGAAAACAGTGCATTTAATTCATCCTGTTCTATATATTTAAAGTGACAATAAACAATATTCTTATGCTCGAAAAATAGTTCATATACATCCACTACTTATGGTACTGTAATCCATGATTAATTAAATCATTTCTTACAGTTTTTTTATGCCTACTTGTAACATCCTATATGAGCTCCTGTCTCTTTTCCCTCCTAATTTCTTTTTGGAATGAGCAGCGAAAGTTAGTTGTGGTCATGTGCACTGCTTTATACAAACTACGCATCCCATAGTTCATAGCTTATAGGCCCTAGTCCATCTCAGGAGCGAGCAAGAGAGAGTTTTTACATTCCGTGAGACGATGGAGACTGAGCCATCCTCTAACAGGAAGCCAATTGACAGTAGCATAGAAAAAGAAATTTGGAGATTTGGAGGTGGTTGAAAGCAATAGAAGGTATTTTTTTAAGTTAAGAATGCATACTTAAATACAATTTTCTTTTTTTAAATTATAATTTGGTATCACTTTAACAAATGAAATAGGTAAGCTACACAAAAACTGAAAATACCTTGATTCTGTATGGCAATGATTGATTTCTGTAATGGATTGTAATGATTTCTTATTGATTGTAAGCCATACTGTTGAAAAGTATTGCATCAGCTACCTTTTATGTTGATATTTATGTTTGTGTTTAGAAGGCCAAGTGATATCTATTTGATTTTGCTATGGAATATTACAACCTTTATAAAGGCTTGTGATTGGGCTGCTCTTAGGTTTATTTTTCTACCTTGTGTGTTCATTTTTACAATTGATTGTAAATCAGATTTTAATTTTTTAGCTTCTGTTGGTTCAGGTGGAGTAGCTAGTTTTCCTTTCACTAGCACTTTTACCTTTTTCATCCTAGTGTCATACTTAGGTTGAAAAAGATACATGTCTAATGCTTAGAACCAATATTAATATGAGAATAAACTTTATCCTCAGGACCACTAACCCTAGCCCAATGTTTCCTAAACTGTGGCATGTGTTCTTCTGGTGGGTCCCTCCCAGGCTGAGGAATTATGTGCAGTGCTATTATTTGAAAAAGAGTTAAACTCTGGAATAACTTATCAAGTAGCATAAAGGGCATGGCAAAACAGTTTGTTTAGGTTGATATGTGTTATTGCAAGCACTTAAGAGATGACAACTTCCTAACTAGAAAATGTTTGTGTAGGCATGTGGTACAGGTACCCATTTTTAGAGTGGTGTGTAATGAGCTGAGGGGGGCTGCAATGTGAATGGGGGGCAGAGCTTAGGGGGGTTGCTTTGTTTTTTTTTTTTAAATTGTATTTTTATTGAAGTATCAAAGAATAGGTACAAAATTGTATCAAGGTGTACATTGCACTATCAACAAAAGTGCATTGTAAACAAACATAATGTAAACAAAAACAAAAAACAAACAAGTATAAGTGATAAAAGAGTGTTCACATAAATACATATATGTATTCAATTAAATCTGTATGATGGATGTGATAAACATACTGCGGGAAAGTACCCAAAATCCCGTGAGTAGTTCAGAGTATATACACAGGTAATGTATAATTAAATTATGTTAGGAATAGGGCATATTTGGTAGTATGGGGGTCCCGAATTCCGAAAGATCCCATGGTTCCCATATTTTATTGAATTGGGGGGTGCAGTCATGTACCGAGGCCGTCAAGAACTCCATTGTCCGAATCTCAGCCACTAAATGTAGAAACCCGGACCATGGGGGAGGTGTATTGGATAACCAGAACAATGGGATAATCCTCCTGGCGGCTAGCATTATATAGGATATCAGTTTGTTTGTCTTTTTTGCTACCCCCGAGGGGGGAAGACCCAAAAGGTAATTCAAAGGATCCAACGGAAGAGACACCCCAGTTACCTTTTGTATAAGCAAATGAACATCATTCCAAAAAAGGTTGTATCAAGGAACATTGCCAGAAGATATGGAATAGTGAGCCTATATCAGATCCACACCGCCAACAGAGCTGTGAAACTGAAGGATCATACTTATGGATTACATCGGTAATTCTGTACCAAAACATGAGAATCTTGATGGTTGTCTCCTTCTGAGTGACACATTTAGAAGATTTAAAGGTAGAGGAACAGATCCTATCCCACATTTGTATTGTGGCAGGACAGCCCACCAACTGAGACCACTTGCGCATGTAATGATGTAATGTTTCCGAAATTGGGGTCGGCTCATGGAGGATACGATAGATACATGAAATTAGGTGCAATTGATTGGGGCCTTGAGCACACAAGTGCTCAAAGGTAGTTGGTTTATCTAGGGTCAGGGATGGCGATTTAGAATGAAAAAAAGTCTAACCTGTAAGTAGAAGTGGAAAGAATGTGATGGTAAATCAAATTTCTCTCTTAAGACGTCAAAGGGATGTAGCTTCCTCGTTATGGGATGAACTAGGTTCCGCAGCTGGAAGAGATGTACATTTATCCATGAAAAGATCTTGCCCAGGGACATACTATCTGGAATGAGGGGATTAAGTAGTACATTTACAAGAGGGGAGCAGGGGGACATGAGAGGATAACGTTTGAGGCAATTGCGCCAAATGGTTAAAGTTAGTGCCATTGGGCCAGTACACTGACGTTTGTAGATAGGGTCTAAAACAGGGGGAGCGCCCCAAACCAAGGAGCTTGGATGGACCGGATAAAGTACCCCCTTCTCAATGGCGGACCATTGGTTAGGTGCATTTAAGGAAGTCCAAGAGGTGATGGCCCTTAAGTGTGTTGCATGATAATATTTAGTGATGTCCGGGGCTCCCAAACCTTCTCTGGATCTAATGGAGAACATCACGGAGCTTGCTATGCGGTGAGCACCGCCATTCCATATAAATTTTAAAAAGGATCTTTGAAGTGTTTTTAATTGTGAGGCAGGTACAGCTACTGGGAGAGTTTCGAAGTAATAAAGTAGCTTGGGTAAGATAGACATTTTTAACACATCAATTCTGCCCAATAGAGACAAGGGATATTTGGTCCAGGACGACAGGGACTTATTTATATCCAATATATGAGGAGGGAAGTTAGTACTATAAAGGGAGGAGTAGTGAGGGGTGAGTAGAATACCCAAATATTTAAGAGAGGTACTACACCATTTATAAGGGTATGATTCTTTGAGTTGGGATAATAATAGCATTGGAATGTGTATAGGAAGGGCTTCCGTTTTAGAATTGTTGACTTTATACCCGGAAATAGCACTAAAAGAAGTCAATAATTTATGTAATGAGGGAAGGGATATCAGCGGGTTGGTGATAGTTAACAGAATGTCGTCTGCAAATAATGATAATTTATATTCCCCCTGTCTCATCACCACCACACGAATATCTGGATTTACACGGATAGACTCGGCTAGGGGTTCTAGGCACAGAATAAAAAGCAGGGGTGATAGGGGGCAACCCTGACGAGTTCCATTTGTCATGGGGAAACTAGGAGACAGGAAGGACGACATTTGCACCTGCGCTGAAACATTTGAGTACAAGGCCTCCAAAGCTTTTAAAAAAGGACCATCAAAACCATATACTTTTAAGGTGGCAAACATGTAGGGCCAACTTAGCCTTTCAAAAGCTTTCTGCGCATCTAGGCTCAAGATCAATGCCGAACGTGAGGTTCTATCTAAAAGGTCTATTAGGTCTATTGTACGTCGGGTGTTATCTCCTGCGTGTCTACCAAGAACAAAACCCACTTGATCCCTGTGTATCAATTTGGGAATAAATGTGGAGAGTCGGGTAGCGAGTATTTTAGTAAATATCTTGTAATCCAAATTTAGGAGGGCTATGGGTCTATAGTTATCTGGGACAGAGGGATCCTTTCCAGGTTTAGGGATAACCAAAATGAACAAGTGGGAAAACTGAGAATATGGGGGAGTTCCCTTAAGAAGGGAATCATATAAGGCTAACATATGAGGAGATAGAATGTCAAAAAAAGATTTGTAGTAGGAGTAGGGCAATCCATCTGGGCCAGGGGATTTGTGTAATGGTAGTTTTTTAATTATAGCTAGTAGTTCTTCAGCTGACACTGTTGCATTTAAACTCTCCAGGTCCATTTTAGATAATTTTGGTAATTTTATATTGGAAAAAAAGGACTCGAAATTTGCCTGCGTAAAATCAAAATGGTTCTCCGGAGTCAGGCAATTATACAGTTTGTTATAGAAGTTACCAAAAATTTTGGACATCTCACGAGGGCAATGTGTTCTAGATCCGTCTGTCTGCAAAAGGAAATCAGGCAAGGAATTGAACAGACGAGGGCATAACTTATTGACTAACATCCTGTGGGGCTTATTTGAGAATTCGTAGAATTTCTGCTTCGTCCACAGCATGGACCTAGCTGTTTTGTCAAGTTTTGTTAATTTAATTTGTTCTCTAAGGTGAATGACTTTACGTAGTTTCTGCACCGTGGGACCACCCAAAAGCCTCCGTTCAGCAGTTACTAGAGCGAACATTAAGGACTGCAATAAACTGTTTCTATCTCTCTTCAGTCGAGAGCCCTCAGCTATACACGCACCTCGGAAAACAGCCTTATGTGCCTCCCACAGCGTAGAAACCTGAGATACCGATCCAGAGTTGAGTATAAAATAATCTTTCAAGCTATTTGCTAGGATAGATCGGGATGCTTCAGACTGCAAAAGGTGGTCATTAAAATGCCAGTGACAGGATTTAGTATAAGTCTGGGATAACATGAGTTCTAGTGTAATGGGTGCGTGATCCGACCATGTAATAGGGGAAATGTCTGACTCAACAACATAGGGAATAAGTGGAGCCAAAAAAATGATCAAGACGGAAGTACATTTTATGAGCTGGTGAGTAAAACGTAAATTGCTTGACAGAGGGATGTTTTATCCTCCATGAGTCGAATAATCTGTATGATCTAATACATTTACGGAATGCATTGGCTTGAGACAATATTCTTTTAGGTGGGGTAGTACTAAAAAGCGTTTGTCTGTCCCTATTGGGAGACATGACCAGATTGAAGTCCCCACCAACCACCATAAATGGTTGTGAGCGATATTGGGGAGTATCAAAGAGTTTGTTGAGGAACTCAATCTGGCCCGTGTTTGGGGCGTATAAATTAACCAGTGTAAAAGAGGTAGACACGTATTCACAATCTAGAATAAGAAATCTCCCATGAGGATCTACATTTGACCTCCGAACCTTGACAGGACATGCTTTCCTGATCAAGATTGCAACTCCTGCCTTGCCCGTAGAATCAGAGGCGAGATAGGAGATGGGAAAATACCTGGAGGCAAATTTTAATGATCCTCCTGCCCGAAAATGGGTCTCCTAGATCATCACTACGTCTGTGCCCGAGGCCCTGAAATCTTTCAGGGCCATCCAGCATTTACCAACGGAGCCCAGGCCTTTTACATTATAGGACATAATTTTTAGAGTCATGACTGTGATCTATCTAGGAAGGCTAGTGTAAAAACATCTAGTACTATAAACCTGGAAATAACATGAAAATAGGAGTATACACATTGCAGTTTACAATTAATTATAATAATAAACGTTTTTCCATCTCTAATTATTGAAAAACACACTCCAAGTTCTTTTTCCTTTAGAGTAAAATGATAATGACCGTGGGGTCTTAAACTATGGAACACTTCATTAGATATGCACAGGAACTGTAAAAAAAAAGAAAAAACAAAAAAGAAAAATCAAAAGAAAAAATGAAAAAAATAGTTCAAAATTCTGTAGACCTGAGAAAAAACAGTTTCTCAGGGAGCCCTGGGTATAGACCAGGGCCTGGTGGGGACGTGAGCGGACCTCCATCTGGCGATTATGCTTGAGGAGATGAGAGAGGGACTGCTGCTCACCTTATGCATTTGGTAGTGGAAAAGACAAAAATAGGACAAAAAGATTTTGAAAAAAAAAACCTGTAAGTCCTTAGGAAAAAGCAAGGTTAACAAATATAACAGGTATGTACTTAAAATTTCCAAAAACCTTTAGTAAATGTATCTCAAGGGATGAGAAATATTCTACCCCGAAAAAAAGAGCGAGGCAGATACAAAAACTGAAAGAATCAAGACAGCAACATCGTTTCGTCTAGAAAAAAAAAGAAAAATTTGTCCGAAGCTCTGAGAGGAAACGGAAATGCTAAAGGCAGGGAAAAATAGAACCAAAAATAAGAGCGTTCAGGGGGGTACTCAAGGGGGTTGCTTAGAAGATCTCAGGTGTTGAGGAGTAGAAAGGTGCTTCTTTGATTTGCCCCGAACAGGAGTCCAGATGCGAGTAGGTGTAGTTGGAGGCAATCGGGCCTGTGTGTTAGGAGGGATATTATCTTCTTCCGGTAAAGGGGGGAGACCCAGACTTTTCAGGAAGGCCTCAGCTACTTGCAAATCACGCAAAGAATATTGGGCTCCATCTTTGGATACAGCTAGAGGGAAAGGGAATCCCCAGTAATATGGTATCTTGTGTTGTTGTAAATGTGAGGTGAGGGGGCGCAAATTCCTCTGTTTAGCGAGAGTGATGGGAGAAAGATCGCTAAAGATCTGCAGCTTGGCACCCTTGTACGTAATTTGGGATTTATTGCGGGTTGCCAGGGTTAGTGCCTCTTTACTTTCAAAGTAGTGAAACCGTACCACAACATCCCTGGGTCTGGCTCCAGCCGGAGGTTTTGGGCCCAGGGACCTATGAGCCCTGTCCAATCGCCAATCTATGTCCACAACTGAGGGAGCCAGGTATTAAAAAGGCTAAAAAGGTAAGGTCGGAGTTCAGAGTCGTACACTGTTTCCGGAATCCCTCTGAATCGTAGGTTTTGTCGTCTTTCTCTGTTCTCCAAGTCTTCTTGCTGTAATTGGAGTTGAGATACGGAAAGGCGTAAGTTATGATTTTCCTCCTCGATCGCTTGTACATAGTTTATCATTTCGTTGAATTTATTCTCCAGAGTGTCTGTGCGATCTCCAATTTGGGTTATTTCCCCTCTCAATTCAGGAGCTAGTTTGCTCACCTCAGCCGAAACATTGGACGTAATCTGTTGAAGTAAAAGTTGCAGCTTGGAGTCCAGGTTGTCAGGGGTGAGAATCATATTTGAGGGTGAAAGAGTGGTTGCAGGGTTTTGCAAGCTAGTTAGAGAGGAGTTTGCGGCATCTTCTGAATCCAGGGAGGGATCCAGTAAGGCGAAAGGATTCGCAGAGGAATTAGAGGAGGCTAGCTGTGGTCTGGTAACATAATGCTCCATTGTTGGTTCTTCTCGTGGCACAATTAGTGGTTTGTAGTTTCTTTGCTGTTGGCCAATTTTGCCCATGAGGTACGCAGAGGTTTTAGTGATCAAACATGCAGGCTTACCTCCAGTGCTTTATATTGCTAAAACTGCTGTATGGAGGTCTTGGTGAGCAGGCAGGAGCCCAGGGTTTATTTAGACAGCATCTCTCTCAGGGTATTATTGTGCTCCATTTAGATCCTCAGATCCCCCTAATTACATCTCTACCTCCCCCTCCTGACAGTCTGGGGTGAGAGAAGCAGATCCTGCAGTCCCCAGCACCTTGCGGATAACTATGCAGCTGAAGGGACAGAGGGGATGGCTTCTGGGTGTATATGAGAGTCCCAAGATGGCCACCGGGCTCCAGGAGTAGGCCGAAGCCTCGGTCTGTCCTAGAAGGAGGCCGCCGAAGCAATAAACACGCCCGTTTGCAATCACTGGGGCACCCACAGGGGTAGAGAAAGGGATGATCGGGTGGTCTGACTCCCCCCAGGGATCCGACAGCGGATGGTCTTACTCACCGTGACCCGGAGTGTCTGTAATTCAGCCCGCAGGCCGCGTCAGGCCACCAGGCCGCAGGGCACTGAGGCTGGGTGCCGGATGATTCTCCGTGGCCTCCCCGGTTCCACAGGCCAGTCAGTCCAGTCAGAGCAGGCCCCGTCCAATCGCTCTCCGATCCGCAAGCCTGCAGGTTCAGGTAGAAAGCGCCGCCGGCCCGCTTGTAGGCCCCAAGATGGCGGCGGAGGGTCCTGGTGGCAGGGAGAAGGTTTAGCTGCAAACAAGATCAGACCAGCCAGAATCTGAAATAGCAGTCCAGGGCAGCTCAGCAGGGGTCTGGGACCAATATTATGTAGTTTGTGGCTGCGGGAGCACAGTATAAGGCTACGGATGGTTGTAGATTAGTGTGAACCAAGAGGAGCTCAGCTCACACACGTCCTTCCAGCAGCAGGTCCGAACACGCCCCCCGGGGGGGTTGCTTTGTTAAAGGGGGGAAGAGCTAAGGGGGGCTGCAATGTGAATGGGGCAGAGCTTAGGGGGGCTGCAATGTGAATGGGGTGCAGAGCTGAGGGGGCACTGCAATGTGAATAGGGGCATAGATTAGGGGGGCTGCAATGTGAATGGGGGTAGAGCTGAGGGTGTAAAATAGGGGCAGAGGACATTGCTGTGGGGGGATGTGAAGGTGGGAGCAGGGGACACTTCTGGGGGCATCGGTGTGAAGGGGGACAGGGGACACTATTGTGGTGGGGGTGATGTGATTGGGGGCAGAGGATACCACTATCAAGGGAAAACTGTGATGTAAAGGGGGACTAAGGAAACTGATGTAAAAATGAGATTGTGATTTCAGAGAAGGGGGCTGCTATGAGTCATCGCACAAACGGGCGATTCATTCGGACAACAGCTGTAGGAAAAGTTTACGGATTGGACCTCTGTGAATTTTAATTCAATACTCCTGAACTATACTATACTAATGCTTTGTAAAAGCAAAGCTAAAGTTTGGTGTAATCTTGAAACAATATGCTTTTTAAGAAAATAATGTCTTGCTAGCTTTAGAAGAAGTAGGTTGGCATCATTGCAGGCTGTTATTTGGACTATGATCTATAGAGACATCTTAAACCTTGTCCCTTATTAATTTACTGTGTCTGTCCTGATCCCCCCCTTCTGAACACATCTGTACTGTGCATGTATGCTTTTAGCCTCTAGGTGATTACATTTAACTACACTAGTTTCCATTTAGCTGACAAATTAACCAATGTGTCAACATCACTAAGTTGGAGGTTTTGCAAATATTGTTTTCCACTACAGAGCTCTGTGTTGTCTCCAAACTCAAAAGTTGAATTTAAAACACCAAACTCTATAACATTTAAAAAGAAAATGAAAGTGCGATGGCTTCAGAACTGAACCTTGGGATACCATGTATTCAACATTATAGCATTGGAAGTATGAAACTTTTATTGTAATGTCTCTTCTAGATTCAATATTTGAGTCAGTTTACTATCCATTTAAAAAGGGAAATAAACTCGCGCTCATTATTTCAGAGAGACTGCAGCACTTGACTGTGTCTGAATATATATGTGACCTGTATGACAAAACATTATACAAATGCATCTTTAAATCAATAGTTAACCCCTTGGCGCCAGTGCCTCCTGGCCCCTGGGCGGGGTTTCTGATCATATGACCACCATGTCTTTATTAAGCACACTCAATAAACATTCACGCTGCTAAAGAAAGTGAACTCTTGAAGTTATTAGCTGTTTGAACCTCTTTTGGCAGCAATGACTTTAAGCAGGCACTTTTGGTAGCTCTGAATCAGACCAGCACAACATTCAGGAGGAATTTTTCGCCATTTCTCTTTACAAAACTGCTTCAGCTCAGGCACATTTGTAGGTGTGAACTCCACACTTCACAGCATCTCTATGGGGTTAAGGTCTGGGCTGTGACTGGGCCAATCCAAAAGGTGCATTTTCTTTTTCTGAAGCCAATCTGTGGTGAATTTAGTTCCATGCTTAGGGTCATTGTCCTGCTGCAACAGCCAACTTCTACTAAGCTTCAAAATAGATGATTGTAGGGTATCACCACAGGGTGGGGCTGTGGATACCAAAAAAAAAATATAACAAAGTGCCACATCCCATAAATTAAATATAGTAGTGAAAGGATTGGTACTGGACTTCATAGCACTAAGATACACAAAAATTATTAAAAAAATAGAATTTTATTAACAATTTGATTAAAACAAGCCAATCATGGCTCAGGGGCACTAAGTCCATGCCCCACGCCCCACACTATATAAGGTAGCTTACACGGTGGCCCTGTGTAGTGTTGTTGGCGTATACAGAGAGATAGCTTGCGTTACATTAACCACTTGCTTACTGGGCACTTAAACCCCCCTCCTGTCCAGACCAATTTTCAGCTTTTAGCGCTGTCACACTTTGAATGACAATTGTGCGGTCATACAACACTGTACCCAAATGAAATTTTTATCATTTTTTTCCTACAAATAGAGCTTTCTTTTGATGGTATTTGATCACCTCTGCGGTTTTTAGTTTTTGTTAAAAAAAAAATTAAAAAGACAGAATTTTTTTTTTATATTTTGTTATAAAATTTTGCAAACAGGTAATTTTTCTCCTTCATTGATGTACGCTTATGAGGCGGCACTGATGGGCACCGATAGGTGGCAGTGATGGGCACTGATGGGTGGTGGTGATGGTCACTGATTGGGCACTGATTGATGGCAGCACTCCTAGGTGGCACTGATTGGCACCACTGGAGGGCATTGATAGGTGGCACTTGTGGGCATTGATAGGTGGCACTTGTGGGCACTGAGGGCACTGGCAGGTGGCAATGACAGATGGCACTTGTTGGCACAGATGAGGTGAATGTGCCTCCTTCCTCTTCGGGACCGATGTCCCTTTGACATAAGCCGGTGATCGGCTTGTTTTTCCTCCTCACGCTGTCAGCGTGAGGAGAAAACGAAACCGATCACCAAGGTTTTGTTTACATCATGTGATCAGCTGTCATTGGCTGACAGCTGATCACATGGTAAGGGGTCGGGACCGGCCCCTTACTCGGATCTGTGATCATCCGAGTCTCCGTGACTCGGTGATCACAGCGCGCACACTGCGCGCCCTGCAGGGTGCGCGCAGTGCGTGTGCACAGGGGAGGATGTCCCATGACGGAAATTGAGGTCCGCGCTGTAGCCGTCATTCGGCTATGGCCCGGATCTCAAGTGGTTAAGCAGGCAGGATACTCAGTTAGTGGCAGTGTATTTGATATATATATATATATATATATTCCATGGTGCACTGTTTCCAATACACTTCAGGCGGTGTATTAATATATATATATATATATATATATATATACACTCTGCATCCAGTGTAGCCTATATCTACAGTGCATTCTGTGATGTACTGTTTCTCATACACTTCAGACGGTGTCTTCAGGCAGTGTACACACTATCTAATACAGTGTGTACGGTGTCTACTACACTTCTGGTGGTGTACACAGTATTAAATACAGTGCAGCCATAGTACAGTTGCTAATACAGTGCAGGCGATATACACAGTATCTAATACAGTGTGCACAGTGTCTACTACACTTCTGGTGGTGTACACAGTATAAAATACAGTGCAGCCGTAGTACAGTTTCTACTACTTTTCTGGTGGTGTACACAGTATCTAATACAGTGTGTACAGTTTCTACTACACTTCTGGTGGTGTACACAGTACACAATACAGTGCAGCCATAGTACAGTTGCTAATACTTTTCTGGTGGTGTACACAGTATCTAATACAATGTGTACGGTTTCTACTACACTTCTAGTGGTGTACACAATATCTAATACAGTGTAGTGTGGTGTTGCAAAACAAAATATACATCATGTCTGGAAGGACACCAAGGAAAGGCAGACGCTCACAGGCCACTAAAAGAGGGCAGTTTCTGTGTCTACTGTCAACAGTGCTGGTCGTGGACATAGTGTATCCTCTGCAGGTGGCCGTGGGGCATGCTTGTCCTTTTTTTCTGCTGCTGGCCGTGTTATTGAGCCAGAACATACAGAAGAGTTGGTGGAGTGGATAACAAAGCCGTCCTCATCCTCCTCATCCTCTGTCACCCAGAGTAGTTTGTCTTCCAACGCAGCTGCCAAAGTGGCCTATTCCACTGGCTCCTTGTCCACAGTCACTCCTTACGTAGCCCCACCATCATGCATGGAGGAGTCCCCAGAATTATTCAACCACAGTGGCGGGTGCATGCTGTTGGAGGATGCACAGCGATTTGAAGACTTCCCAGGTTGAGGAAGGGAGTAACGTGAGCCTAGAGAGAGGGGGTGCCCAAGAAGGACAAGAAACTGGCAGTCATGTTTCCCCAGCTGCAGCATACTGCCAAGTTTGCTCCAGTGATGAGGAGGGAGGGGATGATGAGGTCACTGACTGTGCTTGTGTGCCATTGGTGTTTGCAACCTGGTTTGCATAGGTTGCAAACAGCAGTGGTACGATCTGCTGCACATATGTCAAAAAAGACCCACACCAAGGAACTTTTCAAAATCAGCGGGGAGTCAGCAGCGCCCTGCACCTGCGGAACTCTGTGGTGTGATGCAGTAGGGTGGCTGCCCTTAAGCTTTCCCCTAGAGGACATTCTGCCTCGTTGGAGTTGTGCCTCCTCCTCTCTTCTATCAGGCACCCAAGTAGAGTCAGTGACCTCATCATCCCCTCCCTCCTTGTCACTGGAGCAAACTTGGCAGTATGCTGCAGCTGGAGGAACATGACTGCCAGTTTCTTGTCCTTCTTGGGCACCCCCTTTCTCTAGGCTCACGTTACTCCCTTCCTCAACCTGGAAACCAACATCGGAGCTTTCTAATCGCTGCACATCCTCCATCAGCATGTACCCGACACTGTGGTCGAATAGTTCGGGGGACTCCTCTGTGCATGATGGTGGGGCTACGGAAGGAGTGACTGTGGAAAAGGAGCTGGTGGAATAGGCCACTTTGGCAGCTGCATTGGAACGCAAACTACTCTGAGCCTGGGTGACAGAGAATGAGGAGGATGAGGACGGCTTTGTTATCCACTCCACCAACTCTTCTGCATGTTCTGGCTCAATAACACGGCCAGCAGCAGAAAAAAAGGACAAGCGTGCCCCACAGCCACCTGCAGAGGATGCACCATGTCCATGACCAGCACTGTTGACTGTAGACACAGAGCCTGATTGCCCTCTTTTAGTGGCCTGTGAGTTTCTGCCTCTCCTTGGTAGCCTTCCAGACATGATGTATATTTTGTTTGACAACACCACACTGCACTGTATTGTGTACTTTGTACACCACCAGAAAAGTATTAGCAACTGCACTATGGCTGCACTGTATTGTGTAATGTGTACACCACCAGAAAAGTAGTAGCAACTGCACTACGGCTGCACTGTATTGTGTATGTGTACACCACTAGAAAAGTAGTAGCAACTGCACTACAGTTGCACTGTATTGTGTGCTGTGTACACCACCAGAAAAGTAGTAGCATCTGCACCACACTGCACTGTATTGTGTAGTGTGTACACCACCAGAAAAGTAGTAGCAACTACACTACCGTTGCACTGTATTGTGTAATGTTTACACCACCAGAAAAGTAGTAACAACTACACTACAGTTGCACTGTATTGTGTAATGTGTACACCACCAGAAAAGTAGTAGCAACTGCACTACGGTTGTACTGTATTGTGTAATGTGTACACCACCAGAAAAGTAATATCAACTGCACTACGGTTGCACTGTATTGTGTAATGTGTACACCACGAGAAAAGTAGTAGCAACTGCACTATGGCTGCACTGTATTGTGTAATGTGTACACCACCAGAAAAGTAGTAGCAACTACACTACAGTTGCACTGTATTGTGTAATGTGTACACCACCAGAAAAGTAATGTCAACTACACTACGGTTGCACTGTATTGTGTAATGTGTAAGCAACACTATGGTTGCACTGTAGATATATGTTACACTGGATGCCGCAGAGTGTATATATATATATTTATATATATATATATATATATCAAATACACCGCCTGAAGTAGATTAGAAATAGCACACCACGGAATGCACTGTAGAATGTAGATCTCTAGGCTACACTGACTGGATGCAGAGTGTATACATATATATATATATATATATATATATATATATATATATATATATATATATATATGTATATATATATATATATATATATTAGACTGACTCTATATACTGTATATTTTAAATACACTGCCTGAAGTAGATTAGAAATAGTACACCACGGAATTCACTGTAGATTGTAGATATAGGCTACTACACTGACTGGATGCTGCAGAATAGATAGATAGATATATATATATATATATATCTATAGATAGATATATATATATACTAGACTGACTGTATATATATATAATACACTGCCTGAAGTAGATTAGAAATGGTACACCACAGAATGCACTGTAGAATGTAGATCTCCAGACTACACTGACTGGATGCAGAGTGTATATATATATATATATATATATATATATATATATATATGTACTAGACTTACTGTATATTTATATTAAATACACTGCCACTAACTGAATAACCTGCCTGCTGAATACTAAATCAAGCTATGTCTCCGTCCATGCCAACAACACTACACAGGGTCGCCGTGCAGGCAGCCTTATATAGTGTGGGGCGTGGGCTTAGTCCCCCTGAGCCATGATTGGCCAAAGGCACCCTGCTTTGGCCAATTATGGCTCTCTTAGCAGAGGGCACTGGGATTGGCCAAAGCATGCAGGTCAGGTGCATGCTTTGGCCAAGCATCATACAGCAATGCATTGCAATCTCGCAGAGCATTATGGAGTGTTCTGCAGGCGCTTGAATTTCCCGCGAATGCCCCATAATGTTTGATATTTGGTGAACGGGCGAACACCCGATGTTTACGTCGAACTCATGTTCGACCCGAACATCAAGCTTATCCCTAGTCTTGAGGATGGACCACTGGCCAGAACTTGTTCAATATGCAATTGAGCTACTGGCCTGTCCTGCATGCAGTGTTCTTTCTGAATGCACATTCAGTGCTGTTGGAGGGTTTGTAATGGATCATAGAGTGCGCCTGTCCACAGACTCCGTTGATAGGCTTACATTCATAAAAATGAATCAGTCTTGGATCAGCAGCTATCAAGCACCTGATGCTGATGTAACTGATTGAATTTTCTATGGATGTGGGATCCCTTGAAGACTGCCTATGCTGACTATCCTATTCCTCCTCAATATTGATGATGCTTGATGATGCTGGTTTAGGGCACCGCCATCACCACCCAAGGCCCAATTTTTCTGCCCCTGTTTAACAGGGGTATGTAATTTCAATTTTTGTTATAATATTTCAATGCAGGGCCCGTTCCTGCGCCCAACAAGAGTAACTGTGAGGGCTTACAGTGTTGTGGCACCACCACCACCACCCAAGGCCCAATTTTTCTGCCCCTGTTTAACATGGGCATGTAATTACAATTTTTGATATAATATTTCACAGCAGGGCCCGTTCCTGTGCCCAAAAAGAGTATCTGTGAGGGGTTACAGTGTTGTGGCACCACCACCACCACCCAAGGCCCATTTTTTCTGTGCCTGTTTAACAGGGGCATGTAATTACAATTTTGGATATAATATTTCAACACAGGGCCCGTTCCTGCACCCAACAAGAGTATCTGTGAGAGATTACAGTGTAATGGCACCGCCACCACCCAAGGCCCAATTTTTCTGCCCCTGTTTAACAGGGGTATGTAATTACAACTTTTGTTATAATATTTCAATGCAGGGCCCGTTTCTGCGCCCAATAAGAATAACTGTGAGGGCTTACAGTGTTGTGGCACTACTACCACCACCCAAGGCCCACATTTTCTGCCCCTGTTTAACAGGGGCATGTAATTACAATTTTTGATATAATATTTCACAGCAGGGCCCATTCTTGTGCCAAAAAAAGAGTATCTGTGAGGGGTTACAGTGTTGTGGCACCACCACCACCCAAGGTCCAATTTTTCTGCCCCTGTTTAACAGGGGCATGTAATTACAATTTTAGATATAATATTTCAACACAGGGCCTGTTCCTGCACCCAACAAGAGTATCTGTGAGGGGTTACAGTGTTATGGCACCACCACCACCCAAGGCCCAATTATTCTGCCCCTGTTTAACAGGGGCATGTAATTACAATTTTTGATATAATATTTCAACGTAAGGCCCATTCCTGCACCCAACAAGAGTATCTATGAGGGGTTACAGTGTTGTGGCACCACCACCACCACCCAAGGCCCAATTTGTCTGCCCCTGTTTAACAGGGGCATGTAATTACAATTCTTGATATAATATTTCATAGCAGGGCCCGGTCATGTGCCCAACAAGCATAACTGTGAGGGCTTACAGTGTTCTGGTACCACCACCACCATCACCAAAGGCCCAGTTTTTCTGCCCCTGTTTAACAAGGGCATGTAATTACAATTTTTTATATAGTATTTCACAGCAGGGCCTGTTCCTGTGCTCACCAAGAGTAACTGTGAGGGCTTACAGTGTTTTGGTACCACCAACACCTAAGGCCCAATTTTCTGCAGAGTATATAGGGCAGGCCGTATAGTATATATACTGCTGTTCAGAGTATATAGTGCCTGGGGGCCAGGGGAACCCCCACGCCATTTTTTTTTATTTGGGTGCGGGGTTCCCCTTAATATTCACACCAGAACCAAAGGGCCTGGGGGGGCCCATGCCATTTTTTTCAATGATTTTCATCTATATTGCTGGGACCCAACAATACATTACAGCCGCGAATTTTAAATGACATATTTTTCTTTAGAAATGTTATTTTGCTGTGGTATTGTTCTAAATACGGAACAAATGCACTATTTTACAAGCATACAAAGGACAACCCACCAGGCACAATATTTAAAGGAATATTTCATTTTTATTGTTTCACTTTAAGGATTATTAAAATCACTGCTCCCGAAAAAACAGCTGTTTTTAAAACTTTTTTTTTGCACTGATACATGTCCCCTGGGGCAAGACCTGGGTCCGCAAACACTTTTTATGGCAACTTGCATATAAGCCTTTAAAATGAGCACTTTTTATTTTTCATGTTCGTTTCCCATAGATTTTAATGATGTTCGCGTGTTTGAATTAATTTTTTGCCTGTTTGCATGTTCTGCTGAACTGTACTGTCACTAACTGACACATACACTACCACTAACTGCCATTAACTGATATTTACCCTGCAACTAACTGCCACTGCCACTAACTGACACACTGCCACTAACACAGACACCTACACTGCCACTAACACTGACGCCTACACTCACTTTCTAATAGATACATGTAGCAGAATACATTTTGGCGTAAATTTAAGGGGAAATTAGATTTTTATTTAATTTTTTATCTGATATGTTTTACAATAGAAAATATTGGGTTTTTTTCTTTTGTTTTTTTTTTTCTTTTATATAATAAAAATTAAAATACCCAGTGGTGATCAAATACCACCAAAAGAAAGCTCTGTTTGTTTGACTAAATTGATATAAATTTCATGTGGGTACAGTATTGCATGACTCGTAATTGTCAGTTAAAATAGTGCAGTGCCAAACAGCAAAAAATGCCATGATCTTGGTGCCATGGTCATGAAGAGGGCAAAATCTTCTGGAGCCTAAATGGTTAACATAGGAACACCATCTTTTACCTCATATCCAGAAAACTATTCATCTCAATCATGTGGGATTTATGCCAATGAGGGAAGCAAGAGACAACATTCACAGGCTCTCAATATTATACCCTACTTTCTACAGATGCGGAGAAAGCCTTTGACAGGGTCGACTTGTCCCTCTTATGTCTTATTCTGGAACATATAGGTCTAGGCTACCATATGATAACATGGATAATGTAATTTTACCTAACACCTTCAGTCCTGGTCTGCATTAATGGCCTTAAATTTCTCTCTTACGCATTTAATACTCACTAGGCTCATTTAAATGGAGTCCTTGCTATATGAAATATTTGGGTATTTGTCTACCTAGAGACCTTAGAGCCCTTGCACACTGGGGCGGTTTGCAGGCGCTATTGCGCTAATAATAGCGCCTGCAAACCGCCCCGAAAGTGCCGCTGCTTTCATTCCAGTGTGCAAGCCCCGAGGGCTTGCACACTGGAGCGATGCGCTGGCAGGACAGTAAAAGAAGTCCTGCCAGCAGCATCTTCGGAGCGGTGAAGGAGCGGTGTGTATACCGCTCCTTTACCGCTCCTGCCCATTGAAATCAATGGGACGGCGCAGCTATACCGCCGGCAAAGCGCCTCTGCAGAGGCGCTTTGCGGTGGTATTTAACCCTTTCTCAGCCGCTAGCGGGGGGTAAAACCGCCCCGCTAGCATAAAACGCCGCTAATAATAGCGGTGTTTTACCGCCGACGCCGCCCCCCGCCCCAGTGTGCAAGGGCTCTTACTAAATTATTTCATTTTTAACTTTCTTCCATTCCTCCAAAAAAAGAATTGATTTATGTCTCTGGTCTCCATACACCTTTTCATGGGCAGGTAGATGCAATATGATCATTAAATGAAATGTTCTACCAAGATTATTGTATCTCCTACAAACACTACTGTCAATATCCCTCAATCTTTTTTGACTTCCACTCAGGCACTACTTAACAAATTGTTTGGGCCAGCAAACCACCCAGAATGAAACATACTATACTATGCAAATGAAGGAGGTCTGACCTTAACAGATATCAAATTATATCACACTTCTATTAAGTTAGTCCTTGTTGTAGACTGGTCTAGATATTTTAAACTTAAAATATAACTAAAAGGAAAACTTTTTTTCCCACAATTTGCATAGAGTGGAGAGGGATTAGAACATCTGTGAATGTTGTATTGTTGACTATGTCCCTGTTAGGGAGATTCACCCTCTCTATTTGTCATGTTTACCTTTATCATTGAAAGTGAAGGTTAAGGAAAATTCTTAACTATGGGTTGTCCCCAAAACAGTAACAAGGGGGAAATCTTCCAATGGGGACATTAGTTCTGGTGACCCTGGTGTTACACTAGGATTCCCTCATTTGGAGAGTTTTTCTCTTACTTCCTGCTTTAGCTATAAGACAGGAAGTAAACAAAATAAAACCAATGGGACACAGTAGAGAAAAATCTGACAGGGGTTATAACGCTCCCTTATCCAAAATTGCCTTTAGTTCTACTTTAAACAATGGATACCCTAATGCTGCATACACACGATCGGAATTTCCATCAAAAAAAGTGTGATGGGAGCTTCTGGTCGGATATTCCAACCATGTGTATGCTCCATCCAACTTTTTTCTGTCTGAATTTCCACCAGCAAAAGATTGAGAGCTGGTTCTCTATTTTTCCGACAGAAATTCGACAGAAATTCCGTTCGTCTGTATGCAATTCCGATGCTCAAAGAACATGCATGCTCGCAAACAATTCAACGCATGCTCCGAAGCATTGAACTTCATTTTCTCGGCTTGACGTAGTGTTGTACGTCACCGCGTTATTGACAGTCGAAAGTTCAGAGAACTTTTGTGTGACCATGTGTATGCAAGCCAAGCTTGAGTGGAAAAACCATCCAAGATTTTGCCAATGGAAATTCCGCTCGTGTGTATGGGGCATTAGAACAGACTGACAGACTTCTTCTATTCTAATGTTGGTTCTGCCTCGACACCTCTAATTCGTCCCACAATTGGTTAAATCTCACCAGACAATTGGGCCCATTTGGAAAACTTCCCTAATGCCCCGTACACACAATCGGAAATGCCGCCAGCAAAACTCAGATGAGAGGTTTTGGTGGGAAAATGCGACCCTGTGTATGCTCCCTTGGACTTTTGCTGGCGGAATTCCAGCCAGCAAAAATTGAGAGCAGGTTCTCTATTTTTCGATTGGAAAAAGTTCCTATCCAAAAATGCATTCGTCTGTATGCAATTCGGACGCCCAAAAAATCACTCATGAAACAATTTGATGCATGCTCAGAAGCATTGAACTTCATTTTCTCGGCTCATCGTAGTGTTGTACATCACCGCATTCTTTAGGGTCGAAAGTTCAGAGAATTTTTGTGTGACCGTGTGTATGCAAGGCAAGCTTGAGCGGAATCCCGTCGGAAAAGCCATCATACCTTTTTCCAACCAAAATTCCGATCGTGTGTATGCGGCATTAGAGTATTTTCCAATATGTTTTTTTTTTCTAAACATCTCATCTTTTTCCAGCCATTGTAAATGCAGCTTTCCTTTCTGGAATTCAAAAACTGATTTTTGGCAACTGGCAAGTAAAAGGCAAAAAAATTAATGACTTTCTCAACATGGCTCTTACTTAAAGAGATTTATCTGAACATGGACCTAGCAATTATGGGACATCACAGATGGTGAGACAGTTATAATTTTTCCTTTCTTCATTACTTTCAACTGCGACTTTTGACTGACTCTGTGAACAGGAATGCTTGAAACCAGGACTTGCCAACCATGGCACCTCAATTTGCTCCATATGATTACTTTCTGTAGACTGAGATTCCCCACTTACTTTTCTTGAGAAATAGGAATGAGACCTAGACTTATGCCTTATGTCACAGGAAAAATCTAATTTTTTTTCCAGCAGATGGATTTTTTGAATAAGAGACTTGTCAAATGTTTGGGTGTCTTTATTAGGTGTCGTTGTTTTTTACTCATTCACATAGATGATGCAGTATCTGGGAGCCCCCCTGATAATTTAAAGTGGGCTTACAGATTCTTGTAAGTTCCCCACCAACAGACCTCCACAACCACTGACCAAGGTTGTAGGGAAGAGGCCCTTGTCCTCATCAACATGGGGACAAGATGCTTTGCAAGGCACCCCTGAAGCTGAGGACATGTGGCCTGGTATGGCTGAGGAGGGAGCACACACTTGTCACCCCCCCTTTGCTGACCATCCAGGCTTCATGATCAAATCAAGGGTCTGGTATAGATTCTTAGGGTGGTTTTGAGCATTTTTTCTTTCTTTTGCATGTTGGTTGGAGTCTATTGTGGTCTCTTATTAAGTTTAAAATCCATATTAGACCCAAAGGGGGAGATTTTTATTTTGTTTACAAACTTTTTTATTAGAAAAATGCAAACGGTGGTACAGAAGTATAACATATTGCAATATCAATATAAGATCCTAGTGTACATGTATGTTGGAATTGTAGAACAGAGCAATTATTGTATAACAATTGACATTTTTAGAAAAAAACAGTGCAAAAAGAGAGCAATGGTGTCAGGGATATCTCTGTTACCAAGCAGAAAAAACATGCCTATCAATATCAATTTAAAGATGATGATGGAATTCTGAATAGCCTACAGGGAGCACTCAAACATTGTGTAATGATCGAACCAAGGGAACCATTTTTGTCATAATAAGGCATAGTACGGCAAAGAGTATGAAAAATCTTTTTAGTGGTGACACTGTTGGAAAAAAAGAATGGATATCTGAAGGGGGAGATGTACTAAAACAGGTGCACACAAAATATGGTGCAGCTGTGCATAGTAACCAATCAGCTTTTAAGTTTTTTTTGTGAAAGCCTAAGTGAACAAGCTGAAGTTAGAAGCTGACTGGTTACTGTGCATAGCTGCACCAGATTTTTTGTGCACCGGTTTTAGTAAATCGACTCCATAGTGTCTGATTTGTATTTTGGGGGCGAAACTACACATTTTTTTTTTCATTCTGCTGTAGGATGTGCTACAGCAAAAGTGACATTTACAAAACACAAAACAGCCCACTGATCCCTCCAAATGTCCCACAAAATACATAGCAGACCTTTGGAGTGGTTTCTGTGCTGTATTTCTATTTCTTTTAAAGAATCCAGCAATGAAATGTCTTTTGCTGGCAATTTTTAAACTCTTTTTATTTTTCACTGCTGCTGCAGCACTTTCTTTGCATCAGAGATACGTGCCCTTTTTTCATTGTTTCACTTTATGTATTTAAAAAAAAAGTCACTACTCTTTGCCAAATGGAATTTTTAAAACTTTTTTTTTGCATTAGCACATGTTCCCCAGGGCAGTGCCCCTCAATGTTGTTTTTTACACCCCTTTCACTTTTAGTGTAAAACCATCACAGGAAAGTGTGTAGCTGCACTGGGGATGGTAAAAAGGCAAACTATTACCTTGAGGGAGCAAAGTTGATAGAAGTACTGTGTATTGCAGCTTGGCAGAGGAGAAGGGATTCAGGGTCATAATGGAAGTAGGAGTGGATAATTTAAACAGAGTTGATATTGAGATGAGAGTCCAACCCCAATCTAATGGTGTTAACGCTAGAGCAGTAGATACATTGGTGCTTACAGTGGAGTAACAGATTCATTTGGGTAGTGAGGAGAAGACATGCGTTATACAGAATTAGACATTCCCTACAGAAGATTATAAGAATATGGTAAGGCAAGTTGGAATGTCATGCAGTGCTACTGTATGTATATGGTATATACATATATTTATGTTTGTGTACTTTTTAAAATTAATAGTCTTCATCTTTCATACTGCGCTAATTATATTATTGCTTTTTTGTTAATCGCTACCTTTTGGAAAATGACAGCTTGATCACATAAACAGAGATTGGCTTAATTCCCTTTTGGAGGACAGTCTCATGCTAAAAGGGTTAATATTATGCTTATGTTACAGTGCATTAAAAGCTCTAATTAAAACAGCATTACATTCCCATCTGCCAATCTCCAGTAATCTTCTCTAATTGCAGTAATTAAACTATATTTACATGTTCAGAATACTTGTAATTTAGCAAATTGCACTCTCTACTCTACATTTAATCAAACAACCAGTTCCAGTGTATTTAGTGTGGAAAGAGTAATTTCAGTGTTTTGATTACTATAGCAGATTTGACAGAGTAAGTGCCCCTCTACTAGAGGCTTTGAAAAGGAATGCAAACATGGAATATAGTCATGGTTTTTGATTGCCAAGTGAATGCCTAATTGCATGTTGCAGGATTAACTGTTAAATTACAGTACCTCTCTTTCAGAACAGACTAAGGTTCACCTTGTTTTGTTTAGTAATAGGCAGTTAAGGCTGCTTTCAAATGTCATTACATCATATAAATCAGAAGGAAACCAGAAATTTCACCAGAAGGAACAAAAGAAAAACTTGTAGACAGATCAAAGGTATTGATAGTTGGTGAAAGAAATCCAGATCACAACATCAGTTTCTCTATTATTGACTCTCTTCAATTTTATCCCCGAAGAGCACAAATCATAGTCTACTGTTGGCTCAAAGTAGGTTTAACAGAATTGTTAGTACTGGTCAGTTTGATGAAAAAATATGCTTCCTGGGTCCTTGATGGAGGACTAAGGATTATATACAGTATATCTCTTTATTGAACTATTTCTTATGCAAACTGTCTTATATAAAGGCCTGCGATTGCCCACTTTCACACACACTAGTATTTACATTACTTCAGTAAAATGCACCCATGATTATATTCTACTTGGTGTGCTGCCATTGTTTTATATACCATATATATAACACTTAAAGTCAAACCAGACTATTAGAGTCATACATTATATGCCAAGTAAATAAATATGCGTTTGCCTTTTTTCCCAAAATTTCAAATGTTTCCTTCATTATCTAAAATGTAGAGGTACCGTGGCTTAGATATTAAGAAGGAAGTTGTGCCTCTCCATTATGACTGGCTTTTAGGAGAATGGAAATAAGACTAACAATTACAAAGTACTGTCCATGATACTTTATTTGCACTAAAATACAATTTTTCAGGGCAAGCTTTTGGGATATGTCCCCTTCTTCAAGGTCCAAGCAGTACTGATTCACAAAAGTTTTAGCAGAATGTTACAAAAAGAGATAATCTCTGAGGGAAAGGAAAAGAACAACAAAAATAAAAAAACACACAAGCACAAATTACATAGCAATGGTAGCATAGCAAATTACATAGCAATGGTAGTAAAACAGGCATAGTTAGTGAGAGAGTTATAAACTGGGGGGAATGAGGGAGTCATCACAGAGGCGGTCGTAAAACTGTTGGGTAATGAGTGAGAAAACCCATATCTAAATTCAGGCTGTTATTTTTTGTGTCAAATAGAATTATCATTCTTAGTTCAAAAGATTTTCTTTCCTGAATAGTTTTGAAATTTCCAAAAGAACCAAAGACATTGAGGTCTTCCATGGTGTGATCTGGTTGTAAGAAATTATGTCCCACAGGTGTGCAGGACTCATCTTCTTTATGTTCCTTGATGGTGTGTCTGTACAATTTCATCCTCTCCTGCAACTTCTGTCCTTTCCTAGTAACCTTTCTTATGGAAGGAGTCTGCTAGTGTTCTGAGATGTTTATCTCTGTTATCTGGGTCTGAACATATTCAGTGGTATCTGATGGCCTGGCTGTGTATGATGGCCCGTTTAGTGTGTTGGGGGTAAAAAATGGATCTATGGAGATAGATGCATCGGTCAGTAGGTTTGCTGTATATCGAAGTGTAAAGCTTGTCATCCCTGATGTATATTGTGGAAGTTGACATGTGTATTTTATTAATCCATTTTTTAGTTTGATAGATGGGTGAAAAATGGTAATCAACGAATAAAACTGTTTCAGATTTTCTTCACCTTCTGTCCATATGATAAAAATATCATCGATATAGCGATAATATCTGTATGGCTTTTGTTGTGTGCTGTTCAAGAATTTGTCCTCCAAGTCAGCCATAAATAAGTTTGCATATTGGGATGCCATTTTACTTCCCATAGCAGCACCCATACACTGAAGATAGATGTCATTGTTGAAGGCAAAGTAGTTGTGTGTAAGAATTAATTTGATGAGCTGTGTAACAACCTTTAGCAGTGTATTTGTGGTTTGGTGAGGATGATAAGAATATGTGACATGCAGCCAACCCATCCTTGTGAGGAATGTTCCTATACAGAGATTCTACATCCATAGTAACTAGTGTATTTGGTGGTAATTGCTGTATATTGTTGTGCCTGTTCAGAAAATCGATTGTGTCTTGCAGGAAACTAGCAGTATTCATGACCAATGGTTTAACATATTTTCTACAAGGCCTGAGATGTGTTCAGTAAGTATATTCATACATGTTATGATGGGTCTGCCTGGATTTCCTGGCTTGTGGATCTTGGGCGGCATGTAGGAGTTTCCTGTTTCTGGATTATCCGGAATCGCATTAATACATTCTGAATGTAGGTGGGTTGGTAGTTTTTTAATGAGACCTTTTAATTGCTTAGAAAAATCCTGGTGTTTAGACCCAGAAGACAGAGATAAACATCTCAGAAAACTAGCAGTCTCCTTCCATAAGAAAGGTTACAAGGACAAAACTATCAACACCAGCATTAACACAGCCTTGAAAATCCAAAGAGAACATCTCCAATAAACAGAGAAAAACACAAATAACCCTGTACCTCTAGTAACCACTAACCACATAAAATCCAGCACTAGAAGGAATAAAAAAGATAATCAAAGATTTACAACCCATCATAACTAGTGGTGCGCATCTTCACTGGCCTCACAATTCGATTTGATTATGATTATCATGTCAATGATTCAATTTGATTCAATTCTACAATTCATCAAGATGCATCACGATTACAGCGCAAGTGCACATGGTTTTCATCAAAAAAAATTCAAGCAGTCAGGAGAACTCAATTTATTTTATTTTATCTGTTCTTAAAAAAAGACAACACTCCCTGCATGTAGCAAAGTTTAAACACAGCAGACAACTTAAAGGAGCTCCTGGCTCTCCCCCAAAATACTAGAGGAGATGGTCAGAGACTGCAGAACTACTACAGGAGATGGTCAGAGACTACAGACATGATACAAGAGATGGTCAGAGACTGCAAATATGATACATGAGATGATCAGAGACTGCAGACATGATACAGGAGATGATCAGAGACTGCAGACCTACTACAGGAGATGGTCAGAGACTGCAGACATGATACAGGAGATGATCAGAGACTGCAGACATGATACAGGAGATAGTCAGAGACTGCAGACCTACTACAGGGGATGGTCAGAGACTGCAGACATGATACAGGAGATGATCAGAGACTGCAGATATTATACAAGAGATGATCAGAGACTGTGGACATGGTACAAGAGATGGTCAGAGACTGCAGACCTACTACAGGAGATGATCAGAGACTGCAGACATGATATAGGAGATGATCAGAGACTGCAGACATGATACAGAAAATGATCAGAGACTGTAGGCATGATACAGGAGATGGTCAGAGACAGCGGACATGATACAGGAGATGGTCAGAGACTGCAGACATAGTACCGAGATGGTCAGAGACTGCAGACATGATACAGAAGATGGTCAGCAGGTAAGTATGATATCTTTTTTATCTTAAAGAAAAAATAATACCCTTTAGTATCATTTTAACAAATCATTGAGTCTTTTGGCAGCAACTTGGATAGTAAAGAGGTCAACATCACTGCAAAAATAAAGGAAGGAAGACATTCCAATCAGCAAGATATATATTTCTTGCAGATCAGTGGATGTTTCCAGAGGGGAGAGATGAAAGGTAAATCTCAGGAAGAAATTAGACAGAAAAAGAGTGTGCACTGCCCCTTAAGTGTTAGATATACAGTACACACACACTGGATAGGTGCAGCAGGGGGGGATGTGCCACTTCTATACACTCAGCCCACACATATATCAAGCATGACAGGCTGATCTCTCACCTTTGGAGCACTCCTACCATCCCCCTCCTCGCAGCTTGTTTCCTGAAGCCGACTCTAAGCCTCATTCCATCCCATGGATGTGATGACAGCTGCAGTGATCTGTGTGTCACAGCTGCATGCAGCTCTGCACCCGCCCATCGGGGAGATGACATGTGTCACTGTCCACAGCTACAAATCCCAAGGAGGGGGAGAGTGTGGGTGGGGACAAGGTTATTGAAGGCCCAACGTAGAGTTAATTATTTTAAATGGTAACCTGAAGATTTCAATACTCACCTTCAATATAGGGCTGCACCCATGTACCCAGCAGTACCTTTTGTTCCCCACAAGATGTCCTCTGTCTTATGGGTTTAATGATGCCCAGAGTCACTCAACCTTAAAAAAAAAGACTGAGTGTAGGACATCATGGCCAAGACTTTTGAATACAGCACTCTACCCTTAGCCTATTGATACAGAGAGTTCTGTCGATGTCATCATATCAGCACCAATCTCAATATTATTGAGGACTGCCCACCAGCAGGAGAACAATAAAGAGAGCCCAGCAAGTAACATGACAAGCCAATAGATTTTGGAAAAGTGTAAGTAATAATAAAGCAGAAAATACTGCTAGGGTGTCTTAGGTAGGCTAGAGGGCTGAAACAAGAAAAGCCGCTCCAGGTGAGTGAGTCTCTGGTTAATCCCCACACACACTAGTCAGGTGCTAGCCCGGCTTGCTTGCTAACATAAGGAAATGATTCCGGATGGCAGCACTTTCAAAAATCCTTTTATTGAAGCTTCATATGACAAGTGGTTGACAGATGGAGCAGGGGACAAAAAGGTAGACCTGTTTCATGCAAATGTTAGCTCTTGGGGGCTACTAGGGGGGCATTCAGCTAGGAGTTGGGTTTTAAATGTTTGAGAATCCACAGCAAGATTGCCATTGCACAGCTAATGAATTTGCTACTACTTAAAGCGGTTGTATACCACTGGACTTTTTTTTTTCTTCCTGCAAGGTAAAGTCATAATGTGCTAGTATGCATCACTTACCTTTTACCTATAGGTTTACCTATTTTACCTATAGGCTTACCTATAGGTAGATGTCAGCAGAGAAGGTTACTTCCTCTTTAAAGGAAAGCTATGCTTTGACAATACCGAATCTGATAGAACTGACCTTTCCTTTGTAGTTCTAGTTGCATGTCAATCATACCAATCCAATAACTTTAGTACTTTGACACAGACTTGGAACAAGTATGAAGATTATGTGTTCTGACTTCCTGTCCTTCCTGTTAGGACAGGAATCGAGAGGAAATGTTTCCGAAGGGGAGAATTGGACATGTTTTATCGCTTACTATATCTTTTCTGACCTAGTGATTATCTCCAGATCTCTACCACTACCACCCCCATTTCTTGTAAAGGTCACAGAGGGGTGGGAAATGAGGGAAAATATTTCCAATGAGACCAAAGGTGGCATAAAAAGCCTCACAGAAAGAGAAAAATAAGTTTCTGAAGGTAACCTTTAAGTAGTGCTTTAGCTACAGTATAGCAAAATCTTTAAGAGTTACTACTCTGCAGAAACATAGGCATTTTTGGCCAGTTTAAGACACTATTAATATAACCTCCATTTTTTTCTTGTATCCCAATTGCAACCGAGAGGTTTGAGCATATTGCCCCACAGAAGCTTGGTTTAGTACTCGTGTTTGTTCTATTGGCTAGAGAAAATAGCGTAGCATCTGGCTGTTATATCTTTTGTTGTCATTTTGGGAATCAGAACATGAGCTATTAAGGAGGAGGTTGTTTGCTTGCGCCTAATTAATGTGCAATTGTATCTCCTTCCTTTACCAGCACTGCAACATCAACCCTCAAACTAGCTTCCCATTGCACTGTATAGCTATTAAAGTTAATTACTTTTCAGTCTGTTGAATGGGTTTTATGAAATATAATGAAATTAATAGAGGTGAACTAAAGAAAATCAGTGAAGATCAAGCAATTATTAAAGGAACTGAGCACATTTAAAGTCTCGTTTGCCCAAGTTAGTCAAGCATAATGATGAAATGGCTATTTTTAGTTTACAAGTTCAGTAACTAAAAAGTAAGCCTTACTTTTTATGCAGTTTGTCCACTCTATAAAAATTGTGCTTGTTTATTTATTTAGCTTTGGAATAATCCCTGTTTAAAGAACAGGTTATCATGATGGTTTTGATTGAATAAAATATTTTAGCATTATAGCAATATTTGAAGATACCAATATAATCGTGCATGTTATAACACAATGAGGTCTTTATGGAACAGGAGTAATCAGGATTTTTGAATTTTTTTCAGCAGTGACTCTCTTTTTTTCAGGCCTTATTTAGTTGCTATTGTATAACTATATATTATTTGTGGTATGATTTCCATCTATCACAGGCTTTTTGGAAAATGCTAATTTAAAGCATAGCTTTACTTTAAAAAAAGTTTTTGCTAATGCTTTCCTATTAACCTCCTTGTCTTTTTTATATTCCCAACTGCAGAATTCAGATCAGTCAATGATTCCTTTTTGCCACCATAGCCTTTGTTGACTATGATCATTCTGAAGACATCTTCTTTGAGCTGGCAGGCCTCATGCTGCAAAGAGATTGTTTCTCCATTTGGGCTTATGGGGAAAAAAAAAGCCTTGTTTTGTGAGGGAGGTTGCAAAATGTTGTAAAGGTAAAGTTATCCTTTCAGCCCCCATTCACAACGGTGCGACTTGTCATGCGATTTGACAGGTCCAAATCGTATGACAGGTTGCACCCTATTGTCAGCAATGGAACATTTCAAATCGGTGTGACGTCAACATTGCAGTGCCGCACTGATTTGAAAAAGATGTTACAGCACTATTTTTGGCGATTTCAGGTGTGACTTGCATAGGCATCTGTGCATGAAATAGCACAGATGTCAGCCAAGTCACACCTAAAGTCACACTGACATGCGGCTTTGAATTTGTGCAATTTCAAGTGAAGATGTACAATTTCAGTCGCATTTGGTGTGAATGGGGGGCTAAAGCAGTGTTAAACCCAAAAACAAAAATGTATAAAATTGCAGCTTACCAAGTCTTAAATGTGTTGTCTTTGTTAAGCTTTTCTCCTTCTTTTACCTGGTGATCCAGCCAGTAAGTCTGCTATTTTCTAACTTTAACAAACCAAGTTGTCCAGACAAAGTAGCAGTTAGGTGTTTGAGACAAACCATGTAATACTGGTATGGTTTCTTACAATTGTCAGAGTTTTTTTTTATTTTTGTAAAAGTAGAAACAACAATTCTTACATGTTCAAGAAAAAGAAAACTGCATGCTTTACTGCATTGCAGTTAAGATGTGTGATGATGATGATGAATGGGTTTTAAGGTTGAGTCTGCCGATATTTTTTTTTGCTTTTTAGTGGGGAAAAGCAAGAACCTAGATTTTAAACTTGTCTGAGATCTTGTTGGGAACAATAATTGAGGGAACACTTCTAGTGGGGGCACAGACAGTCACTGGTAAGCAATTTATAGCCTACTGTACTAGAAAAAGAAATGTTCTTATTGTGGTTTGTGTGCTCTAGGTCATATTTGATTTTACACATAATGTGACATCCTGGCATAGCTGGATAGATATATAATTAAAAGAAATCTTAAATCTTACTGTATGTCCAGCCATAACCATAAGACATTTTTTTCACTGCTCCCAATTGGAGACATTTCACCTCATTTTTTATCCTTGTTACAATGTCCTCACCAGAAAAGGAATTAAAGGGGATATTGTATACTTTTGAAATATATCCCTTGCTATATATTCTAAATTTAAAACAAAACTGTATTTTCTGTTTTGAAAGACCCATCTGCTGTTTTTGTTGCTCTCTTCTTATTTTGAGCTCAGTTTGATGAAGCATATTGTTTCCCTATATTATGCATCTTTTAATAGCAGAACAAATCCAGCTTTTTCCCTACACCCAAACTATAATCATTTAGAAAAGATAATGTAATGTAGCCAGGGCTGCCATGGGGGGGCAGCCCATAAACATGTAGGGGGCCCAGGCATCCCGAGGGATCGGGGCTCCACAAGGGCCATCTTTAAACTGGGCCCTGTCAATGTTGTGGAGCACAAAGAAGCTGCCCCTTGAACGCACACCGCCTGCATAGTTGACACAAATTTAAAAGTGGTAGTAAACTCTGTTTTATTTTTTTTTACCTACAGGTACATTTATAATAAAGCTTACCTGTAAGTAAAATGAATATCTCCTAAATGTGCACCATTTAGGAGATATTCTAGCGAGCAGCAGTCGGTATGGTCACATATAGGGATGAGCCGAACACCCCCCTGTTCGGTTCGCACCAGAACATGCGAACAGGAAAAAAGTTTGTTCGAACACGCGAACACCGTTAAAGTCTATGGGACACGAACATGAATAATCAAAAGTGCTAATTTTAAAGGCTAATATGCAAGTTATTGTCATAAAAAGTGTTTGGGGATCCGGGTCCTGCCCCAGGGGACATGGATCAATGCAAAAAAAAGTTTTAAAAACGGCCGTTTTTTCAGGAGCAGTGATTTTAATAATGCTTAAAGTCAAACAATAAAAGTGTAATATCCCTTTAAATTTCGTACCTGGGGGGTGTCTATAGTATGCCTGTAAAGGGGCGCATGTTTCCTGTGTTTAGAACAGTCTGACAGCAAAATGACATTTTGAAGGAAAAAACTCATTTAAAACTACCCGCGGCTATTGCATTGCCGACAATACACATAGAAGTTCATTGATAAAAACGGCATGGGAATTCCCCAAAGGGGAACCCCGAACCAAAATTTAAAAAAAAAAACGACGTGGGAGTCCCCCTAAATTCCATACCAGGCCCTTCAGGTCTGGTATGGATATTAAGGGGAACCCCGGCCAAAATTAAAAAAAAAAAATGACTTGGGGTTCCCCCTAAATTCCATATCAGACCCTTCAGGTCTGGTATGGATTTTAAGGGGAACCCCGCGCCCAAAAAAAAAAAAAAAAAAACGGCGTGGGGTCCCCCCAAAAATCCATACCAGACCCTTATCCGAGCACGCAACCTGGCAGGCCGCAGGAAAAGAGGGGGGGACGAGAGTGCGGCCCCCCTCCCTCCTGAACCGTGGTTGTGGGGGTCTGCGGGCGGGGGGCTTATCGGAATCTGGAAGCCCCCTTTAACAAGGTGACCCCCAGATCCGTGCGTCAGAGGGGGCGGGGTCACCGGGTGGCCCCGCCCCCCGTTATTTAAGAACTGTCAGACGAGGAGCGCCGTCACACAGCGGGAGCCTCCCTCCATGCCAGCATGGATTGCGGAGTGGCCCGGAGAAGAAAATGAAGAAGAGAAGAAGAGAAGAAGAGAAGAAGAGAAGAAAAGAAGAAGAGAAGAGCGGGAGCCTCCCCCCAATGCCATGGGTGCGGAGCGGCCCGAGGAGAAGAAGATAGAAGACGCCGCGGAGGAGATGCTGGACGAGAACGCCGGAGGAAGAACCAGAAGAGCCAGAAGAACCAGAAGAACCAGAAAATGAAGGAAGATAGAAGAAAGAAGAAGCATTTAAATAAAGGAATTGTCAAAAACTGTCTCTTGTCATTTTTAACATTTTTGACAGTTTTTTAGTGAAATGGTAGGGGTAAGAACCCCCTTACCATTTCACACAGGGGGGGGGCCGGGATCTGGGGGTCCCCTTGTTAAAGGGGGCTTCCAGATTCCGATAAGCCCCCCGCCCGCAGACCCCCACAACCACCGGCCAGGGCTGTGGGGATGAGGCCCTTGTCCTCATCAACATGGGGACAAGGTGTTTTGGGGGGCTACCCCAAAGCACCCTCCCAATGTTGAGGGCATGTGGCCTGGTACGGTTCAGGAGGGGGGGGCCGCACTCTCGTCCCCCCTCTTTTCCTGCGGCCTGCCAGGTTGCGTGCTCGGATAAGGGTCTGGTATGGATTTTTGGGGGGACCCCACGCCGTTTTTTTTTTTTTTTTGGCGCGGGGTTCCCCTTAAAATCCATACCAGACCTGAAGGGTCTCGTATGGAATTTAGGGGGAACCCCACGTCATTTTTTTTTTTAAATTTTGGCCGGGGTTCCCCTTAATATCCATATCAGACCTGAAGGGCCTGGTATGGAATTTAGGGGGACTCCCACGTCATTTTTTTTTTTTAATTTTGGTTCGGGGTTCCCCTTTGGGGAATTCCCATGCCGTTTTTATCAATGAACTTCTATGTGTATTGTCGGCAATGCAATAGCCGCGGGTAGTTTTAAATGAGTTTTTTCCTTCAAAATGTCATTTTGCTGTCAGACTATTCTAAACACAGAAAACATGCACCCCTTTACAGGCATACTATAGACACCCCCCAGGTACGAAATTTAAAGGGATATTACACTTTTATTGATTGACTTTAAGCATTATTAAAATCACTGCTCCTGAGAAAACGGCCGTTTTTAAAACTTTTTTTTGCATTGATCCATGTCCCCTGGGGCAGGACCCAGGTCCCCAAACACTTTTTATGACAATAACTTGCATATTAGCCTTTAAAATTAGCACTTTTGATTTCTCCCATAGACTTTTAAAGGGTGTTCCGCGGCATTCGAATTTGCCGCGAACACCCCAAATTGTTCGCTGTTTGGCGAACTTGCGAACAGCCAATGTTCGAGTCGAACATGAGTTCGACTCGAACTCGAAGCTCATCCCTAGTCACATACCTGTGACATGCTTCAGATCTGTATGACGTTGTCAAGGCTCCATCAGTCCGAAGACCTGGAGTTTGTGAACCAGGAAGGAAGATTGAGTGAAGATGGAAGCCTCTGCAGTGGTAACAGAGCGCCGCTGGAGGGCTTCATTTTAAGGTAAGTCTTTCATAATGTGCTAGTATGCAATGCTTGTATGCTATTTAATTTTGTCTGTCGATTTATAGTTCTCTGTTTTCACATTGACTGAAAGGACTAATTAACAATTTCTACCTGTAATTTTCACTTTGCAAATAAATTTTCTCTTAGTTTAGTAAATTTGTTGAAACTATGCAGACATCTATCATCCAATTGTGTACAATTGTTTACAAGCAAATGTACCTTTTCATACTTTCCTTGGTTTTGATTGGGAACTGTTTAAACAGTGAATTTTCACCACATTCACTAACCCACATGTAGGGATGAGCTTTGTGTTCGAGTCGAACCCATGTTCGACTCGAACATCGTCTGTTCCCCCGTTCGCCGAATTGCGAACGATATGGGCCGTTCGCGCCAAATTCGTGTGGCGCGTCATGGCCCATAATTCACTGCGGCATCGCAGTGCATTGCTGACTGATGATTGGCCAAGCATGCACTATGACCCGCATGCTTGGCCAATCACAGCGCCGCCTGAACAGAGAGCCGTAATTGGCCAAAGCCAAGGAGGCTTTGGCCAATTATGGCTCAGGGGATTTAGTACACGCCCCACACTATATAAGGCCGCCTGCAAGGCGGCCCTGTGTAATGTGTGTTCCAGCGTTCATTGAGAGAGAAAAAGAGAGAGAGAGACAGACAGTGACATTTGATTTGAGTTAGATAGATTAGGCAGAACAGTCAGTCAGTTAGCTGCACTTACAGTGTATTGTGTATATATATGCATCCCAGGTGTTGCATATATATATATATACACTGTATTCAGTTTAGCTAGATCCGTTCTTGTTATCTTCCTACTGACAGGCAGGCTTGTCTTGTTACAGTATTTACAGCTACCTGAAAAAAATTACTGGTGTTCTTTTGATCCTATTAGTACCACAGTCAGGCAGCTAGACTATTTACAGTTAGTGCAGTGCGTCCTGCTCACAGTGTTCAGCTAGATCCGTTCCTGTTATCTTCTTACTGACAGGCAGGCTTGTCTTGTTACAGTATATACAGCTACCTGAAGAAAATTGCTGGTGTTCTTTAGATCCTATTAGTACCACAGTCAGGCAGCTAGACTATTTACAGTTGGTGCAGTGCGTCCTGCTCACAGTGTTCAGCTAAACCTACAAGTTAGTGGGGTGCGTCCACCTCATAGTGTTCAAGCTAAACCTACAAAAGTTAGTGGGGTGCATCCTGCTCAGAGTGTTCAGCTAAACCTACAAGTTAGTGGGGTGCATCCTGCTCAAAGTGTTCAGCTAGATCCGTTCCTGTTATCTTCTTACTGACAGGCAGGCTTGTCTGGTTACAGTATATACAGCTACCTGAAGAAAATTACTGGTGTTCTTTTGATCCTATTAGTACCACAGTCAGGCAGCTAGACTATTTACAGTTAGTGCAGTGCGTCCTGCTCACAGTGTTCAGCTAAACCTACAAGTTAGTGGGGTGCATCCTGCTCACAGTGTTCAGCTAAACCTACAAGTTAGTGGGGTGCGTCCTGTTCACAGTGTTCAGCTAAACCTACAAGTTAGTGGGGTGCGTCCTGTTCACAGTGTTCAGCTAAACCTACAAGTTAGTGGGGTGCGTCCACCTCACAGTGTTCAGCTAAAGCTACCTGTAGAAGGTTGGTGGTGTTCTCAAACTACAGGCAGGCAGTTGATTTTGCTAGCTGCAGTATCAGTACATATATATATATATATATATATATATATATATATATATATATATATATATCCCAGCTTAGTGCAGCTACAGGCCATTAGTATGTCTGGAAGGCCAAGAAGGAGAGGCAGACAGTCACAAGCCAATAAGAGAGGGCAAGTAGGCTCTGTGTCTAGTGCTGGTCGTGGAGACGGTGCATCCTCATCAGCACGTGGCCGTGGGACACGATTGGCCTTTTTTTCGGCAGCTGGCCATGTTGAGCCGCAACATGCGGAAGACTTGGTTGAGTGGATGACCAAGCCGTCCTCATCCTCCTCATCCTCTCTCACCCATGCCCAGGGTACTTTGTCTGGCAAAGCAGCGGCCTCTTCCCTCGGCTCAATGTCATCAGTGACTCCTTCCCTAGCCCCACCATGTCCTCCTGAGGAGTCCCTCAAACTGTTTGACCACAGTGTTGGGTACATGCTCCAGGAGGATGCCCAGCATTTGGAAGGCTCTGATGATGATACTGAGCTTGATGAAGGCAGTAACATGAGCACGGACAGAGGGGGTGCCCAAGAAGGACAGCAATCTGGCAGTCATGCTCCCTCTGCTGCAGCATACTGCCAGGTTTGCTCCAGTGATGAGGAGGGAGGGGATGATGAGGTCACTGACTCAATGTGGGTGCCTGATAGGAGAGAGGAGGAGGAGGAGGTGGCACATCATAAGGGCAGCACATTGACTGCATCACACCCCAAAGCTCCGCATGTGCAGGGCGCTGCAGTCTCTGCGCGTTATTCAAAAAGTTCTTTGGTGTGGGACTTTTTTGAGACGAGTGCATCAGATCGCACCGCAGCTATTTGCAACATATGTCACAAGCGAATCTCGCGTGGCCAAAACATCTCCCGCTTGGGTACCACATGCTTGACCAGACATATGTTGACCTGCCATGCAGTTCGTTGGCAAGCGTATCTAAAAGACCCACACCAAAGAACAAAGAGGACCTCTCCTTGCTCCTCATCAGCTGAGATTTCCAACCCCACTATACCTTCAGTCCTCTCTGAGACCTGCACTGAGAGGAATGAAGGTGTAGAATTAGGTGTGTCACAGCCAAGTACTTGTGGGCAATCTGCTTTTGGTACACCGACGTCAGATTGTACCAGGCAAATTTCCCTGCCCCAGCTGCTGCACCGCCGAAAGAAGTTTGCTCCCAGCCATCCACATGCCCAGCGGTTGAATGCTAGCTTGGCAAAATTGCTAGCACTTCAACTGCTGCCTTTTCAGTTGGTAGACTCTGCCCCCTTCCGTGAGTTTGTGGAATGTGCGGTTCCTCAGTGGCAGGTACCCAAACGCCACTTTTTCTCATGGAAGGCGATTCCGGCTCTCTACCGGCATGTGGAAGGCAATGTCCATGCCTCGCTGGACAGGGCGGTCAGCGGTAAGGTGCATATTACCGCTGACTCATGGTCCAGCAGGCATGGACAGGGACGTTACCTAAGTTTCACGGGGCATTGGGTGACTCTGCTGGCAGCTGGGAAGGATGCAGGACAAGGTGCAGTAGTGTTGGAGGTTGTTCCGCCACCACGCCTCCAAAATGCTAATGATTGTGACACACCTCTCTCCTCCACCCCCTCCACTTCTTCTTCCTCCATGGCCTCTTCCTGTGCTTTGTCCTCGGAACCAGCGTTGCTCCGTAGCCGTTCAAGGGGCTACGCAAGTACGCAGGCCAAAAAATGCCATGCGGTGCTTGAGCTGGTGTGCTTGGGGGACAGGAGCCACACTGGGGCAGAGGTTCTGTCAGCTCTGCAGGGGCAGGTTCAGAGGTGGTTGACGCCATGCCAACTTAAGGCAGGAATGGTGGTTTGCGACAATGGCACCAACCTCCTCTCTGCCCTCCGACAGGGACAAATGACCCATGTGCCCTGTTTGGCTCACGTCCTTAACTTGGTGGTGCAGCGGTTCTTGGGCAGGTACCCGGGCTTACAGGATGTCCTGAGGCAGGCCAGGAAAGTCTGTGTGCATTTCCGCCGATCATATAATGCCAGTGCTCGGCTGACGGACCTCCAAAAGGAGTTTAACCTGCCCAAGAACCGCCTAATCTGTGACATGCCCACCAGGTGGAACTCAACGTTGGCCATGCTGCAGCGGCTGCACACGCAGCAGAGGGCCATCAATGAGTACCTGTGTGACTATGGCACCAGGACAGGGTCAGGGGAGCTTGTTTTTTTTCCCCACGCCAGTGGGCCATGATCAGGGATGCATGCACTGTCCTGTCACCATTTGAGGAAGCCACGAGGATGGTGAGCAGTGACAGTGCATGCATCAGTGACACTGTCCCCCTTGTCCACCTGTTGGAGCACACGCTGCATGGAATAATGGACAGGGCACTTGAGGCAGAACAGAGGCAGGAAGAGGAGGACTTCCTTAGCTCTCAAGGCCCCCTTTATCCAGACAGTGTTCCTGCGTGCCCGCTGATCACACAGGAAGAGGAGGAGGAGGAGGAAGATTGTGTCAGTATGGAGGTGGAGCCTGGCACTCAGCATCAGCAGCAGTCTTTAAGGGATCAGTCCCAAGAAACACATGGACTTGTACGTGGCTGGGAGGAGGTGGCTGCGGACCATGTCGTCCTTAGTGACCCAGAGGACTCTGGACCGAATGCCTCAGCAAACCTACGCTGCATGGCCTCCCTGATCCTGCAAAGCCTGCGTAAGGATCCTCATATTCGTGGTATCAAGGAGAAGGACCAATACTGGCTGGCAACCCTCCTTGATCCACGTTACAAGGGTAAGGTTGCGGACCTTATCTTGCCATCGCAGAGGGAGCAGAGGATGAAACATCTTCAGGAGGCCTTGCAGAAAGGTCTGTGCAACGCGTTCCCAGAGACTGGGAGGTTACAAACTCCTGTTTCTGGACAACGTGTTGCTGAGGCTTCGGTCAGTCAAAGAAGGAGCGGTGGAGAAGGTGGCCGTCTGACCGATGCGTTCAGACAATTTTTTGGTCCGCAGCCCCAAGGTATGATCGGTTCCAGCAACCATCGCCAGTGTCTCTTTTACATGGTGCAGGAATACCTAGGGGCAAGATCAGACTTGGACACCTTTCCCACCGAAAATCCTCTGGGTTACTGGGTCTTGAGGATGGATCACTGGCCAGAGCTTGCACAGTATGCAATTGAGCTACTGGCCTGTCCTGCATCCAGCGTTCTTTCGGAACGCACATTCAGTGCTGCTGGAGGCGTGGTAACCGATCACAGGGTGCGTCTGTCCACCGACTCAGTCGATCGACTGACCTTCATAAAAATGAATCAGTCTTGGATCACCACCAGCTACCAAGCACCTGATGCTGATGTAACCGAATAATTTTTTTTGAAATCTCAGATCCCTTCAAAGACTGCCTATGCTGATGCTGAGTGACTATCCCTGAGTAATTATCCTCTTCCTCCTCAATCATCACGCTGATAGCTTGTAAGAACATTTTTGGTTCTGGGCGCCACCACCAGTGCCTAAGGCACAATTTTTCAGCCCCTGTTTAACAGGGGCGTGTAATTACAATTTTTGATGCAATACTTTGCAGCAGGGCTCGTTCCTGCGTTCCAACTAGAGTGTCTGTGAGGGGTTGCAGTGTTGTGGCACCAGCACCAGTGCCTAAGGCCCAATTTTTCTGCCCCTGTTTAACAGGGGCGTGTAATTACAATTTTTGATGCAATACTTTGCAGCAGGGCTCGTTCCTGCGTTCCAACTAGAGTGTCTGTGAGGGGTTGCAGTGTTGTGGCACCAGCACCAGTGCCTAAGGCCCAATTTTTCTGCCCCTGTTTAACAGGGGCGTGTAATTACAATTTTTGATGCAATACTTTGCAGCAGGGCTCGTTCCTGCATTCCAACTAGAGTGTCTGTGAGGGGTTGCAGTGTTGTGGCACCAGCACCACCTCCACCACCACCACCACCACCAAAGGCCCAATTTTTCTGCCCCTGTTCAACAGGGGCATGTAATTACAATTCTTGATCTAATATTTCACAGCAGGGCCCATTTCTGCACCCACCAAGAGCGAGTGAGGACTTACAGTGTTGTGGCACCAGCACCACCATCAAAGGCCCAGTTTTTCTGCCCCTGTTCAACAGGGGCATGTAATTACAATTCTTGATCTAATATTTCACAGCAGGGCCCTGTGAGGGCTTATGTTGTTGTGGCCACAACAACACCTAAGGCCCAAATTTCTGCTGAGTATATAGGACAGGCCCCTACTTTCAAACATCTAACTTACAAACAACTCCTACTTGCAAACGAAAGGAGACAACAGGAAGTGAGATGAAATCTACCCCTAGGAAGGGAAATTCTCTCCTGTAAGAGTTAATATGGGAAAAACATTTCTCCTTTCCACTGATGCTTTCCAATCCTTGTTCCACAAAAAACCCCAAATTCTCAAAAAACATTTGTCATTGGGACAAAAAGTGAGGTGAAATCTTCTAAAGAGGAGGAAAGACAGCAAAACAAATGTCACAGGGGTGATAACCCTTCCCTATGTTTTCCAAAAAGCTTAAAAAAGATATTTTGGCTGGAGCTAAACACGTTAAAAATGTACCCGTTCAAAATGACAAACAGATTCTACTTAACAACAAACCTACAGTCCCTGTCTTGTTTGCACCGCCTGTATACTGCTGTTCAGAGTATATAGGGCCTGGTGGCCCCACACCTTTCCTTATTTTAATTTGGGTGCAGGGTTCCCCTTAATATCCATACAAGACCCAAAGGGCCTGGTAATGGACTGGGGGGTACCGTTTGTCTCACTGATTTTCATCCATATTGCCAGGACCCGACATTACATTAAACCCGCAAGCAGTTTTAAATGAGATTTTTTCCTTTAAAAATGACATTTGGTGCAGGGACTGTTCTAAACACGGGAAACACGCGCCACTTTACAGGCATACTATAGACACCCCCCAGGTACGATATTTAAAGGAATATTTCACTTTTTTTTTTTTTTACTTTAATCATCATTAAAATCACTGCTCCCGAAAAAACGGCCGTTTTTAAAAGTTTTTTTTGCATTGATACATGTCCCCTGGGGTAGGTCCCGGGTCCCCAAACCCTTTTTAGGACAATACCATGCAAATTAGCCTCTAAAATGAGCACTTTTGATTTCGAACATTCGAGTCCCATAGACGTCAATGGGGTTCTAACGTTCGTGCGAACTTTCGGTCCGTTCGCAGGTTCTGGTGCGAACCGAACCGGGGGGTGTTCGGCTCATCCCTACCCACATGAAAATTTCCTAGCAAACTGAAAATCCACTATGCAAAGTGAACATTTGCTACTCCTTTAGAAAATAAACCTAATAAATGAAATGATTCAGAGCCATTCAGTTTTCTAGCTTAAATGGTGTCTAATATCGCTCCACTTATTTCATGCAAGCACAGGGCATCAGTGCTCTGCATCTCCCCACTTGGTTTATGAGGACAACCTGCATTTTCGGTTTCCTTAGAGATCGGTAAAACTCCTGTGGGTCCCTGGAGTATGGAGGCTTTGTACAGACTTAGAAGGGATAAAGTTTCCAGTCCCAGAGTTTATATTTTGCAGGATTGTGCAGGCCTTCACAGAGCTTTTGTTAAAGAGTAGGGATGAGCCGAACACCCCCCGTTTCGGTTCGCACCAGAACTCGCGAACGGACGAAAATTCGCACGAACGTTAGAACCCCATTGACGTCTATGGGACTCGAACGTTCAAAATCAAAAGTGCTCATTTTAAAGGCTAATTTGCATGGTATTGTCCTAAAAAGGGTTTGGGGACCCGGGTCCTGCCACAGGGGACATGTATCAATGCTGACCGTTTTATTGGGAGCAGTGATTTTAATGATGCTTAAAGTAAAAAAAAAAGAGTGAAATGTTCCTTTAAATATCATACCTGGGGCGTGTCTATAGTATGCCCGTAAAGTGGCGCATGTTTCCCGTGCTTAGAACAGTCCCTGCACAAAATGACATTTTTAAAGGAAAAAAAGTCATTTAAAACTGTTTGCGGCTTTAATGTAATGTCGGGTCCTGGCAATATGGATGAAAATCAGTGAGACAAACGGCATGGGTACCCCCCAGTCCATTACCAGGCCCTTTGGGTCTTGTATGGATATTAAGGGGAACCCCGCACCCAAATTAAAAAAGGAAAGGTGTGGGGCCCCCAGGCCCTATATACTCTGAACAGCAGTATACAGGCGGTGCAAACAAGACAGGGACTGTAGGTTTGTTGTTAAGTAGAATCTGTCATTTTGAACTGGTACATTTTTAACGTGTTTAGCTCAAGCCAAAAAATCTATTTTAAGCTTTTTGGAAAACATAGGAAAGGGTTATCACCCCTGTGACATTTGTTTTGCTGCCTGTGCTCCTCTTCAGAAGATTTCACCTCACTTTTTGTCCCAATGACAAATGTTTTTTGAAAATTTGGGGTGTTTAGTGAAACAAGGATTGGTGATAAAGCATCAGTGGAAAGGAAAAAAGTTTTTCATATAATAACTCTTACAGGAGAGAATTTTCCTTCCTATGGGGTAGATTTCATCTCACTTCCTGTTGTCTCCTTCCGTTTGCAAGTAGGAGTCATTTGTAAGTTGGATGTTTGAAAGCAGGGGCCTGCCCTATATACTCAGCAGAAATTTGGGCCTTAGGTGTTGTTGTGGCCACAACACTGTAAGCCCTCATGGGCCCTGCTGTGAAATATTAGATCAAGAATTGTAATTATATGTCCCTGTTGAACAGGGCCAGAAAAAATGGGCCTTTGGTGATGGTGGTGGTGGTGCTGGTACCACAACACTGTAAGTCCTCACAGTTGCTCTTGGTGGGTGCTGGAACGGGCTCTGCTGTGAAATATTATATCAAGAATTGTAATTACATGCTCCTGTTTGAACAGGGCCAGAAAAATTGGGCCTTTGGTGGTGGTGGTGGTGCTGGTGCCAAAACACTGTAAGTCCTCACATTTACTCTTGGTGGGCACAGAAACTGGCCCTGCTGTGAAATATTAGTTTAAGAATTCTAATTACATGTCCCTGTTGAACAGGGGCTAAAAAATTGGGCCTTAGGGACTGGTGCTGATGCCACAACACTGCAACCCCTCACTGATACTCTAGTTGGAGCGCAGGAACTAGCCCTGCTGCAAAGAATTGCATCAAAAATTGTAATTACACGCCCCTGTTAAACAGGGGCTGAAAAATTGGGCCTTAGGCACTGGTGGCGGCGCCCAGAACCAAAAATGTTCTTACAAGCTATCAGCATGATCATTGAGGAGGAAGAGGATAATTACTCAGCATAACAGGATAGTCACTCAGCATCAGCATAGGCAGTCTCTGAAGGGATCTGACATTTAAAAAAAAAAATATTCGGTTACATCAGCATCAGGTGCTTGGTAGCTGGTGGTGATCCAAGACTGATTCATTTTTATGAAGGTCAGTCGATCGACCGAGTCAGTGGACAGACGCACCCTGTGATCGGTTACAAAGCCTCCAGCAGCACTGAATGTGCGTTCTGAAAGAACGCTGGATGCAGGACAGGCCAGTAGCTCAATTGCAATTGCTCTGGCCAGTGATCCATCCTCAAGACCCAGTAACCCAGAGGATTTTCGGTGGGAAAGGTGTCCAAGTCAGATCTTGCCCCTAGGTATTCCTGCACCATGTAAAAAAGACGCTGGCGATGGTTGCTGGAACCAATCATACCTTGGGGCTGCAGACTAAAAAATTGTCTGAATACATCGGTCAGATGGCCAGCTTCTCCACCGCTCCTTCTTTGACAGACCGAAATCTCAGCAACACGTTGTCCAGAAACAGGAGTTTGTAACCTCCCAGTCTCTGGGAATGCGTTGCACAGACCTTTCTGTAAGGCCTTCTGAAGATGTTTCATCCTCTGCTCCTTCTGCGACGGCAAGATAAGGTCTGCAACCTTACCCTTGTAACGTGGATCAAGGAGGGTTGCCATCCAGTATTGTTCCTTCTCCTTGATACCATGAATACGAGGATCCTTCCGCAGGCTTTGCAGGATCAGGGAGGCCATGCAGCGTAGGTTTGCTGAGGCATTCGGCCTGGAGTCCTCTGGGTCACTAAGGATGACATGGTCCGCAGCCACCTCCTCCCAGCCACATACAAGTCCATGTGTTTCTTGGGATCGGCGGCCATGCAGGAACACTGTCTGGATAAAGGGGGCCTTGAGAGATAAGGAAGTCCTCCTCTTCCTGCCTCTGTTTTGCCTCAAGTGCCCTGTCCATTATTCCACGTAGCATGTGCTCCAACAGGTGGGCAAGGGGGACAGTGTCACTGATGCATGCACTGTCACTGCTCACCATCCTCATGGCCTCCTCAAATGGTGACAGGACAGTGCATACATCCCTGATCATGGCCCACTGGCGCGGGGAAAAAAAACAAGCTCCCCTGACCCTGTCCTGGTGCCATAGTCGCACAGGAACTCATTGATGGCCCTCTGCTGCGTGTGCAGCCGCTGCAGCATGGCCAACGTTGAGTTCCACCTGGTGGGCATGTCACAGATTAGGCGGTTCTTGGGCAGGTTAAATTCCTTTTGGAGGTCTGCCAGCCGAGCACTGGCATTATATGACCGGCAGAAATGTGCACAGACTTTCCTGGCCTGCCTCAGGACATCCTGTAAGCCCGGGTACCTGCCCAAGAACCGCTGCACCACCAAGTTAAGGACGTGAGCCAAACAGGGCACATGGGTCAGTTGTGCCTGTTGGAGGGAGGAGAGGAAGTTGGTGCCATTGTCGCAAACCACCATTCCTGCCTTAAGTTGGCGTGGCATCAACCACCTCTGAACCTGCCCCTGCAGAGCTGACAGAACCTCTGCCCCAGTGTGGCTCCTGTCCCCCAAGCACACCAGCTCAAGCACTGCATGGCATCTTTTGGCCTGTGTACTTGTGTAGCCCCTTGAATGCCTACAGAGCACCGCTGGTTCCGAGGACAAAGCACAGGAAGAGCCCATGGAGGAAGAAGAAGAGGAGGGGGTGGAGGAGAGAGGTGTGTCACAATCATTAGTAGTGGCATTTTGGAGGTGTGGTGGTGGAATAACCTCCAATACATCCTTCCCAGCTGCCAGCAGAGTCACCCAATGTGCCGTAAAACTTAGGTAACCTCCCCGTCCATACCTGCTGGACCATGAGTCAGTGGTAATATGCACCTTACCGCTGACCGCCCTGTCCAGTGAGGCATGGACATTGCCTTCCACATGCCGGTAGAGAGCCGGAATCACCTTCCCTGAGAAAAAGTGGCGTTTGGGTACCTGCCATTGAGGAACCGCACATTCCACAAACTCATGGAAGGGGGCAGAGTCTACCAACTGAAAAGGTAGCAGTTGAACTGCTAGCAATTTTGCCAAGCTAGCATTCAACCGCTGGGCATGTGGATGGCTGGGAGCGAACTTCTTTCGGCGGTGCAGCAGCTGGGGCAGGGAAATTTGCCTGGTACAATCTGACGTCGGTGTACCGAAAGCAGATTGCCCACAAGTACTTGGCTGTGACACACCTGATTCTACACCTTCATTCCTCTCAGTGCAGGTCTCAGAGAGGACTGAAGGTATAGTGCGGTTGGAGATTTCAGCTGATGAGGAGCAAGGAGAGGTCCTCTATGTACTTTGGTGTGGGTCTTTTAGGTACGCTTGCCAACTAACTGCATGACAGGTCTACATATGTCTGGTCAAGCATGTGGTGCCCAAGCGGGAGATGTTTTGGCCACGCGAGATATACTTGAGACATATGTTGCAAATAGCAGCGGTGCGATCTGATGCACTCATCTCAAAAAAGGCCCACACCAAAGAACTTTTGGAATAACGCGCAGAGACAGCAGCGCCCTGCACATGCGGAGCTTTGCGGTGTGATGCAGTCAGTGTGCTGCCCTTAAGCTGGCCCCTGGAGGGCATCCTGCCTCGTTGGTGATGTGCCTCCTCCTCCTCCTCTCTCCTATCAGGCACCCACGTTGAGTCAGTGACCTCATCATCCCCTCCCTCCTCATCACTGGAGCAAACCTGGCAGTATGCTGCAGCGGGGGAACATGACTGCCAGATTGCTGTCCTTCTTGGGCACCCCCTCTGCCCGTGCTCACGTTAATGCCTTCATCTAGCTCAGTATCATCATCAGAGCCTTCTAAATGCTGGGCATCCTCCTGGAGCATGTACCCAACACTGTAGTCAAACAGTTCGAGGGACTCCTCAGGAGGACATGGTGGGGCTAGGGAAGGAGTCACTGATGCCATTGAGCCGAGGGAAGAGGCCGCGTTGGCAGCTGCTTTGCCAGACAAAGTACCCTGAGCATGGGTGAGAGAGGATGAGGAGGATAAGGATGGCTTGGTCATCCACTCGACCAATCTTCTGCATGTTGCTGCTCAACACGGCCAGCTGCCAAAAAAAAGTCCAAGCTCGTCCCACGGCAACGTGCTGCTGAGGATGCACCGTGTCCATGACCAGCACTATTGCCTCTAGACACAGAGCCTGCTTGCCCTCTTTTATTGGCTTGTGACTATCTTACTCTACTTGTTAGCCTTCCAGACATACTAATGGCCTGCAGTGAGATGCACTAAGCTGGGATATATATATATATATATATATATATATATATACATACTGACACTGCAGCTAGCAAAATCAACTGCCTGCCTGTAGTATGAGAACACCACCAACCTTCTACAGGTAGCTTTAGCTGAACACTGTGCAGAGGACGCACTACACTAACTTGTAGCTTTAGCTGAACACTGTGCAGAGGTCGCACTACACTAACTTGTAGCTTTAGCTGAACACTGTGCAGAGGTGACACTACACTAACTTGTAGCTTTAGCTGAACACTGTGCAGAGGTCGCACTACACTAACGTGTAAATAATGTAGCTGCCTGCGGTAGTGATAGGATCAGGAAAACACCACCAACCTTCTACAGGTAGCTTTAGCTGAACACTGTGCAGAGGATGCACTACACAACTTGTAGCTTTAGCTGAACACTGTGCAGAGGTTGCACTACACTAACTTGTAGCTTTAGCTGAACACTGTGCAGAGGTCGCACTACACTAACGTGTAAATAATGTAGCTGCCTGCGGTAGTGATAGGATCAGGAAAACACCACCAACCTTCTACAGGTAGCTTTAGCTGAACACTGTGCAGAGGACGCACTACACTAACTTGTAGCTTTAGCTGAACACTGTGCAGAGGTTGCACTACACTAACTTATAGCTTTAGCTGAACACTGTGCAGAGGTCGCACTACACTAACTTGTGGCTTTAGCTGAACACCGTGCAGGGGTCGCACTACACTAACTTGTAGCTTTAGCTGAACACTGTGCAGAGGACGCACTACACTAACTTGTAGCTGTCACAGAACTTCCCACACTCCACTTGAGTGCTTCCATCAGTATACCACTTCCTCCCAGTCTGGACACAGATATCAGATATTCCAACCACTCCCAAGCATAAAACAAGGCGAAAATTGTTTCACTGCTAACATGGACTATATTTATTAGAACCAGAATACAGTCTTATATACAGTAGAAGATGAGGGTCCCCCCTCCTGCTCATATTACTCTAACAATACACCTGTAACCTAATTAACCTAACTAACTAAACTAACTAACTAAAACACCACCAACCTTCTACAGGTAGCTTTAGCTGAACACTGTGCAGAGGACGCACTACACTAACTTGTAGCTTTAGCTGAACACTGTGCAGAGGTTGCACTACACTAACTTGTAGCTTTAGCTGAACACTGTGCAGAGGTCGCACTACACTAACTTGTGGCTTTAGCTGAACACCGTGCAGAGGTCGCACTACACTAACTTGTAGCTTTAGCTGAACACTGTGCAGAGGTGGCACTACACTAACTTGTAGCTTTAGCTGAACACTGTGCACTACACTAACTTGTAGCTTTAGCTGAACACTGTGCAGAGGTCGCACTAAACTAACTTGTAGCTTTAGCTGAACACTGTGCAGAGATTGCACTACACTAACTGTAAATAGTGTAGCTGCCTGACTGTGGTACTAATAGGATCAGAGGAACACTAGCTGTAAATACTGTAACAACACCTGCCTGCCTGTCCATAGGAAGATAATAACAGGAACGGATCTAGCTAAACTGAATACAGTGTATATATATATATATATATATATATATATATATATATATATATATATATATATACAACACCTGGGATGCATATATATACACAATACACTGTAAGTGCAGCTAACTGACTGACTGTCCTGCCAGTCTATCTAATTTAAATCAAATGACACTGTCTCTCTGTCTCTCAACGCCAGAACACACACTACACAGGGCCGCCGTGCAGGCGGCCTTATATAGTGTGGGGCATGTACTAAACCCCCTGAGCCATAATTGGCCAAAGCCACCCTGGCTTTGGCCAATTACAGCTCTCTCTACAGATGGCGGTGTGATTGGCCAAGCATGCGGGTCATCGTGCATGCTTGACCAATCATCAGCCAGCAATGCACTGCAATGCCGCAGTGAAATTTGGGCCATGATGCGCCACTCGAATTTGGCCCATATCGTTTGCAATTTGGCGAACGGTTGAACAGACGATGTTCGAGTCGAACATGGGTTCAACTTGAACACGAAGCTCATCCCTATTAAAGAGGTGACTAGTGTTCTGGGTTCCAGAGGAAGTCTCAGTCCATTAGTCAGGAGGGCTCCATTTAGAAGGCAGATAAGATCCAGTGCAGCAGGAAGCTGTTAAGCATAGAGTTTGTGTGAGAAAACTGTCTGGAGGTTGACAAACTAGGGCCTGGTGATTGACGCCAAACCATCAGTGCTGCAAGAGACTGTTGAAGATTTCTTTTGATGCATAGAATTGCTGACAAACTCCTTTATTGGGAAAACCATGTAATGTCTCAAACTTTGTTTTAATAAAAGTGGGCAAGAAAAAAGAGGATTTAAGTAAGTGGCTGCATCCTTAATGCTCTACCATTTAACCACTTTTCAGCTTTCAGCGCTATCATATTTTGAATGACAATTGCGTGGTCATGCAATGCTGTACCCAAACAAAATTTTTATAATTTTTTTCCCCATAAATAGAGCTTTCTTTTGGTGGTATTTGATCACCTCTGGGGTTTTCATTTTTGTGCTACAAATAAAAAAGGACGAAAATTTAGAAAATAAAATAAGTTTTTCTTCGTTTCTATTACAAAACTTTGTAGATAAGTATGTTTTCCCCTTCACTGATGGGCACTGATGAGGCTGCGCTGATGTGCACTGATAAGGCAGTACTAGGTGGCACTGATGAGATGGCACTTAAATGCAGCACTGATAGGCGGCACTGATGGGCACTGATAGGTGGCACTGATGGGCACTCATAGGTGCCACTGATGGGCACTGGTGGGCATTGATGGACAGCACTGATAGATGGCACTGATAGGCAGCAGTGATCAGAGGCGCTGGCAGGCATCACTGATGTGCACAGAGTGCCATCCCTGATGGGCATGGATTGATATCCCTGGTGGGCTCTAGTGGGCTTGCCTGGTGGCCATAGGTGGGCATCCTTGGTGGCCATGGGTGGGCATCCTTGCTGGCCATGGATGGGCATCTGTGGTGGCAATGGGTGGGCATCCCTGGTGGTCCTGGGTGGGCTACACCAATAATCATTCAGTGCAGACCCCCCGTCAGGAGAGCAGCCAATCGCCTCTCCTCTACTCGCGTCCGTCAGCGTGAGTAGAGGGAAAAGCGATACACGCTTTTCCTGTTTACTCTGTGATCAGCTGTGATAGGACACAGCTGATCACATGGTAAAGAGCCTCCATCAGGGGTGCTTTACCTAGATTGGAGATGCGGTGTGTCAGGCTGACACACCACACCACCGATCGCCACGCTGCAAACCCCGTGGACGTGCGATTGTGGCTTATCCTCCTGGATGTCACATGATGCCCAGTCAGGATAACTGAACCACTTCTTGGCCATCATTCTGCTAAAGACCAGGTGGGAAGTGGTTAAAGCTGGTTCCCACATTCTGTACAAATCCAAAAGCAGGAAAAGCCAGCACACTAACTTGAAATCAAAAACGATGCTTTAATGAAGTCCCATATCAGTACAAAACACCAACATATTGAGAGTACAGGTTTCTGATATGTGTGTATTGGTGCATATACTGTACATATATACATATATCTCCATGGTTGTGGCTATTTGTTTCTGTCACATTAAAAATTAGGGTCCACGTGCTCTTGAAACTAGTGTTTTGTACTGGTATGGAACTTCAGTAAAGTGTTGTTTTGCATTTAAATTTTTTTTTTTTGCTGTCTTGTGTCTCCAACGAGATTTATCCTCTCTATTTGTCCTAGCAACTACTGCCACTAGGACAGAAAGCAATTGATTGTTACCAAAAGGTGAGGGAAAAAAATTCCAATGGGGAAACATTTTCCGGTGTCCTGGGAACAACCAACTAAGAGGTGACTTTCCCTTTGCAGAGATGTTCTTTCACTGACAGAGGTTTTCATCTTTCTATTCTTTAGCCAAAAAAATAAATAAACTTTGGTTAGAGATACTATAGACTTTGTTTCCTATTTTGCTTTTTCTTTAGTGTTTTGTGTCTTGCCATTGTCACATTTTTCTGGTTGACATGCGTAATCTGTATACAAAAGACTTACAAAAACTGGTGCACTCAGAATCTAGTGCAGCTAACCATGGTAGCCATGCCAATCAGCTTCTAACTTCAGCTTGTTCAATTAAGCTTTGGCAATAAAGCCTGAAAGCTGGTTGGTTTTGATGCAGAGTTGCACCAGATTTGGCACTTTCCAGTTTTAGCAAATAACCCCCATAGAGTCTAGGAATTACATCTAACTTGTGTCTTTCTACCAGGCATGTGCAGTGCAGTATATGTCAACCTTAGGACAGAAGCAATGCAGTAAAGTTTTTTTTGTTTTTTTTTTCCATTAAATCCATCTCCTGAAAATTGTACCAAAACATATAAAACATTTAAAATTATAGAAGGATAACATACATTGGAGTCAGAGTAGATTCTATATCAGAATACCTTTTACGTTGTTCCTTACGTGTTGCACCTATACTAATCTTTCTTTAAATGTGGGTGTAAAGTTAAACCTTATTTTTAAGTGTGCAATTTGATGCTAGTTATTTCTTGAGGGACATCTAACACTGCTAAAGAAAGTCTGCAACTCCAGTAGTGATACCTAAAGATATATGATACTAGCACAACATCCCTTGTAAGGCTTAAAAATAAAATTAGATTGCTTTAAGTTTAAACAAGCAACAGAATTATTTGACAGTATCATGGTGTCACACTCTAGAGACTACTATAATTGCTTTACATTGACACAAAGGTTTCTTGTAATCTTGCCTTCTGTCTTCATTTGTCTTCTTTCCAGGTTCCAGGAAAATGTTCTAATTGGTCTTTTAGCTTTTATATGCTGCCACTATACCTGTAGGGCTCAGTGAGTAACATATATTGGCTTAGAGGGGATATGAGGGCAATGAGCAAAACATCAATGATTTGCCACTACTACTTTAATTAATGAGCTCTGTACGAGACATAGATTGGAAGAAATCTTAGCTCCCTTGGGATTTAAACACAGATCAACAAACTGAATTATGTGGCATTTTCTGGATTTTATGCCTGCCTCCCTCTCAAGGAACAATCATTAGCCTTGTAATTGTCTAACAATAAACTGCTGTCTTGGATTCCATTTTGGTCTCTTTAGAGGATCGGTTTACCTTAAATCAATAGTCTGAAGTAGGTTGGAGATGCATGAGAAAGGAAGTGGCCTCTAATTTCTGCATTTTAGCTACTAATTATTTAATAATACATTGTGTTGCTTATAATGTGGCCCAACTTGCTTGTCAGCACAAATGAATGGAACATTTAAAGAGAAGGATAATTGCCACTTCTGCAGATGTTTTATATTATACACTTAGAATGTTTTAAAAAGAACTTGAGCCTTTCTTGGATGCTTACCTGTTTTGAACAGTATGTTCTGCAGATACAAGTGTGACTGTAGGCAGATTGTAATTTTTACAAACCTGCATAATTTTGTTGTGGCCAGGAAGAATGGGCGTGGTAATGTGAGACTTTACTATTGTAATGTGCATCTTATTTATTAGGCCAACGTTTTTCTGATAATAGCAATATTATTATTATTAAATCCTAATTCTAGATAGATAACAGAATATCCTTCTACTATACAATCTAATCTATTTTTTTCTTCTATATTGTAAAAGAAGTGTTCTTTAAACAACTAAGCACTGCTGATAAAGCTTACTTTGAAATTATTATTCCCACAGATTCATAAGAGTTAAAAGAGGTAAAACGTTTTTTAGGATTAATACTTACCTAGGAGGATGCAGCATGGGTCCGATGCTGCATCTGCCCCCTGGCACCTATGCACTGAGAACCGAGCGATCGAACACCGCCGATCACTCAGTTCTGACAGCTTCTTGAGCAGAGAGCTGCAGACTGTCAGTCACAGCTTTCTGCTCTGCCCCCTCCTTACTCATTGGAGTGCTGGGCTGTGGAGGGGGTGAGGAAGGCTGGCTCAGGCTCTCAGCGGCTCGCTGAGAGGCTGAGGTGGATGTCAGTCCAGGCACCTGGCAGATACAGACTTCATTGTCACGATGACGCGATGCCTGGACCGACTTCTGTGACGTCAGCAGAAAGTAAACTTCAGCCCGCTCTCTGCTGGAAACGGGTCACATGAGAACAAAACGAACTGCACTGTTGTGACCCATAGGAGAAGTACAGCCAAACGAGCTTTGGCTATACTCCTTTAACTGTCTTTTGTTATTCTAATACTACAGTTTTTTTAATCTTCCCAACCAGAATCCACATTTCCAAACATCCACACCATCCAATATATAGAAAGAGTCATACATACAAAGCTTATCTGCAATGCACAAAATGCCTCAGAATCAAATGTTTTAGAGCTTGTGTGGGATTTCTACAGGTAAGGTTTCTACTAGGTCCAGGTGAAGTTCCAGATTTCTCTCTTTATTTAAAATAAGCAATAATGATACAAAATGGTCATAAGGAAATAATAAACCAAGAACAACAAAAAAATAATATTATGAAGCTTACTATTTCTTAAGCGCCCATAGATTTTGTAATTTTCTTTCTTTCCACCACAGGTCAGTGTTAATGGGGGAATCACTCTTGCAGCACTATTGTGTTATTAGTGCTATTGTGGAGCCTTCCCGGCTGGCAGAACACAATGATCCCTGCTAGCAGCTATAGCCAAATAATTGAATGTAAAAAATCCAACAGGCTGGTTGGACCTAAGCTCATTGGTGGATTGACTTGGATACAGTCTGCTCATAGATAGATTGAATCTCAGCTGGTCCCTGCTGAACTGGCTGAAATTCAATCCATCTGGGGCCAGCTTTAGTTGTGATGGCTACATTCATTTTAGTTTTTTGTTTTTTTCTCCCATAATTTTCACCTGATGATTGTGTCATTAACTCATTGCCTGTCCTAGGGTGGTAATGCTCAATAACTGCACTATGTCTATGAAGAAACATCATGTTTCGCTTTAGACTCCGACCAACTTCCCCTCCCCCCATCACCATAACATAGAAGGGAGGTGATCTGTAGCTCATATAGGCAACCTGGATATGGTTGCTAAGACTCTTTGAGATTTCATTGCAGCAGAAGCACAGACTGGGAATTTGCACTTTGCAATGAAATTTCCCCCAGAGCTTAGCAAATGAGGTGAAGCTCTGCTGACTGTCATCATCCAATCATGTGCAAGCAAAAACAGCAGTTTTGTTTTGTTGCAGGTGGTTGGGCATGCTTTGTAGAGTGATATCTATTTGAATAGCCTATTTGCCTTTAGTAAATCAAACCTGCTGTGTGTTGCCAGCTTACTACGAGAAGTTTGGAGTAGTGATGAGCCAAAAGTACCTGGGTTCAGCTTGCAAGAGGTTTGTCAAACAGCTTCTAAATGTTAATCCGAGCCCCTTTGAAGTCAATCGTGCTAAATCTTTAAAATTAATTCTGATCATTTTAAAGGACATGACAAAATTTGGTCTATCAGCTGCCATTTCTGTCCCTTGATTTTCAATTCAGATGTCAGCTGAGACCTCTGAACTGGTGCAAGCAGTCAACATGATCAGGTGTATCAACATTTTTTTTCCGATGGGTTGAATGGCACCATGATTGACAGGAATCTGCATCACTGGATGATGTGATTGACAATGAATCTACATTGTGGGACTTTTTAACCGGTTCAATACAGGGCAATTTCACCCCCTTCCTTCCCAGGCCAATTTTTAGTTTTCAGCGCTGTCGCACTTTTAACGTCAATTGCGCGGTCGTGCGACGTTGTACCCAAAAAAAATTGACGTCCTTTTTTCACCACAAATAGAGCTTTTTTTTGGTGGTATTTGATCGCCTCTGCGGTTTTTATTTTTTGCGCTATAAACAAAAGAAGAGCGACAATTTTGAAAAAAACACAATATTTTTTACTTTTTGCTATAATAAATATCCCAATTTTTTTTAAAAAAAACACATTTTTTCCTCAGTTTTGGCCGATACGTATTCTTCTACATATTTTTGGTAAAAAAAATCGCAATAAGCGTATATTGATTGAATTGCGCAAAAGTTATAGCGTCTACAAAATACGGGATAGATTTATGGCATTTTTTAAAAAAAAAATATTTTTTTATTTTTTTAGCGGCGATCGCGATTTTTTTTGGTGACTGCGACATTATGGCGGACACATCGGACACTTTTGACACATTTTTGGGACCATTCACATTTTTTTTTTTTTTTTTTTAAATTGTTTATTTATTAAGTATATTCAGGTATACAGAAACAGAGTGTTCATTCTCATAAAAAAGACATTGATAGCAGCATATTTTCAATGAGGTAAAACATTTTTTTTTTTTTTTTTTTTTTTTTTTTTAGCTTATTATATATCAAGAAAAAATAACATTAAGTGTCATATGATTTTCAGACAATACATACACATCATGGTAGAAATAAGAGGGTCAGTTAGTGAAATGATGCAATGGCATGATCTTTATACCTCATTAACTCTGGACTACCTGGGGGTTCTCTATGTTGTATTCAGAGGAGTCCCAGTGTCTCCATATAGCCTCAAATCTGGGAAGGGAATCATCAATTATGGCTGTGATATGTTCCATCCTGCGAATATCTGTAATAACTGACAAAAATTGTGCAAAAGTAGGGGGGGTGTTGGCTAACCAGCATTGGGGTATAACCCGTTTAGCCGCTAATAGGATGAAAGCCATCAATTTCCTAAGCGTTTTTGGCATCTTAGGGAGGGGTAAGCCTAGCAAGAGATGTATAGGTTGGTGGGGTATAGGGAATTCTAGGATTTTTTCCAATAGGGCATGGATCTGTGACCAGTATGGCATTATTAAGGGACATTCCCAAAATATATGGAAATGAGTGCCCAGAGACGAGCCACATCTCCAGCATTGTCCGGATGTAGTCAGTTTCTGTCTTAAAAGAAACTCCGGGGTTCTATACCAGAACATCAGTATTTTATAGGTTGTTTCTTTCTGAGCCACACATCTAGATGTCTTAGATGTACTTTCCCAGATATTCTTCCATTCACTTAATTGGATAGGTCTGTTTAAAATATGGGACCATTTGCGCATATATGTGTGAGTCTGTTCTGTGACAGGGGAGGCAGCATGTAGTATTTTGTAAATGTTGGATATTAGATGAGAATCATGAGGGCCTCTGGAGCACACCATTTCAAATTCAGTAGGGATAGTTAGGGTCAGTTGTGGTATTTTGGTGGAGAGAAGATGTTGGATTTGTAGGAAGGAGTAAAAGAGGTTTTTTGGGATTTTATATTTAGATTGTAGGTCATTAAAAGTGAGGAGTTTGCGGGTCACTGGGTTAACCAAGTGGCGTAGTTGGAAAATACCGGCTTTCGTCCATGGCAGCATGGCATCATAAGAGAGGCTATCAGGGATTTCCGGATTAAAGGTAATATTTGTTAAAGGAGAGCATGGGGATGAGAGCTTATATTTACCAGAGCAGTTTTTCCATATTGAGAGGGTAAATAGCATCGGGTTTAAGCTGATTTTACGTAATTGAGAGATGAATTTGTCCGAGGATGGCCATAACATATAGCATGGATGTGCAGGTACTGTGATGCCCATTTCTATCTCAGACCATCTGTTAGGGGCATATCTAGATGTCCAGGAGATTATTGTTCTTAGATGGGAGGCGTAATAATATTTGATTATGTCGGGTGCCCCCAAACCTCCACCGGCTCGGGGTGCAAAAAGCACCGAGCTAGCTATCCTATGAGATTTATGATTCCAAATAAAATTTAGGAAATTTTGTTGGATTAACTTTAATTGGGACATTGGAACCTTAACTGGAAGGGTCTCGAAGAGATAGAGGAGCTTAGGGAGCACCGACATTTTGAGGACGTTTATCCTTCCAAGAAGGGATAAGGGAAAATTTGTCCATGACTTTAATAATTTGTTGATTTCTATAAACATAGGAGGAAAGTTGTCCTGATAAAGAGTGGAGTAGGAGGAAGTCAGATAGACCCCAAGATATTTCAAGGAATGGGTGCACCAACGATATTTGAAATTTTCCTGTAAAGTTGAGAGCATATCTGTGGAAAGATTAATAGGAAGGGCTTCAGTTTTGGTCGGATTTATTTTAAAACCTGAAATGTTTCCAAATTGGTGCAGGAGTGCATGGAGAGAGGGGAGTGATATATGGGGATGGGTCAATGTTAGTAGAATATCATCAGCGAATAGGGACAGCTTGTATTCCTGATGTCTCAGCGCCACTCCCCCTATGTCAGGGTGGGAACGAATAGCTTCGGCCAGAGGTTCCAAACTTAAAATGAAAAGTAAGGGGGATAGAGGACATCCCTGACGGGTACCATTACTTAGGGAGAATATCGGGGAGACATGGGAAGACAACTGTACTTGAGAAGTGGGCGTGGAGTAAAGCGCTCTTAAAGCGTGCATAAAGGGACCTGAAATTCCATATCTAGTCAAAATGGCGAACATAAAAGACCAGTTTAGGCGATCAAATGCCTTCTGAGCATCTAAACTGAGGACTATCGCAGGTTTCTTAGTTTTAGTCAGTAGATCAATAAGATCGATAGTTCTTCTAGTGTTGTCTCCTGCGTGTCTAGTGGGAACGAAACCGACCTGGTCCTTATGTATGAGTGAGGGAAGAAGTAGGGACAGTCTGTTAGCTAAAATTTTTGTGAAAATCTTATAATCAGAGTTCAGGAGGGCAATGGGGCGGTAGTTGTCTGGTAGTGATAAGTCCTTATCCGGTTTTGGGATAACCGTAATAAAGGCATGAAGAAATTGGGAATGCGGAACTTTCCCTGACATCAGAGAGGTAAATAGACTTATCATATGGGGTATTAGAACTGGTAGAAAGCTTTTAAAGTATGAGTATGGGAGTCCATCGGGCCCTGGGGATTTGTGGGTCGGAAGCTGGTTAATAACTGCTGTAATTTCTTCAGCAGAAATGGGAGCATTGAGTCCTGAGCGTTTCTCAGGAGAGAGTGTAGGGAGATTTAGAAATTTAATAAAGTCATCAAACTTTTCTTGAGTGAATGTGAGATTTTGGTCTGTTGCTAAGCAGTTATAGAGTTTTTGGTAGTAATCACCAAAGACCTTGGACATGTGTTGGGGGCAATAGGTAGGTTCACCATTGGGTTGTAATAGTAAATCAGGGATGGAGGGACCATTCACATTTATACAGCGATCAATGCTATAAAATTGCATTGATTACTGTGTAAATGTGACAGGCAGTGAAGGGGTTAACCACTAGGGGGCGGGGTAGGGTTAAGTATGTTTCCTAGGGAATGATTCTAACTGAAGGGGGAGGGGACGCACTAGGGGAGGAGACCGATCAGTGTTCCTCCGTTCTGGGAACACAGATCGCTCTCCTCAGAGCTGACAGGCTGTGGATCTGTGTGTTTACACACACAGATCCACATGCCGTTCCGGTTAACGGGCAATCGCGGGTGCCCGGCAGACATCGCGGCCGCCGGGCACACGCACCGGGTCCCGAGGAACGCGGCGCGCGCTCCCGGCGGCGCGCGCACGCCCCCTAGACGGCCAGGAATCCCAGGACGTCATATGACGTCCACCCAGGATGGGAGATCCCATCTGTGGACGTCATATGACTATACGCGGGTATTGAAGTGGTTAAAAAAAAAACTTGTCGATGTGCCTGCTCTCTTTATTGCACCCATTTGTTTACATTCAGCTGTCAGCTGGGATCCCCGATTGACAGCTTTATGGCCAGGCAGGGATACATCACTGCTTACTAGGAAATCAGTGGTTGCTGACTCCCTAACAACCAGCCTGAGTGGGAAGCTGTCACATCCAGCAGCAGTAAGAACACCACTGCTAAATGTTTTGCTTCCAGCTGCATCCAGAGGTTTCATTATGGAACTTAGCCAAACATCCAGTCCAGTTTGGATTTGGCAGATCTCCTATAATGTAAAATTAGTACAGAACATGAGTTCAGTCTGAACTCAAAAGCTCACCCCTAGTTAGGAGCTTACTGGATTTCTGGCAAGGTCAATAGGTATTGTTTGCACAAACAGATATAACAAAGCCTTTTAAATATATATTCAAAAGAGCAAAAGGGAGCATTTGAGAGAAGTTCATTGCTAGGGTTTATAGAGTATAACACCTAAGGAATAATGTGTACTCGCCATTTATCTATGAAAATTATCCAAAATGTCATGAATTTTTAGGTTTTTGCAATTAATTGACATTGACTTTTAGGGCATAATATCTGTATTTCTAAGCATAATTTTCTTTTATCCAGGTAACTGCAATGTTTTACTATGGCGAGCTGTTCTAGCAGTGATACATGCCAAATATTTAAATGAGATGAAATTGTAAATTAAAAACAGTCTGAGACTGAATGATGAGGCAGATGTTTACTTAATGATTATTAAAGAGTTGAATAGGGGGGCACATAATAATCATATGATCAAAAACAAATGAGATGTGAAGGTCCCATGCCATTTCAATGACACACGCAGAATGTCAAGCTGCCTCACTTATTGCGATTTCTGCTTAGTCTAGGTTTATATTACTTCTGAAATGTTGGTAGACAGTGTGGATGAATCCTTACTGAAATTTACTGTTATAAGCAATACATGTGGTTAAAAAAAGTTTAAATTGTAACATGTGCATAAGAAAGAAAGTGTCTTTAAAGAGCCTCTTGAAGTGGATTTCTCTTCATTCCCTGTTCCATAAGTGATCAAGTTAAAGTGGTTGTAAAGTCTTGTTTAATTTTAGTTAAAAATAACAAGCATGTTATACTTACCTTTTCAGTGAATTTTGCACAGAGAAGCCCTGATCCTCCTCTTCTCGGGTCCCTCTTCAGTGCTCCTTTGGCCCCTCCCTCCTGTTGGGTGCCCCCACAGCAAGCAGCTTGCTATTGGGGCACCCGAGCCGAGACACAGCTTCATGTATCCATTCAGACATGGAGCCATGGTTAGGTCACTCCCCTCTCTCTCCCGATTGGCTTACTAAGTTTGATTGACAGCATCGGGAGCCAATGGCGTACAGCCGAGTCATGCAACATTGCTGGATAGAGATGGCACTCAGGTAAGTATTAGGGGGGCTGAGGGGTGTTGCTGCACACAGAAGGCTTTTCATCTTAATGCACAAAATGCATTAAGATGAAAAACCTTCTACCTTTATAACTAGGGATGAGCCGCGAACACCCCCCAGTTTGGTTTGCACCAGAACTTGCGAACAAGGAAAACAATTTGTGCGAGCACGCAAACACTGTTAAAGTGTATGGGACACGAACATGAAAAATCAAAAGTGCTCATTTTAAAGGCTTATATGCATGCTGTTGCCATAAAAAGTGTTTGGGGACCCAGGTCCTGCCCCAGGGGACATGTATCAATGCAAAAAAAAGTTTTAAAAACAGCCGTTTTTTCAGGAGCAGTGATTTTAATAATGCTTAAAGTGAAATAATAAAAATGAAATATTCCTTTAAATATCATGCCTGGGGGGTGTCCTTAGTCTGTCTATAAAATAGTGCATCTTTCCTGTGTTTATAACAGTACCACAACAAAATTACATTTCTAAGGGAAAAAATGTAATGTAAAACTGCTCGCGGTTGTAATGTATTGTCAGATCCCGGCGAAATAGATAAAAATCATTGAAAAAAATGGCATGGGTTCCCCCCAGTCCATTACCAGGCCCTCTGGGTCTGGTATGAATAATAAGGGAAACCCCGCACCAAGATTTAAAAAAAAATTGCATGGAGGTCCCCCAAAATCCATACCAGGACCTTCAGGTCTGGTATAGATATTAAGGGGAACCCGAGCCCAAATGTAAAAAAAATGGTGTGGGGTCCCCCCAAAATCCACAGCAGACCCTTATCTGAGCACGCAAATTGCAGGCCGCAGGAAAAGGGGGGGCAAGAGAGCGCCCCCCCTGAACCGTACCAAGCCACATGCTCTCAACATGGGGAGGGTGTTTTGGGGTCCTCCCCAAAACACCTTGTCCCCATGTTGATTGGGAGAACGGCTTCTTCCCCACAACCCTTGCCCAGTGGTTGTGGGGGTCTGCGGGAGGAGGGGTGTTATCGGAACGTGGAAGCCCCCTTTAACAAGGGGAATCCCAGATCCCGGACCCCCTATGTGAAGGAGTATTGGGTACATTGTACCCCTACACATTCACCAAAAAAAGTATCAAAAAATGATAACAGTTTGAGACAATTCCTATATTAAAAAAAAAATGTCCCACGATGTCCATTCATCTTCGATCACAGCACCGACTCGAGAAAAAAAAGCCAAAAAACTCTGCCTCGATGGGAGGCTCCCGCCGACTGCAGTCTTCTTGCCCTGACAGCTCTTATATAGCTGAGGACGAGGCCACCCCATCGTGGCAAAAATTGGCAAAAATACCCTCCCCATGTTGAGGGCATGTGGCCTGGTATGGTTCAGGAAGGGGGGTGCTCTCTCATCCCCCCTTTTCCTGTGGCCTTCCAGGATGCATGCTCAGATAAGGGTCTGGTATGGATTTTGGAGGGGACCCCAATGCCATTTTTTTTTTGGCATGAGGTTCCCCTTAAAATTCATACCAGACTTGAATGGCCTGGTATGGATTTTAGGGGGGACCCGCACACCATTTTTTTTTTTTAATTGGTGCGGTGTTCCCCTTAAAATCCATACCCAACCTGAAGGGCCTGATATGGATTTTGGGGGGACCCCATACCATTTTTATTTTAATTTTGGCACGTGGTTCCCCTTAATATCCATGCCAGACCCAAAGGGCCTGGTAATGGACTGGGGGGGACTCACGCCATTTTTTCAATAATTTTTATCTATATTGCCGGGATGTGGCAATACATTACAGCTGCGAGCAGTTTTAAATGACATGTTTTCCTTTACAAATGTCGTTTTGCTGTTCTCATTCATAAAACTATGTACAGCCGCTATGTAAGCAGCCTAACATAGAGTGGGGCATGGACTCTGCCCCCTGAGCCATGATTGGCCAAAGGCACTGTGCCTTTGGCCAATCATGGCTCTAACAGCAGAACGCACTGTGATTGGCCAAAGCACGCAGGTCAGGTCTCGTCTCGACATTCATTATGGGGCATTCCGTGGGTGCTCAAATTTCCCACGAACGCCCCATAATGTTCTAAATTCGGTGAATGGGCAAACACCTATTTACAACCACTTTAAACCTGTTATAGACTTTAAAGGTCAGTCAGATATATAGACATGATATGGCCTCTGTACAATCATTCTGTTGCAAGACCATTCCATAAACATTTACACAATAGATTCTCTGAGTGCACATGTTTAGGAAAGGGAGGGGAGACCAGTAATATTAATTCCTAGAGCCAGACTTATATTGGAAAATCAATAGTGACTGACCAAATACTTACAATACAGATGGTCGCTTTATCCCTGAGATCCAATGGTTAGGTATTCATGTTGTTATCAACTAAGGCCCACTGACTAGGGATTAATTCCTGTCCAGATGAAAAAAGAACAGTCAGGATCTCTTGTTTGTAGGTTCCTTTAGCCAAAAATTGAGAAGATTTATGCAGTGTTGGAAAACACCTAGGGTGTTTTGGGCGTATCTATGACTTCACCCTAAATTTTCTGTAGAGCTTTGTCAGAGGTAGGTGTGTCACTAGATTGGCAAGTTTTAGCAGCAGAAGAGCAGAAACCTTTTTGAGAACAACTAAGGTATCAGGGTAGTGTCACAGAATATGGGGACCCTCTATGTTGCCAGATAAATGTAGACCTGAAAGAGGGCTTAGGCACATAGTCTAGGAAATCACCACACAAGTAACAATGGGATTTGCTGAAGACAGTTGCGGCCATTGGTTACATCCAGACTGGCAACAATAGGCGGAAGTGAGGAACAGAATCCTGAGACAAAGTCATGGTCAAACACCTATCAAATGAGGACCTTTGCTCGGGCAATTTCCAAGGACAATAAGGAAGTTAAGTGTTTTTTTAAAACATGGCATCAGACAAAATCCCCTTTAGTACTTCTCAATGAGAAACAGCATGAGCAGCATGCAAATCCTTAAACACACAGACCAAATATATTTTGCCAGCGAGAGAAATCTGTTGGACAAAGAGAGTTACACAAGAATCCAGTAAGGGATCCAAATGAAAAACAGCAAACTGATTCTGCAGAAAATCATTTGCAACAGGGGCAGCTGCGGACAGCAGCACAGTTCCATTCTGAAGAAAAAAGCTTTAAGAGTTTATTTATTTATCATATAGGGTTAAAAAGCTACAGCTTGGAAATAAGTATGTATAGACATAGGGGTTGATTTACTAAAGAATAATAGGCTGTTCACTTTGCAAGGGAATTTTACCTTTAGCTTAGTGAATAGGGAGAAGCTCTGAAGACTTCCATCATCCAATCATGTGCACGAAAAAAATACCGTTTTCACTGTCACAGTTCACTAACCTAAGACAAAAGTCCCTGTCCAAATGAATAGCCTATCTGCTTTTAGTAAATGTACTCAACAGTTTTTTATGACATGTGGTCAGTTTTGTAAGGACTAAGCAAAAAATACTTCAAAGAAGGGCTATTCGCTAAGTTAAAGTGGTAGTAAACTCTGTTACACCACTTGTACCTACAGGTAAGCCTATAATAAGGCTTGCCTGTAGGTACTGTGAATATCTCCTAAACTTGCACAGTTTAGGAGATATTCAGAGTGCATGCAGCCAATGACATCACCGGCACATGTGCACTGAAGGTCAGGCAGAACCTGCAGAGCCTGCACGGATGCGCATAAGTGACGTCACTCCCCCCCGGCCACTCATGTAGCCAGTGGTCACAAACCCGGAAGGAAGATTGGGGGGAAGATATCAACCCTCTCAGCGGTGACATTGCCATGCTGGAGGGCTTCGTTCTAAGGTAAGTCGATCATCATGTGCTAGTATGCAATGCATACTAGCACGTTATGACATTGCCTTGCAGGGAATTTCTATTTTTTACTACTGCGCTTTACTACTGCTTTAATAGTGCTAGTGAATTTTACTTCTGCACTGACTAAGGAAATGAACAACTTATGAGCTACAGTAGCTTTACTTTGCCTGTCACCTTTCTGACACTAAAAATCCATTAACATAACAACAACATAACCTTATGAAAGTGGAGAACTTTAAAATCAGAGGGTTTTCATGAAAACAGTACAGTTGAAATTCAAATTTTTTGAGAGACTTGTTCTCTGTATTTTTTCAGCAGCCTTCTGACAAGTCAGTATGAGGATTTTTTTAATAATTTATAATTTATGAACCTCACACTGCACATGTTAAAAAACCAAGGCATATGGCTTATTACATTAACACACTAACAAACTGTAAGGAACATGTTACTTATTCTTTAAATACTAATGAGAAATTGTTTGAAATTGTCAGATCTAATGGAGCTCAATATTCTAATTAAATACTTGTTGTCAGCTTTGATTCAATTCTTATTAGTATATGGGAATGTCCAACAGTGAGTCTAGTATAACACCTACCATATGGGTGATCCGTGCACAAACACTTTTGACACAGACCCACCAAACACTCACACACACACGTGTGTGTGTGTGTGTATACTGTATACATAGATATATATATCTATATATCTATATCTATCTATCTATCTATCTATCTATCTATCTATCTATCTATCTATAGATAGATATATATTAGAATGTGTGCGTGTAAAGTTTTATTTGATAATAATGTTATATGATAACATATTCTTTCATATTCTTTCAGGCAGAAAAAACATAAACCAAAAATGTTGTTCTTATTGTGTTACACCTGTCAACGTCAGAACTTGAGGAACTGCAATAGGGTGCAGATGACTTATGGTGGTGAAAAGTGGACATGGCTACATTGTACTAAATATAAGATGTACCTAAAGGGGCATGGCTATAGTATGAACCTAATAATATGGGGGTTTTGTAAACCCTGTCCACATTTAACTACTTTACACCCAGGCCAATTCTGACATTACTCTCCTACATGTAAAAATCATCATTTTGTTACTAGTAATTTACATAGAACACCCAAACATTGTATATTTTATTACTACAACATTGGATCGGTGCTAAACTATGGTACCTAAAAATCTCCATAGGTGACGCTTTAAAAGCCTTTCGATTAACAGTTTAGAGTTACACATGAGGTCTAATGCTAGAATTATTGCTCATGCTCTGATGTTTAAGGCGATACCTCACATATGCGATCTGACTATAGTTTACCTATGTGTGTGGAATCTAAGTGTGCATTAGCATTTGCACGTGAGCACGGGGGGTTGAGGGGGCTTTAATTTTTTTTTTTTTATTATTATTTATTTATTTATATATTTTTAACACTCTACCTTTATTTTCATTTTTTTATCAGCTTTATTGCTTTCACTAGAGATAGCATGGGCCATGACAGGTCCTCTTTATAGAGATATCTGGGTCTTTTAGACATCAGATCACTCCTCTGGCCTCTAAAGCATCTGATCAAACTGAGATTGGTCTGAACCAATGCTGTACAAGCCAGTAACAGACGTGACAAAATCCTCATAGCTTCCGGTTTCTGACATCTGACGCCTGTAATTTAAAATATAACTGAAGGCAATCATTTTTTTTTTAGTTTGGATAGAGTGGTGGTGGTGGGAGGGTTAGAAACACTGGGTTCCATTCACAAAGTGGTATCTTACCGCATCCGAGTTTGCAGTAAGATACTGCACAGAGTTTTTCAAAAATTTTTTTGACATTCACTAAAAAACGCTACTGATATACCACGTGAGTTATTTTATGATGTCATGCGGCATTTTAGTAGTGAAAGCCTGTGGTAATTTACAGTGGGGACGGAAAGTATTCAGACCCCCTTAAATTTCCCACTCTTTGTTATATTGCAGCCATTTGCTTAAATCATTTAAGTTCATTTTTTTCCTCATTAATGTAGACACAGCACCCCATATTGACAGAAAAACACAGAATTGTTGACATTTTTGCAGATTTATTAAAAAAGAAAAACTGAAATATCACATGGTCCTAAGTATTCAGACCCTTTGTTGTGACACTCATATATTTAACTCAGGTGCTGTCCATTTCTTCTGATCATCCTTGAGATGGTTTTACACCTTCATTTGAGTCCAGCTGTGTTTGATTATACTGATTGGACTTGATTAGGAAAGCCACACACCTGTTTATATAAAACCTTACAGCTCACAGTGCATGTCAGAGCAAATGAGAATCATGAGGTCAAAGGAACTGCCTGAAGAGCTCAGAGACAGAATTGTGGCAAGGCACAGATCTGGCCGAGGTAACAAAAACATTTCTGCTGCACTTAAGGTTCCTAAGAGCACAGTGGCCTCCATAATCCTTAAATGGAAGACATTTGGGATGACCAGAACCCTTCCTAGAGCAGGCCATCTGGCCAAACTGAGCTATTGGGGAGAAGAGCCTTGGTGAGAGAGGTAAAGAAGAACCCAAAGATCACTGTGGCTGAGCTCCAGAGATGCATTCGGGAGATGGGAGAAAGTTGTAGAAAGTCAACCATCACTGCAGCCCTCCACCAGTCGGGGCTTTATGGCAGGTTGGCCCGACAGAAGCCTCTCCTCAGTGCAAGACACATGAAAGCATGCATGGCGTTTGCTAAAAAAACACCTGAAGGACTCCAAGATGGTGAGAAATAAGATTCTTTGGTCTGATGAGACCAAGATAGAACTTTTTGGCCTTAATTCTAAGCGGTATGTGTGGAGAAAACCAGGCACTGCTCATCACTTGTACAATACAGTCCCATCAGTGAAGCATGGTGGTGGCAGCATCATGCTGTGGGGGTGTTTTTCAGCTGCAGGGACAGGATGACTGGTTGCAATCGAAGGAAAGATGAATGCGGCCAAGTACAGGGATATCCTGGACAAAAACCTTCTCCAGAGTGCTCAGGACCTCAGACTGGGCTGAAGGTTTACCTTCGGCCCAACAAGACAATGACCCTAAGCACACAGCTAAAATAATGAAGGAGTGACTTCACAACAACTCCATGACTGTTCTTGAATGGCCCAGCCAGAGCCCTGACTTAAACTTATAGAGCATCTCTGGAGAGACCTAAAAATGGCTGTCCACCAACGTTTACCATCCAACCTGACAGAACTGGAGAGGATCTGCAAGGAGGAATGGCAGAGGATCCCCAAATCCAGGTGTGAAAAACTTGTTGCATCTTTCCCAAAAAGACTCATGGCTGTATTAGATCAAAAGTGTGCTTCTACTAAATACTGAGCAAAGGGTCTGAATACTTAGGACCATGTGATATCTCAGTTTTTCTTTTTTAATAAATCTGAAAAAATGTCAACAATTCTGTGTTTTTTTTGGTCAATATGGGGTGCTATGTGTACATTAATGAGGAAAAAAATGAACTTAAATGATTTTAGCAAATGGCTGCAATATAACAAAGAGTGAAAAATTTAAGGGGGTCTGAATACTTTCTGTCCCCACTGTACTATCAGTGGTAGCCAGCCTCCTTGACACAGACTGTTAATAAATGGTTGTTAAGGAGTGGGTGGCCACTGGCATCCTTACCAAACATTAACAGCTGAATGTAAAAGCAAAATTGCTGACAATGAACAATTAAGAAAAAAAAACATGTGGGTCCCCAATCCATTCCAGGCCCTTTGGGTCTGGTATAGATTTTGAGGGGAATCCCCACGCCAACATTTTTTAAAAAATGGCATGACTCTTATCCGAGCAAGCAGCCCAGCAGGTGAGTTAGCGGCCTCCCTCTTGAACCATACCAGGTCACATGCCCTCAACCTGGGGGGAGCTCTGCCCCCCAATTCACCTTGTCCCCATGTTGATGGGGACAAGGGCCTCTTCCCCCTAACCCTGTATACAAGAAAAACAACAGCTGCTCCAGGTCTATAAAGATAAGGCTGATTGAAGTATCTTGCAGAGTGCTAGCCCCGGCCTGCCTCTGTGGGAAACTTGGAAAGAAGAAAGAAATGGCTGCACATCCAGAACTTCCCATTGCCTTTTATTTTGCTTCACAAAGATAACACCAAAGACACCAAACTGTGGTCACATAGATGCGTTTCACACATACATCTTGTGCTTAATAATGATTAAGCACAAGATGTATGTGTGGAACGCGTATACGTAATGCACAGTTTGGTGTCTCTAGTGTTATCTTTGTGAAGCAAACTAAAAGGCAATCGGAAGTTCTGGATGTGCAGCCATTTCTTTCTTCTTTCCAAGTCCCCCCAACCCTGGTCTGTGGTAGAGAGGGGTATGCGAGAGGGAGGCTCATCAGAATTTGGAAGCCCCCAAATCCCGCTCCCCCACAGTACCCCTACTTATTCACGTAAAAAGTGTAGTGTAAAAAAAGATAGTAGGCAGATTTTGAGAAGTCCTTTATTAAAAAAAAAAAAGATAAAGTGCGTAGAGATCCATCATCATTAACGAGGCCTGCCGCCATCGTCGACCCGAGTAAACTATGGGGTGGTACCACCCGGTGACATCACCAACCCAGCATGCCCTGGATTGGTGACATCACATGGGGGTGGGGCCACCTGGTGACATCACCAGGTGGCACCGCTCCTTAGTTTATTTAGGGGCAGGAGGCGATGGAAGGAGCCAGTGTCAGGTGCGGAACTTTTTTTTTCGGGTCGGCGGTGGCAGCGAGCATTATCATCGATGATGGATCTACACCAGGGGACATATTGTCCCCTGCCTGAAAGCCCCCTCCATGTTGAGGGCATGTGGCCTGGTATAGTTTCGGGGGGCACTCAATTGTCCCCTCCATTTCCTGACCTTCTGGGCTGCATGCTCAGATAAGGCTCTGGTATGCATTTTGGGGGGGGGCCATGTCATATTTTTTAATTTTGCCATGGGGTTCCCCTTAAAATTCATACCAGACATGAAGGGCCTGGTATGGATTGGGAGGGACTTCATGCTGTTTTTCTTAATTTTTCATTGTCAGCATAAAATATTTTTTTTACATTCAGCTGTCAGTGGGGAATCCTGATGACAGCTGATGATTCATCGATTGTTAAGGACGCAGTGGCCGTCCGCTCCTTAACAACTTGCAGTCTCAGCTGGCGGGGAAGCACTGAAGCACTTGTTGAAACATATTGGAAAATTTGTTTGTTTAATTTCATGTTTCTGGACTTTCACAATTAATTCAACATTTTTATAGTATAGAATTTGATTTAATTATCACAGCACTACAATTTTTTTTAATGTTTTTTTGTTTTTTTTTAACATAAGGTTTATTTAAAGTTTTGAAACACAAACATACATTACCAGATTATAAAAAAACGTACAGACATACAGCAAAATTTTTTTCTCACATAACTTTGCAGTTACAATTATTAGCAGCAGTTATATTAGTAGATTATCACAGTTCTTATGTCATGTATCTCGTAAGCCACCACTAACATGAGGATGCAGAAACACATGGGGGGAGAGGGGAGGGAGCCACCACCGACCGCCCGTCCAATACCAACTACTCAATGGTCAAATGTTTCGCCTTTACCCATGCTGCCCAGATTTTCCCAAACTTTTTGGGACAATTTCTGCCCAAATATGTTAGTTTGTATAGGGGGAGTGCTGCATTCACTAGGGATTCCCATAATTGTCTAGTAGTGGGTGGTAAGGGCTGGTTCCATTGCAGTAATACTGCTTTCCTAGCGTAGAATGTGGTATAAAAAATGAACAGCATTTTTCCCCAGGAGAACTCCATAAAGTCACATATACCCAACAGGAGAGGATTTGGCCTGTATGGGACTGTCAGTTTCCCAATAGCATTAATGTCAGTTAGGACGTCTTTCCAGAATTCCACCACCCCAGGGCAGGACCAGACTGTATGGAAGAAGTCAGCGCCGTTAAAATTACATCTAGGGCAGTTTGCTGTTCGGTCAGGATATATTCTTGCCAAGCGTGCTGGGGAGTAATAAGCCCGGTGAAGAAACTTCAATTGAATGAACCTGTCCCTTGCTGAAATTACAAGGGGCAGGTATTGCTGGATGCCCTCCTCCCAATCGTCACCCGCCAGTTCCGGAATATCCCTCTACCAGCTTTCAAGCAGCCGGGAGTTCAAACAGCCAGGAGACTTTAGACGTGTCGAGCGTAGCTAGCATACCAGAGTGATAATGTTCTCGCACCATCTTGGGATCTGAGCTCACTCTCCAACGCCGACATCTCAAGAGTGACCAGGAAGGGGAACTGAGAGTTTAAGCATGTCGTAATTGGAGAAACCTGAAGAACATATGGTTCGGTAGGCCTCGATCTCTTTTCAGAGTATCAAAGGAGATCAGCTGTCCCTGGGACACTATGTCACCCAATGTTATGACCCCATGCCTGGCCCAAACAATTGGATCGGGGAATGAAGCGGAAGTGGGGCAAGCGAGGATTTCCCCACAGGGGGTCGTCGGAGACCACACCCCAGACCCCACCAACTGTCCAAGCACAGTATCCCACACTTTAAGGGTCGCACGCATAGGAAGGGTTATCCGAGAATTAGATCGGGGCCCTCTATGGATCAGGTTCCTGAGTTCCGCACAGGAGCCCAGCAGTGCCGCCTCCAATGAAGAAGCGGGGTTGGCCGGGCCCTCGGACAGCCACCACTTAACCGTCACGAGGACCGCAGCCCAGAAGTACTTCAAGAAGCATGGTAGTGCTAGTCCTTCTAGTGTAAGAGGTAGCTATAGAGTTATTTTCTCTATTCTTGGGGCCCTCCCATTCCAAACAAAGGACATAATTATTCCATCGAGTTGCTTAAAAAAGCTATTCGGTATGGGCACCGTGGCCTGGCAGAAAAGATAGGAGAGCTTGGGCAGAACCGACATTTTAATTAAATTAACCCTGCCTACCGGTGTAAGGGGTAGGGATTTCCACGCACTGCATCTTTGAGATAGCTGAGTAACCACTGGGCTCAGGTTAAGGGGGATAAATTGTTTTAAATCTTGATGTATTTCCACTCCCAAATATCTGAACTGGGAGACCCTCCGGAGCAGCCCCCCCGCCTGTGAGGGGCCAGCCCCAGAGTGCAGAGGGAACACAACCAACTTCCCCCAATTTATACATATGCCTAAAAAATGGCCAAACTTATCTATAACGACAGGGCTGCCTGCAATGAAGTCCCATCATCTCTAAGATACAACAGTGTATCGTCGGCATATAACAACACTTTTTCCTGGAGTGGGCCCCTAGTAATCCCCTTGACCTCAGATGAGGACCGGAGGAGCACCGCCATAGGCTCAATAGCCAGAGCAAAAAGCCCCGGGGAAAGGGGGCACCCCTGTCGGTTTCCTCTGCTCAAAGAGAAGGGCCGGGAGAGAACAGTACCAGTATGCACTCTGGCTGTTGGGGCCTTGTACACTGCCTTAACCCAGGAGACAAAGACCGGACCAAATCCAAATCTATAGAGGACCTCCCAGAGATAGCCCCACTCTACAGAGTCAAAGGCCCTCTCCGCATCAAGGGAGGCCACCATTTCTCCCACGCCATCCTCATCTCCAGAGGCCAACACAGCATACAGCCTGCGTAGATTAATATCTGTTCCCTTGCCTGGCATAAATCCTGACTGGTCTTCGTGAATTAGGGTTAGTATTACTTTGTTCAATCTCTTAGCAAGAATTTTAGTCAGTACTTTTGCATCTGAATTGAGCAGGGAAATGGGTCGGTAAGAAGAACATAGTTGAGGTTCTTTCCTGGGCCTGGGTATCACCACTATGATGGCTTGTGCCATAGAGGGTAGGAGGTCATCATCCTGTAGGGACTTTGTAAACATGTCATGCATTCTAGTGGCCACTTCCTCCATGTATTGTTTATAAAATTCAGGGGGGAGTCCATCCACACCCGGGGTCTTCCCGGTTTGCATGGAACCCAGAGCCTGCTGGACCTCCACCAGTGTGGTCGGGGCGTCCAAACTTTCCCTTGCTGCTGTGGTGAGGACCAGGGACGTCACCCCATCTAGGAAGTTGCCCAGCTCCTCAGGTGGGTAATGCGCCCTAGAGGAATATAAAGCTGCATAAAAATCAGCAAAGCAGATATTTATGTTAACGGGATGTGTCACAATAGTCCCATCGTCCCTGCGGAGATGGGCTATGGTAGAGACCGGGGACTGCTCCTTAGTAATCCAGGCCAATAACCTGCCTGGTTTGTCCCCTTGCTCAAAGATCCTCTGCGTTTGGGCCAACTGGCGTTTATTTGCCTTGGCAATCCTGAGCAACATTACTTCACGATAGGCTACCTTCATATCCTGGGCTGTAATAGGATTTGACGTAAGGGCAAACCGAGATTCCAGTTCCTGAGCTTTAGCCTCCGCCTCTTCTAGTGTGACCCTGTTGTTCCTACGTTCCCGAGCTATGGATGAAAGATAGCAGCCCCTTATGGGGGCCTTAAAGGTATCCCAAACTATCCCCACTTTGGAAGTATTAGCGTTGCATGTCCAGAATCCCTTCATCTCTTTGGTCACTTCTATATTTATAGTTGGGTGCTCGATCCAGTATCTGGAGAGAAGCCAAAGTCTATCCGCTTGGGGGTATTAGTTTGCAGTGTACATAGTAATGGGGAGTGATCTGAGATACCCTGGGGAAGCACCTCAATCCCTATAATTTTGGGGAGCATGGTAACACTAGCATAGAACAGGTCAATGCGGGATAGTGTGTTGTGGGATGAGGAGTGGCATGTGTACATATGATCTGATGGGTGTTTCCATCTCCACACATCCTCCAACCCAAACACACAAGCCCATCGGGACAACGCTGAGTCTGTAGCGTGATCTGAGGACAATCTATCCATGGATGGGTTTGGGGGAATATTAAAATCACCCGCCAGGACCAAATTATCTGTGTAAAACTGGGCAATCAGAGCAGTCAACTTATGCAGCAGGCAAAGGATAGCAGGGGACGGCAAATATAATCCTACCAATACCATCTCTATCGTATTTATCCTTGCATGTATCAACACGTACCTTCCCTCCGGGTCTGTGACAACATCCAGGGGTTCAAAATTAAGAGTTTTGTGAACCAAGACACTAACTCCCTGTGCATAGCCGGAGTATGTGGCATGATAATGGTGGCCCACCCATGGTGTTTTCAAGCCCAATATCCTCCCTCTTACCAAGTGCATCTCCTGGAGAATGCAAATTTGCGGTGAGTATTTCTTGAAGTAATCAAAAACCAGAGATCTCTTAATTTTTTGATTTAGCCCCCTGACATTCCAGGACAGAATCTTTATTGGAGCCATATTACAGGGGGACAGAGGGGACCATCGGAGACCCTTGTGCAATCGAGACCCGGAGGGAGCGGCACCCCACCCAACCCGGAGCCCACCAGGGGCCCCCACACAGTTGTATAGACAGGCAATGAACCAGAGAACATCATGATATGAGTGGTACATTCGCTGCAATAAGGCTGTTTGCAGTATAAAGTATTGAAATAGGCAATGAAGAAAAAACAGAATTTAACTAAACAGAACACCCCTCCCGACCCACCTTACACCCCGAAAATTAAACCATGGGGTGTTTGTGTACTCAAACGTAACTGAATCAAACTCATAAGTAGGAGAATCTCCTTTGGGGGCAGTGTCTAACACCTGGCACACCTAGGACACAGAGCACTACGATGGAGCTCAGGGACTCAGCCATGAACTGCTCCTGGAGGCATCTTATAACTGAGGGATTATATATGAGACAGATCATACCTGAAAACTGAATATCATTTAACACTTAGAGTATTCTAAGGGCCCATACTTAGTTACAACTGTTTAAACCTTAAAATCTGTAGGAAGAAAGATAAAATTAAAAGAGCTGGGAGGGTAAACCTTCTCTCCCCATCTCTTGGCTGAGTCCAGAGTCTCCAGTGGCGACATAGTAAAGGAACCCAGTGCTGGATATATCTGTCAGAGAGGTAAGTGCTTATACCAGTTTTGTATCTCTAGTGTCCTGCTGGGGGGGAGACCAGGAAGCCGCCACTGTTCTCTTCTAATCAACCCAACAACAGATGAGGGGTCAATGCTTCCTCCCGTCTACTCCAGGGGGGTACATTGGACTATTGCAATGAGGGGAGGGGGGAGCAGCAAGCAGCCAGATGCTGCTGAACTACAAGGATGCATCCTATCCCCATTTCGACAAAAAGGCAGGACCTCCAAGTAGGCAGTGGCTGCAGTCACATTGTTCCAATGGACAAAGCCCCCCAGCAGCAGGGAATACAATGTCTCAGAGAGTTCCAGGGGTCTCAGCCCATCAGGCCTCCTGGACACATGTATAGGGGAAGATAGTATAAAGCAAGGACTGTTGTGCTTACCACTGGACACATTTGGTGCGGTAGAAAGATAGCTGCAGTATTCACCACACAGTGAATTAGCGGTGTTGAGGAAGGGACTCGATCCATATAGATGCCTCCTCTGGGGAAGTGAAGAACTTGCTGGATTTGCCATCGACCGCTCTGAGTCGCGCCAGGAACATCATGTTATATTTAAGCCCTTTAGTATGCAGCTGGGCCTTGACTTGATCAAATGTCCTGCGTTGCCTCTGCATTTCCACCAAAAAGTCAGGAAATAGCATGATCTTCATGTTCTCATGGCGCAGTTCTCCCAGTTTCCTTGCTTCTCTCAAAACGAGATCCCGATCCTTGAAGTTTAAGACGTGAAAAATAAATGTGCATGACTGGGCACCCGGTGGGCCCGGGACCGATGGCATTCTGTGAGCCCATTCCACCACGAAATGAAGAGCTCCTGTTCCCCACATCCTATTTGGTCGCCATCTTGACCACGCCCCCCAAATTTTAATTTTGAATCACTTGAAATGTATTTCTTGTAGCAGCAGTAACACATTTTCGAAAAGTGAAAGATTTACATAGATTTATTGGTAAATGTATTATTTTTTTTTTTTTTTACCTCACAATGCATAGTGGTGATTGTTTCATTTCAATTCTTGTTGAGTCACATGACAGGAAGTGAAAGGACATCTCACTAATGAAACATAGATTGAAAAAATGACAGCTGTTTTAACCTTCCCCTACTCTATCCAAAATGTAAAAAAAAGTTTGGCTTTGGATATACTTTAAGAATTTGTCAGCCTTCCAACGGATCAAACGTGAGCATCAGAAAGGGTCTCCAAATTATTGTAATGCAATTTTAATTTTGAGTTTGTAAAATTTTTCTTTGTTTTGAAAAATTCAGGGCACACCAAAGTTTGACCAATTGGCTCTTCACTACCAATTTTTTTAGTTGTAGAAAAATATGTAATAAGGGTATGAAGTGCATATATTACATGGAAAAAAGCTATGTGCCTCCCTGTTTCATTTTTTTTTTTAATTCAAGCCCTGAAGTAAAGGGATTAGTAGAGTCTGTAACTATCCCCAGATCCTATACCAAAGAAAACTAAGCCACAGTTCACATACATTTATTGTATATGGCAGTTAAAATGTGATTAGTATGTGAGAGAATTTGGTGTTTACAGTGAGGTTTTAAAGTACTGAATCACAGATAAGCATACCTAAACCAGCTCTTCTACAGGGTGATCTACAAGTGCAGCCATTGTAGGGAAACACCACAGAAGCCCATAGGATTAAAGAAACATTAACATCAAGTCTACAAAATACAATCAGCATTATGTTTTACTTTACTATACTTTTTTTTTGTAAGTATAACTTCATTTATTATAGACAGTAAATTCTATTTACTAACCATCAATTACAAATTAGCGTTCATTAACTGTCTTGAATTTAATTTTTTTTAAAAAGGACAACACATAGATTAAATGGATTCTTTTATTTGGTTTTAATTTAAATCAAATTTGTGATTGTTAAAAGTAGTACAATTCTATTAAAGGGGTCATCTTCCATTATTAAAAAATAGCTTGTGTTCAACTTTACATAAATTGAACACCTGTATAAACAGACCCACACTTAAGCACAAGCCAATTTTTTTTCTATACGGTACATTTATAATTGGTCATCACCAAGCAGAAAATAGTGGTTTCACAACTTTCCTGCAAATGCTCTGATTTGTTCCAGTATATTAAATCAGTACCCTTGGGATTAATCATCTGCCGGTGGTACACTCTCTTGTATTAGAGACTCCACAGTCAAAAAGAAGAAAAAAAAACCTGAGCTGATGAAAGTAGCTGTCAAATTAGCAGCTCTGGAAGTTGTAGTGTGTATTGTTAAAAGCTGCCCGAGTTCACACCACAGAGACCCAACTCCATCCGTCTTTCTCAGTTTACATTTTAATTGGCTTGCAGTTAGGGTTTTTTAAACACTGGTGAGACTGCTGACATACACTGTAATATCATGTGAATAATTTATGGAAGTTGCTCCAGAGATGATCTCTCTGTCGATTTTAGGGAGAGGAATAGAAAGGAAATAAATAAATAAGGCAGATTGAAAAAAGGGGCAACAGCACAGCTGAGCAGGTGTTAAGCTGTGTTCAAGTCTTAGGGAAAAACATGTTAATGAAGAGTCAAAACTAGGTCTAAATAACAAATTAAATAATGTTTAGGTTGCCAGATCCAGTGTGGTAATAATTTCATAAAAAGGGTTTTTACATTGAGAAATAACATTTCTTTTTCTTCTTATTTCTACTGGTCATCAGTATAGGTGCCTGCTGTTGAACTGTAATACTGTCTCAGAACAACCATGGCTGCAGGTTCTTTATCACTGGGCATTACCTTACACATTGTACTTCAAAAACATCTAGTCTCTTGCCCCTGACACACATTGTTTTAATGGCAATGTTAAATAGTTCCTGAGAAACTTGACAGGGCTCAACACAAAGAATAACATTTATCAAGAATGCTTTGAAAATACCTATATCAATTACCGACTATTTAAAATTGTATTCCCCCTTTAAAACATGCATTTAATAGGTTTGGGGGTGCACCTATTGGAAGAAAACTTATTGCCAACAGACGTTATTTTGAATACAAACAGGCTGGAATCATGGAAACAATGTCACAATTAGATATCTAATATGGAGTGAAACAACTTGTCATTAGAATAAGTTAATTTCTAGCTGGAATGCTATATGTCCTGAACTTTGCATAGTGGAAGTTTGCACCATTAGACCCCTTTCACACTGAGGTGCTTTACAGGCCCTACAGCACTAAAAATAGCACCTGCATAGCGCCTTTAACATGCCTCTCCTGTCTCTCCAATGTGGAAGCCGTAGGGCTTTCACACTGGAGCGGTGCGCTTGCAGGACATTAAAAAAACTCCTGCAAGCAGCATCTTTGGAGCGGTGAAGGAGCGGTGTATACACTGCTCCTTCACCGCTCCTGCCCATTGAACTGAATGGGCACCGCTGCAGAAAGCGGTGTTTTGCGGGTCGTTTTAACCCTTTTTTGGCTGTTAGTGGGGGTTAAAAGCGCCCTGCTAGGGGCCAAAAATTCCTGCAAATACGACGGTGAAGCGCTGCTAAAATAGCAATGCTTTACCGCCGATGCCCAGTGTGAAAGGGGCCTTAGTCAACAAGAAAAGTCTCTAATTTTTTTTTCTGAGAAGATGAATATTGTCTGTTCTCTAGAACTTCCCTTTAAGATGTTGTTTAAATATTTTGATTAAGGAAGCACTACAAGGCATCCGATTTTTAGTGATGTTCATAAAACCTCCTTTGAATTTGGTTAGCATTCTGTATGAAAGCATTATCATCCAAAATATGGAGAACATGTGAAAAAAAACTATGTTTGTTAAACAGACATGATTGTAAAATGACCCCTTATTCATTAATTATTACACAACCATGTGAAACAATCAATGCAACCAATTGCTACAGTGAAATAGTTGCCCATACTGTTTATCCTTTCACTTGGAATAGTTGGCAACAGAGTAAGTATTGAGTAGGTAGCTATATGGTTTAATTTGGTTTCAAATATGAACTGTGAATGAAACAAATGGGTGAAAACTGTTTCATTTGACCATGTTTATCAGTGGATCAGCCTTTCATTATATCACTTTCATGGCAGCTTTAGGAAATTCATTGTAGAGTTTGTTGAAAATATGTCTCAGATGTGCCATTTTAATGATATAGAAATCCTGGAGGCTGCAGTTTCATAGCTTTCATGTAACTGACAGATGAGCCCAAAAAGATGAGGATGGTCTCTCTTTCAACTTCGTGTCACGGCTCCTGGTAGAGCAAACAGGTGGCACAAGGGCAGGAGTAGAGACATGCACTTGTGCCACTGGTTTGTAATGTGTAAACTCCACTCAAGAGATGACAGACAGGAGACTGCAGCGAGTGACAACCATAAGATAAGTGGGTATTTATTAGACTGATCCGTAGACTGTGGGGCTCAGATTGGTGAGTAAGGTAAAGCTTCAACTGAGAGACTGCGGGCTGGTGGTTAGTCATGGCACAGGAAATTAGGACTAGTGTGAAGTCAGGCAAGTCAGGTTAGCAACTGGCAATTAGATCAGGTACACTAAAGTAAGCCCTGCATCCAGCGTGCTTTCCAATTGGGCATTCAGTGCTGCTGGAGGTTTTGTGACAGATAAGAGAGCGTGTCTGTCCACAGACTCCATGGACCAGCTGACATTTATCAAAATGATTCAGTGCTGGATTAGCAACAGCTCTCAAGCCCCTGATGCCAATTTCACTGATTAAGTGCTTTCTGGATCTGGAATCTCTGAAATACTGTCTAGGCTGCCTACCTTTCTGGGTGTTGATTTAATCTGGAAGAAATGTTTTGGTGTAGGTTTCATGGGCATAATAAACACCCAATGACCAATTTTTCCACACCTGTTTGACAGGTGCATACCATTAAAATTTTCAACAGCAAGGCCAATTCTCACTTTCATCAAGAGTACCTCTATAGGGTTACGATGTGAAGGGACCACCGACACCCAAAGCCCAATTTTAAGCACCTGTTACTTCTATTCAAAGTCTGTTAAAGAGACACCATAATTTATCCAAAAAAATCTCTAATCTTGTTTCAAGAGCACTAAATTGTGACCTCATCATAAAGACTGGCTCCCCAAGCCATGATTTAGGAAATAAAAAAAGCTTGCAGGGAAAATGTAATTTTGTTTCACTTTGAAAATGTAATGTCTGCTGTAGCAGGTTCTATACATGGTACAGATGTGCCACTTTACAGGCAGGCTAAGGGGACCCCCAGGCACTATAAGTAAAGGAATTTTTCATTTTGATTGTTATTTCTAATTTTTATGATTCCACTTTAAGAATCACTAAATCACTGCTCATTTGAAAGTTATGTTTTTTACAAATGTTGTTTTCATTGATACATATCCCCCAGGGCAGTACCCGGACCCCCATACCCTTTGTATGCCCAATTATTTGCATATAAACCTTCAAAATGGGCACTTTTGATTTTTCCAGTTCGGGTTCCATTCGAAAGTTCTGCTGCAAACCGAACTGGGGGTCGTTCGTCCCATGTCTAGTTGTGAAAGCTACCCCCATTCTTACATCGCAGGACTCAGTCCTGAATAGTGACTGCTCAGGCACCACATATTAAAACTACCACAACTAGGAATCAGTGAAGTGCTTACTTCCATTCACTGAAGTACCTCATCTTCACTAATAGGGCAGTAGACTGGAATAGAGGAGAGTATAGGGAAGGCACAAATCAATTTCTTGTGGTGCCTGCAATAAATAAAACCTGTAACTTAATTCTGGCAGAGTACATATTAGCTTCAAGATATAATTTTCTTTCAACGGTTTAGGTGAATTTGTTACTGACGGTGTAATGTTTACTCTTAGCAAAAGGAAACTTTTAATCATTCTTAGCAAAAGGAACCTGTACAGTTTTTTTTAAGGAAATCATACACTTGACTAGATTAAAGTTTGCTCAATCAAAAGTTAAAATATCTCCTTTAGTAAAAACCCAAATAATATCTTGAGTCAAGCTGTCATTTTTTTTTAAATCACTTTTCCAAGTAAACCCATTAAGAAAACAGCAACAAGACTGTTATGCTATACTATGTATCAAAGACAACCTTCATATATATAACACAGAATAAACAACAGAAAGAGACTGATGAAATTGCTGGATTTGTTTTTTCACTGCTTCTTTGTTCCAAGTTTTGAAACAAGTCACATCATTTCATAAATACCACTTAAAGCATACAAGGTATCTTTTAAGTTTTCAAGGCTGTTGCCAAGCAAAGTGATTTGGCATACAGCACATATTTATCACTCTAGACATTTCATTTCTGAGAACTATAATGTAGAACTCAAGCATATTTTTATCTTTACATTCTAATTTTGAGGTATATGCAAATGCCACTCATTGTATATGCAAAAGCTCATACATAACAAGTTAAAATGGTTGCAGAATATAAACATTGTGCCTCTGGCTTGTATAAATCTTGACATTTGCAAGATTGTGTTGTAATGCCTCAAGCCAAAGGACTTATGACATTCAAGTATTTTACAGGTTACATTTATAACCTAAGGAAAATTGTTTGTTGCTGTTCCGCCTCAGGAAAATGTTGACTGTTAAAAAAAAGGAAAGAAAAAATACACTTAGGATTCTGAAAATGAAAAACAGTTCAGAGCTAAGTGTTAAAAAGTTGTCAGATACAAAACAAAATAGGCTGTATTTATATGCACAATTTTTCCTTGAAATTAACATTTAAAAAAAAAGGTGAAATATAATTTGAAAAAATATAGTACCACCACAAAGCAAAGGTTGCAGGGTTATGTGCATACATATGTACATTTCCTTTTGAGAATAGTGGACAGTTGTCTAGGGGTTCCAGTCCTTAGGGGGTGGCATTCACTCTTGAAAGTAACATCTGCAAGTGAAGAATTCACAACTAGCAGTGAGTTTTCTGTTATTACATCCTTCTCTTTCCAAATTACATGCTTAAAGCTGAACTCTGACCAAAAACAATCTTTGGGCATTTGCACTGTAAAAAATAAGTGAACACTAATAAAATGTATGCAATGTGCAACTGCTGCTGTGTTATGTAATACTCTCATTTTCATTTCCCAGTCAATGCTAAACATCAGGTGCTGAAACTTTCAGTTCCAGCTGGAGTATACTGATCATAGCAGGTCACTCACTCTGCAGCTCATACATTCCAAAAATATCTTGCACTCTTTTCAATGAATGTAGAGCATTCTGTGATTGAAGGGCACTGTGAAATTTAGCTAAACTTCCTCCAATCACAGAATGCCTTGCATTCATTGAAAAGAATGCAAGGCATTTTCATGATCAACAAGCTGTATAGCGAGCGATTGGCAATAACCTGTGTACACAGCCAGAACAGTAAGTTTCAGCACTAGAGATATGGTGCTGACTGTATTGTATGGGAGGAAATGTATTCAAATTTTCATTTGAAAAAAAATTTCATTTATTTTACTGTGCAAAAAATCTTTTGGGTGGAGGTCAGCTTTAAAGTAGAATTCCATCTTTAATACCACTTGTAATAGTTTGTTTTTCTTCCCTTCAGGGGAAGTGTTGTATTTGTCATTTGCCCTCCTCTCCACAGTGGCCAGTCAGAGGAAGCCTTTCATTTTATTTATCTATGTTCACATCCAATATCAAGTGAAATTTAGCAACACACACTCATCACTGTTTTATGCTCCATGAATCACATATTTTCTTCTATCCAAGCTTCAGGTGCTAAGTTTAAGGTTATGTCTGTGAGATTCTTGTGGTATAGTAATTACAGGGTATTTTACTGAAAGACTTTAGGATTTGTGTGTTGCACACATTGAGTAGGCTCAGGTTTTATTTAACCATATCTATTTACACCCCTCCCAATGTTAAAGTGATACTAAAGTCTCCTTTTTTTTCTCCTTTAAAATTAACAAACATGGTATACTTACCTGCCCTGTGCAGTGGTTTTATACAGAGCAGCCCAGATCCTCCTCTTCTCAGGTCCCTCTTCGGTGCTCCCGGCTCCTCCCTCCTGTAGCTTGCTATGGAGGCACCCGAGCCACAGCTCGCTGTGTCCATTCAGACATGGAGCTACGACCCAGCCCAACCCCTTTTCTTGTCTCATTGGCTAACTGACTTTGATTAACAGCAGTGGGAGCCAATGGTGCTGCTGTCTCAGCCAACAAGGAGGGGAGTCCTGGATGGCCGAAACACTCCTGCAAAATAACTGAATTTAGAGGGACCTCAGGTAAGTATTCTGAGGGCTGAGGGGGATGCTGCACATGGAAGACTTTTTATCTTAATGCATAGAATGCATTTAATGTAATTAGGCCACATCCAACATTCACCACAGCATTAAATCATTGCTTTTCTCAGGGCTTCCTAAAGGTCTCCTATATGTTTCTTAATCCTAGCCATGCCCCTGGTAGCCCAATTCTTAGATATGTACCAGTGTTGGAGGTAATAAGGCTATCTGTCATACATTTCCCACCTGTCTGCACAGATGGCCTGAAAACTATTAGATCACATGTAAATTGCCATTATCAGATGATGGTCTACTGTAATATCTGCATCCTTATTTGCATTAGAATCCTGGTACAGGTACACTGGTGTGAACAACAGAATATTCTCCATATAGGTTTTGAAGCAATTGTTATACCTCTGACTTGATTTTTCATAAAACAGAAATCAAGACTGACAGATCACCAAATCACTTGTTTTAAGTCACTTGTGATAATGATATACGGTATGTTATATGAACATCCTGCGCTTGTTTTACAGTCCAACTATGAAGGAGTGTTTTTTAGGGGTTGGCACTAAATGAAGCTTGACATACATGTCCTCAGCTTCCCACTCATTGTCTGTATTCTCTGCTGCGTGCATACATTTCGTTACTCTGCCATTTGCTCAGTGGGAGGAAGTTTTCTTAGCCAAGTGGTGCACAGCTCTGCCTGAGGAATTGAGAACATACTGCTTAGCAGGTGGGGCCTACCCAGACGCATTTACTGTTATTTCAACACTGACAGCGATCGTACATCATGTAAGCTCACAATGCCAGCACATTCCATGGTAAAATGATCAAAGGACTGCAATCAGAAAACAAAGTGCTCTTAATATAATATTTTGACCATGTAATTGGGAAGTAATTATGGTTGACAAACCACTTTGCCATGTTGAGAGCCTCGAAGCTGAAAGAAATTGGTACTTCCTCGTGGATTGCTGAGCTTTTTACTTCAAATATCCGCAAACATTAAATATTTATGAGGGCAAAAGTGCACCATAGGCATCACTCAGACACCAAAGGGGGTTACATGAATAATCTGTATTAATGAGTAATGCATACATTTTTATTTTCTCCCTCAATACTTTTTTTTAATTAAGCAATTAGTGACTAAATCATAACATAACATTAATTAATCAAGTTGCTATGGTAGTAAATGTTAATTTGCTAATTAGACATTCTAAAAACAAAATACAGAGATTATATTTTGTGCTTGAACATAAAATGTAATCTATCGAGGTCTAGTGAGAATTGTGACCTTTACATAAGGTGTAATTAAATCACATGCACTGCTAAATTACACATAAAGCTTAAAATAGGTACTTTAAATTATATACATCTTCAATATTTCCACTTGTTTGCAGGGAGTGTATATCATTTGCCTATGTGAGTATAATTTTTTTTTTAAGTTTTCCCTATTTTTTTAAACTGGCTAAGTATTTGGTTTCTGTTTAATTATAATGTATTGCAAACTCTTGGTTAATTTCCAAGACAGTTAAGAAACAAATACATGATCATTGTACGAAAACAATTACATTGAATTTGTATTTTTGATGGTCATACCTCCTAAACATTATTAGATGAATAGCAATCTGTCTTCGTTGTCTAGACTAGGAACATGGAATGAATGTGTGATCTACACGTGCACACACATATGGACCATAGAACCATTTTTCTGGTCACCAGGAACAAGTGACCTGGAGGAGAGGACTTAATCGTGTTTCTCAAAAAAAGGTGATGTGGTGAAGATCCCACATGTGGCAAGTCTTTTTATCAATGTACTTTTAGGACATGTAAGCCACTGCTCTACTGCTCTGACTAAGATTAGGTGGTAATTCAAAGAGCAAATGAATAGTGACTGTCAAGCAAAAAATGTATCTTGCAAGGGCATGATCTGTTATATCTCCTTTGTCTGATTAGCCTGGTATTTAATATTTAAAGAAACGTGTTGCTGGTAGGGGTAAAATAATAAATTACAGAACCCTATAGAAATACTTTGATGTTTTTTTTTAAATCGCTATTTTCATATTTTCACCCTCTTAACACTGGTGGTCAGAGATGGGCAGTCCATATTGTACCTCTGTAGGGCTGCTATTTAAAACTCCAGGCCACTGTAATGTAATACTTACAAGTTATAGCCAAACAACCAGTCAGTCCATGGTATGCTGGAGCAGGCAGGTATGCTTATAAACAGAGATTCTTCCTAATACGTTGGTGCTGAGCTGAGTCTATTTACTATAGGATTGGATGAGAGCGCAGGTGGAAATAATATAGTTTGGGTTGGTGTATCAATTGGGTTGATTTTCTAAAGGTAAATAGTCTGTGCACTGCAAGTTCTTGCTCTAGTTCTGAAGGGAGCATGCAAGGAAAATAATAAAAATGCATGTTTGCTTGCACATGATTGGATGATAGAAATCAGCAGAGCTTCAGCTCATTTCAGAGCTTCCCCTCAGATCTAGAGCAAGGGCACTGCAAGTGCCCTTCTAGTGCACAGTATATTTGCCTTAAGTAAATCAACCCCAATGTGCAATGTGTGAAATGTCTGCACTTCTCAGCTTTAGAGCCAATTATTTTATGGTCCCTTTGTGCACTCTGCAAGAGCAATCGCTCCAGAGCGTTGTAAATGAGCAGAAACTCTGCTGACTTCCATCATCCAATCATGTGGAACAAAATGCTGTTTTTTTATTTTTAATTTCCTTGCTTATGACTGGGTATTCTTTGAAAATGGAGCTTTACCTTGTTTACTAAGCTCTGGAGCAACTGCACAGTTTATTTGCCTTTAGTAAATCAACCCCATAGAGTCAACTTTACAGTTGCATACAGGTGCAACTAACAGTGCACTAGAAATGTCAATAGGTGAGGTTCATGTGAATTACTACATTGTGTTCCTTTGTTTTACTGTATCTTTACTGACTGAGTGTGTGTATTTTTTTTTTGTATTACTAGCATGAATGAAAATTGCTGAACCTTTAAAAGAAAACTCAAATTTTGCTAAAAAAAAAAAAAAATCCAAAATATAATGGCTATACAAATCAATGTATAAAGACTACTAAAAATATTACATTTTAATTCAACATGCAGCTGTGAATTTTCTAACACTGCCAAGAAATGTTGTATCTTGCTTATTTATGACTGTGACATCTTTTTTTACACTATTTGAGTGCAAAACACCCCTAAAACTTTAATTTCCTGATCATATGTTTGCATCACTACTTTTCATAGACATCTGCAAAGATTCTATTTACAGGCTTTCCATAGATTAAGTTGTCCATTTCTAGTAGGAGCTTTTCACAAGCAAAGAAATGCTGGGGTACTCATTTTCTTATTACAACACTGAGAACCATTAGACATTTAGTTAGACAAGTTAGAGTCCTCAAGTTAGTATGAGAACAGGACAAGTTAAAACTTGCATCAGATTCTTTAGAAAAATATTGAATACAATCTGCACATAAAAACAATTATTTTTCTATATACTGTTAAATTTCACTTTTAAGTTTACAGTTTACTTAATAAGGAAATCTATGCTGATATTAACCTACTTTTTTCCTTATTTTCAGTTCCCCACACTACTTGTCTAAGTTTTAAGGACTTTTAGAAATATTAAGTTATAAGACTTTGTGATAGTCATGCCACACACAAATTGTCATTATGAGATGAGTTACAATATAAATCTGATGCACTTCTTTTTACCATTAAAAATATTCTCCCTGCAATACTTCTAAATGTCAGCCAGAGCTCAAAATCAGGACATTTTACAGTATTGCTGTCTGGAAGAGCCCCCCATTGGGAACAGATGCCATCTCCGTCTTCATAGACTTTTAGAAGACCTGACATGTTTCATGGTTTTCATACGTAAAAGTCTGTGAAATGGAAATGAAAACAGCTTTTTCTGTCAACCTGTCACTGATATAAGCTTTTACATTCTATCAGAATGACTAAACTTTAAAGTAGTGGCTTCAATGCTGTGTATCTGAGAACTCCCCAGTGCTATCAGATTTATAGAGTCTTAGTGTCTGATAATAAACCAAAGAAGTATATGCTATGGTAATAAAGTATTTTTCATATGTCTGAAAAACTAAAACGAACTATAATGGGTATGGAATGAATTTAATTTTTTTTTTTTTACTTATTTGGATTACTTACCAGTTACAAGATTAACAATAATACTTTGCAATTGAACTTAATCTTATAATCAAAGCCTTTGGGAGGATGGCTGGTCATTTCACGTTTTCCAGTATATTTATATTATGTGTATATTAGAGTAAACTATTCCATTCCTTTTGTCAGGAACATGTCACTAATGCGGTAAAGTGAGGTGGTGACCTTCTCAGGCAGTATCTGTTGGGGGTTGCAGTGAGGCTGGAGTGTCCATAACAAACACTCTGTCCCCATTGCAGCTCACTAACATTGCCCTGTGTACACAGGACAAACATCTCAGGTGATACTTGGTGGGGGGTGGCAGTGAGGCTGGAGTGTCCTGGTATACTGGACACTTTCTTCTTACTGCAGCTCCTTAAGATTGCCCTGTATACATAGGGCCACATTACTAACCTGGTTGCTGGGCCACACAGCGTCATTGGTTGTTATGGTGCATACACTCCAATAACACTGTATATCCCAGGCGACTACTTCCTAGAAACCAATGATGTACAGCATCCTTGGTTGCTAGGATAGTGGTGGCTGAGCCAGAGCATCATTGGTTAAAATGTCAACATATTACAAACCAAAGGGGTGGTGGCAAACATGGGGTTGTATCGAAGAAGGTGGGTGGTAACCTAGTGGGATGGAGGGCTGCAAAAATGGCTGCCTTAGGGAGAAATTCTCCTAGGTATACTCCTACCTCTTGTTATCCTATCTAACAATCTCTATGCAAAGAGACCATTGTAAGCTCTACATTGTACCCTCTATCTTATCACAATCTCTAGATAGCAGCAGTAAAAACTCAGACTGGAAATTATACTTGTTAAGGTAAAGTTGGTCATTACACAGCCGGTCTCAATACAATGACATCATCCATCCTTTCCCCACTTACACAAACTATTGTTTGTTTTTTGTTTTTTTTTTAACAATAACTGAGGTCAGACAATAGAAACAAATAACACATTCAAGCCAAAAAGGAAAGGAAGGGAAAGTGAAAGTAAAGTTTCAATCTTTCTGTTTAGGGAGTGCAAGAGAGCAGTAACATGAAAAAGGGAACATTAAACAATTTACCACAGCCTCTATGCTTGGGTACTTTTGGGGATAGCAAGTTGGATGACATGGCATATTCAGCCTACCAACACTTTAAATATACTCCTAAATCAAACGTATCCTATAGTATGTCTAATATTGTATTAATGTGCAACTATATCTGTAGCACTTTAGTGAGCTATACGTGTCTAAGTGCTATGATCCTGTAGGAATAGCTTGCTGTTGTGGAAATATTCAATGCAGATGGAGGAATAGCCATTAACACCACATCAACTACTGATTAGGGTTGGGCACATTTACTCTAGGAAAAAGTTGAAGCTTGTGGGCTAGGGAAATCATTTTATTTCCTGCAAACCTGTTGTCCAATGAAGGATTATAGGTGTTCAGAACCTCTACCTGCCTTTCTGATTAGGACCAGGGTTTATCCCCTTCCCATCTAAGGGTAAAACAAATGTTAATGCTGTAATGGACATGCGTACTGGGCTCACAAATAGCTGTGTATGTAGCAGCCATTTTGTTCACGTTCAGCCATTACATTGTATTTGATTGTCATTAGCTTCTCTGTTTTAAAACCAGAGATACAGCAGTTCTGATTCCTTCCCTCCCCCTCCTCCCTTCACTTTATAGAATACACAAACTGTTAACTGATGCTAGGACCTTATCCACTCATTGATCAGACACACAGACCTTTCCATTACCCAATCCACAATTTAAGTCTGGAAACCCTAATAAAACTGTCACCCTCTTGCAAGCTTGAGCACTCTAGAGAACTAACAGATACTCGTCATAAGTAGCTCAGGTGGATGGGGTGGCCAAAACACATAAGTGCAGACAGGTTAGCAATTCTAACTCTAAAACCTCAGCATGTGTCATAACTCATGAAATAATAATAGCCAGAATATGGACATATTTACTTTCCTCAGTTAATTTGTAATGTTTTAAGCACAGACACCCCTATGTCCGACCATATGGGAAACCAAGGAAACCCCTTATCCTCCTAGGTAACTAAGACCTGTCATATTTATATTTATTTCAAAGCAAACTTCATGTTGGACAATAATCTGTAGGTTAGTCAACTGAAAACTGTAGATATTCAGAGATATGAATACTTATAGAAATCTGTATCTGGGACATGGTCATAAACATGGTGACATCCCAGAAACCACCCCTTAGACCAAATGATTGGTCAGATGGTCTCTGTCCATGCCTCCCTTGATGTAAAGAAAAGTGGACAGTTCTCATGTACCATCAAACAAGTAACATCTGTCAAGTTTGAGAACTGATAATACCTTGCTCATTGACTGAACGCTGCTGAAACCAAGGACATTGCAAGTCCCGTATCCTTCCTTTTAAACTCTTTTTATTTCTATGTTGCTTTATTATCTCTTCATTGCTTGTAACAACCTTTTTCTGTAAATATTTTATTTGCACCCTTTTCATCAGTAAACCTTATTTTGAATAGCGTCAACCTTGTCTCTAAGCTTTTAATGTAAACTAAAAAGAGTTCCTGTCTCTTGAAGAGTGCTACTGTATATTATAAATCCTATGGACATACCTGTCTGTAGTTACAGTGTGTGTTACAGATGTTTATTCTATAATCATTGTTGGTATTGCTAAGATTATGAGTTTCCTCCATCTCTGTGAAAAGGTGGTGGTGGTAGCTTAAAGGGTTAATTGCTTAATTAATTTAACCCAGTGACAATCACTCTCAGGCTGCTGGCACCTAGATTAGGGTCTGCAAACTGGAAAATCTTTGTGCAGGGTGCAGCAGCTGAGAGTGGCATTCTTACGTAAGTGACAGCATGGTGTGAGATTGGCCAGTCCTTTGTCACGAGCTGGTGAGAAGGGCAGGGATCTGATATCCACCTTTGACACAAATGCCTAAGCACAATTTTGCAACTTTGACGTGTGTTAGTAAAACTGTACATATTGTCAAAACTACTATGTGTATTCAGGTGGATTAAACCTTTTTTTTTTTCAGGACAAATTGCCTTTCTTTTGGTGGTAAATGGTAATGGATATCTCTTGATTTTATATTTTCATTATTAAAGAAAATCTGGCCCAAAATAGTAAAAATATATATTTTTTATAAATTTAGCTGTGTGTTTACCAAAATTTACCACCAAAGAACAACCCAAAATAAATTCTCCTGCTTGTACGTTAGTTGTTGCTTGTAACCATAGTAGGGCCCAGAATTTTTTATCCTGCCTAAAACACACTGACACTGACACTAACTGACACCGGTACTAATTCATTATTTTCAAAAGAATTCTACCCAAAATATGCTTAACACGACTTTTGACCCTGACCTTAACCCTAACCCTGGCTAACCCTTTTTTTTTTTAATTCTTTGTTTTTAATTTGTAATTTTTTTCTAAACACACACTTGTTTGTGTATATCTTCCGCTCCTGCAAGAAGAGAAAGATACAATATATCTTCTTCTTTATTCAGAAGAGGGAGTAAACACAGGGGCGGGCTCACAGAGACTGATCACTGTGATAGCCAATCAGAGGTTATCATAGTGATCAGATGACCCGGAACCATGAGTCTCGGGTCCCAATCATTAGTACATTAGTAGTGTGTGCTGGGAGCGCGCTGTATGACACTCTTCCAGCACAAAAAGAAATATGCATGTATGCGGCCCAATGGAAAAAGGGGAGTCAATCTCCCCTGCAGTGATCTAAATAGCAGTAAACACCTGAAAGATGTTCAATCCCTTCCTTAATTTATTCAAGTTAAATAAAAAAAGATAAAAAGATGTTTTGTCTATAGACACAATTTAATGAAGTATCTATTTTTTCTTTTAGATTAGCATGCATGTCACATGCAAGTATTTTGTTTCATTTGAAATGTTAACACTTCTCACTAAATTTGTCCTTGCCCCTAAACAAACAATTAAATTCATTCATTCTTTAATATCTACGTTTATATCAATGTGTAGTATAGGTCTTCCTAAAAAGTTGTAATAGATTTTCACAAGGAACCTAAGAGAACAGGAATAACAGCTCTTTAATGGCAGAAAGTGACTGTATAATATCCATTGCACTTTGATAATGTTATTGATGTTTTTCAGCGACAAACAAAATAAGAATGCATTTATTTTCTTTGTATTCCCTCTTTCATTCCCTCAAGGTTTTATACCATTAAGCAGCACCATTTCCTCCATAAGTATTCCTTTATGTATCAAAGAGAAATAGAAAAAGAAAAAAAAAGCAAAGCTCTCCATGGAAAGGCAAAGCCTGCCATGTTCCTGCCTGAAAGACAAGAATGATAGCTCAGAGCCGTATCCTTTCTTTGTTCCCTCTTTAAAATCATAGGGCAGAATGCCTCATTGGTTTCAGATATTAACTTTTGTGCTGAAAGCCCAGTTGGAGTTGCTGTGACAAATGGGTTTTACCTGCTACCATAAAATAATCCCTTTTCGCTCCTTGTACCTCCCTCTATCTTTCCTTGCCTAAACCCCAGGAGCACTGCTACAGAACGCTGCCCTCCGGCACCATCTGTTTCTGCCAGAATCCACATCTACAGAAAGCAGCTTACTCGCTAAGCATTCCAAGGCAATCTTCCTAGTCTGCTTTTCACCTAATACTTGCTCCCTTTGTGACCAACTCTGGCAAGCAACAACCAAATCACAAAGTAAACTGGTAAATTATTCATTTTAAATCCAGCTTACGGCTATGCAAAAGAAGGCACTAGTTTTAAACATATTGCTGTATTCAGTGTATACGTAATCTTGTTCATTCTATCATATAACCAGAGCTCTCGTTTTCAACGTTTTTAAATATTTTGATATAAGTATTTTAATCGTATTTTAATATCTAATACAATGTGAAAAACTATTTTTAAGTTGTATTAGAGTAGCATTTATCATATTTTACATCATCCATATGTCATCTTGACTATTCTGTTTATCAGCATTAGTGGGAGGTGGTAAGACAGTTCTAAAGGGAAGTGGGAGGAAAGTGATGTAATCATTCTGTCACAGGAATTTCTCTTTAGAAACTGTTTTTTTTTTGCCAGGAAGCGATCGCCTACCACTTCAACATGCTTTTATGATGTATTTTCGAAGCTTCGGTGGTGCTTTGATGAAGCGTCAGTGATGCTTCCGTGAAGCTTCGTGATGCTTCCGTGAAGCTTTGTTGAAGCTTGACAGATGCCCTGTGTGTGTGGATATCTCATACCTTTTTCCAAAACAAATTGACGTTAAAACTGAATTAAAGCCTCTCAAAAGCTGTAGGCGCTTCAAGCGAGCTTTGTCTAAGAGTTCTATGGAGGCTTTGAAGACACTTTGAAACACCACTAAAGCGACATGGGTGTTATAATTTTTGAAGCAAAGCCTAAGCAAAGCAAAAGCATGGTGTAAACAGTACTGTTATGCCGCGTACACACGATCGGACTTTCTGGCATACTTGGTTCGGCACACTTTCTGACGGACTTTGTCCGCCAGGTGCGCCGGACTTTAAAACGGACGGACTTGCCCACACACGACCGGACTTTCCGGCGGGCTAAGTCCGCCCTTCTTTCCGATGGACTTTCGCCGGAGTTACGGTGGACTTTCAGAATGAACGGACTTGCCCACACATGGACAAGTCCGTTCATTTTGAACGTGGCTCAGGTGCGACGGGACTAGAAAAGGAAGTCAATCTTGCCGCTTTTATTGGCAAGATTGACACCTTGCGAGCCCCGCTGCGGGTCATACCAGGCCCTTAGGTCTAGTATGGATTTTAAAGGGAAGCCCCCCTATGCCGAAAAAACGGCGTGGGGTCACCCCTAAAATCCATACCAGAGCCCGATACGAGCACGCAGCCCGGCCCGTCAGGAAAGGGGGTGGGGACGAGCGAGCGCCCCCCCTCCTGAACCGTACCAGGCCGCATGCCCTCAACATGGGGGGTGGGTGCTTTAGGGGAGGGGCGCCCTGCAGGGCCCCCCACCCCAAAGCACCTTGTCCCCATGTTGATGAGGACAAGGGCCTCTTCCCGACAACCCTGGCCGTTGGTTGTCGGGATCTGCGGGCGGGGGGCTTATCGGAATCCGTAATCTATAATAAGAGGGCCCCCAGATCCCAGCCCCCCACCCTATGTGAATGAGTATGGGGTACATGGTACCCCTACCCATTCACCTAGGGAAAAAGTGTCAATAAAACACACTACACAGGTTTTTAAAATAATTTATTAAACAGCTCCGGGGGGTCTTCCTCCGGGTTTGGGGGTCTTCTTCCGGCTTCAGGGGTCCCTCCGGTTCCTCTTCTCCCGGTGTTCCAGTTCTTCGGCCGGCTCCTCCACTGTCTTCAGGCCGCTCTCTTGCCAGCGGAGGTCCGGACTTCTGGGCTTCTTGGCTTCTTGTCTTCTTCCCTCTTCTCTTCTCCAGATGTTGACACGACGCTCTCTCCGGCTGGACTGCTCTCTGAGGGCTCCGTTGTGACTTATATAGGCGGAGACCCCGCCCCTTATGATGTCACAGTCCCTGGGCATGCTGGGACTGTGACGTTTTAGAGGGCTTGGTCACTGGGTGATGTTGACCACACCCCCTAAAACGTCACAGTCCCAGCATGCCCAGGGACTGTGACATCATAAGGGGGCGGGGTCTTCACCTATATAAGTCACAACGGAGCCCTCAGAGAGCAGTCCAGCCGGAGAGACAAAGCCTGTCCGAAGCCTTGTTTAGAAGCAAGTGTAAACTAGCCCAAAGAGAGTGTTTTGGAAAGCCTATGCAATCGAGGCTGTTCAGCCAGCAGAGCTAAAGCCAAGAGGACAAAGATAGTGCTGAGGTAAACTGTTCTAGGTTCTGTTTAAGCAGGTTTTAGCAAACGTCAAAGAAGTTCATATGTTACACCAAACCTCATTAAAATCAATGGGAGCCAGGAGCCGGGTTTTTTTTAGCACTAATTGGGACGGGTGCAGGTATCAGATCCCTGCCCTTCTCACTAACTCATGACAAAGGGCTTGCCAGTCTCACACCACGCTGTCACTTGCGTAACAATGCCACTCTCAGCTAAACCAGCACAAAGATTTCCCAGCTTATGGGACCATAATCTAGGTGCCAGCAGCCTGAGAGTGATTGTCACTGGGTTAGTTAATTAAGCAATTAACCCTTTAAACTCCAAACTGCCACCAGATAGCTTTTGGGCCTATCAACCCTTCACAATATTATCAAGAACAATTGCAAAAACGTTAAAGTCTGTAACACAAGCAGGTATATTCAGAGATTTATTTTTCAGTAGAGCTCTTCAAGAGACAGGGATTCATTTAGTATGCATAGTGCAGTTAAAGACAATGTTAACACTTTTCAGAATAAGGTTTTACTAATGAAAAGGTCAAATTGGTGCAAATAAAATATTTACAGAAAAAAATGGTGTTACCAAGAAATAATACAGCAACAGAGAAATAAATCAGAGTTGAGGAGAATACTTGAAATGTCCTGGGTGTTATCAGAGTTTAGTCGATGAGCCAGGTATTATCGGTCCTCAAACTTAACAGATGTTCCTGATTTGATGGTACATGAGAACTGATAAACTGTCTTGGCATGCCCCTTTTCTCTGGGATCAAAGGGGTGTTGACAGAGGCAATCTGACCAATAAAGCATCTGAGTGGCCATCATGTTTATGACAGTATCATTGCCCTCCCTTACACACAGTTTTATACCACTATTGATATCTTCCAATATGTACCGGTTGCATTCTTGAAACTGATTGATTATTGTTCAGCATTGAATTTTGTGTCCAGGGATACTAAACACAGGGTGTCTTAGATAAGCCTGTCACCCAGGAGATATCTGACTGCCATCTTCCCTTCTGTAGGTGCTGGCTTAGTCATGTATGACCTTGATTTGTACTGTATATTTCACATTCAAATATATACTTATTATTAATATGTCATGTTCCTGTCTGATGTTATGAACCGGGTGTGGATTTGTTAAGTTTTGAATTGAGCAGAGGTCTCCGAAGGGTCAGTTTTCGGCCCTGAATGCCTTACGATCCCTATTAGTTCTGAGTATCCTTTTATGGCATGCTTTTTAGTCCTAATGGATTTGGTTATAGTTTTACGATAGGCCTGGCTGCGGAAACAGACATCTTGCCAGAACTATATTAGCTGTTCTGCAAAGCTCTGCAAAGGCCTACGTGCTGGTTTCTGCTGTCTCTAAGTTGAGATAAGAGGCTGTTTTGAAGTGTGTTAAAGTTAAGCCTTTCACAGCTCAATGTGCAAGACCACTAATATTTACAAAGAAAAATAGTTTTAAATTGCTGGAAAATGACATCTCCCTCCTTGCGTCTTTTAAATAAATAAAATTGCACACAGACTCCAAAGGTTCCCCAAAATACAGTGCCTTGAAAAAGTATTCATACCCCTTGAAATTTTCCACATTTTGTCATGTTACAACCAAAAATGAAAATGTATTTTATTGGGATTTTATGTGACAGACCAACACAAAGTGGTTCACTAAAATCTAGTGAAACCAATTTCCTTCAGAAGTCATCTAATTAGTAAATAGAGTTCACCTCTGTGTAATTTATTCTCTGTATTCAGCTATTCTGTGAAGCCCTCACATGTTTGTTAGAGTACCTTAGTGAACAAACAGCATCATGAAGGCCAAGGAACATACCAGACAGGTCAGGGATAAAAGTGTGGAGAAGGTTAAAGCAGGGTTAAGTTATAAAAAAATATCCTAAGCTTTGAACATCTCACAGAGCACTGTTCAATCCATCATTCAAAAATGGAAAGAGTATGGCACAACTGCAAACCTACCAAGACATGGCTGTCCACCTAAACTGACAGGCCGGGCAAGGAGAGCATTAATCAGAGAAGCAGCCAAGAGGCCCATGGTAACTCTTTAGGAGCTGCAGAGATCCACAGCTCAGGTGGGATAATAAAAATGACAGATCTCCAGCTTTGCGTAATGTAAATACAGCATCAGGGATCCTGAATGATGTCTTTTACCAAATATGGTCATTCCCATTCAATACATAATTAACCAGAAGCTATTAATTTACCAAGTCACCTTTCCTTGCAAGTTTTTTAAGATTAGTTAATAAAAAAAGAATGGTAACGCTATTTTAAACTGTGTGCTGTATTTATTTCCAAACTCTTTTTCTTACTTGCATGCAATGGTGGACTGCATAGTGGTCCAGAGGACCCCTAAAACTAGTTCCCCAGGAAGGTGGTAAACACATGACATCAATTCTCCTGTTGCTGAAACTGTATAAACACACTTTTCAGTACCATAGAAAGCATTTTGGCAAATAAACAAAAATACATTCATGTTATTTAACAAGAATCACCCAAAACATTGCCACAAAATGATTCCAAAATAGCTGCTACTATAGTATCAAAAATATTCCTGGGAAGATTTGGACTAAAAAAATTCACCAAGTAAAAGGTAAATAATACACAGGATAAATCCAGAGAGAAAATGCCAGGAAAATAATGTCTAATCTTACTTGGGTGAATTTATCTATCTTTTCACTGAGAAAATTTCCCCAGTGAATCATTATGCCCCTTTAAAGCATGGGTAAATAGGTTTTAAAAAATTATCAGGAAAGAAAATGTTTTTAAATAAGGTGTGACACTTAGCTGTGATATTTTTTAACTTGCTACTGTTTTCCCTTGACTTCCTTCCCAATCTTGCTCGTGCCCCCTCAGAGTTACAAAAACATTCATTATTCTAGTTTCTGTACAGGTGTGGTTAGCTCTATATACATATTTAAAGATTATTATTGAATATATGTATATACTGTACATATATATATATACACAGGAAAATCGCCAGTGTTAAAATCCCAGTGTTAAGTTGTTCAGAGTAAACTGTTAATATAATGGTTAAATTACAGGGAATTAACACTATTAGTGTATTAACACTATTAGTGTAAACAATCCTTGGTGAAAATACAGAGCTGAACAACTTTTACGAGTTTTAATTTAACTAAGACAGTGTGGATTACATAAACACCAGGAAAGTGTTTATATAATGCCACAGAGTAAAATTTAACACTGAGGATTTTCCTGTGTGTGTATATATATATATATATATATATATATATAGTATATACGTGTACACATGGGCTGCGAGTGCACATGGACTGCGAGTCCACGTGGGATGCGAGTGCACGTGGACTGCGAGTAGACGTGGGCTGCGAGTACATGCGGGCTGTGAGTACCTGTGTATTGTATTGTTGAGTACCTGTGTAATGTTGAGTATTCGTGTCGGAAAGCTAGTTGTTAGTTAATTTGGACAGGGTATAATCCCCAATCCTCATTAAATTAGTAGGTACGATGCCCCACAGGTGTGGAGATGCGACTCGGTGTACATCTTGCGGCATGTATGCGTTCCTTGATCACCTGATCGATACTGCTGTGCAAAATGTAAGCACATAGTTTCCCTGGAAGCCCAGGTTCTGAATCTAGGGAAGCAACTGTCAGCTCTGAGAAGAGCCTCCATATTAAAGGAGAGCCGGGAATGTACCTGGCAGATGCCGGCAGGGGCCAGCACAGAGGCGGGTGGAGACAAAGAGGTGCAGGCACTAGAAAAGAGTAGATGGGTGACAGTCAGGAAGGATAGAGGGGAAAGTGCCAGGGAGGGCGATCCCGGGCTGGAACATCCCAATAAGTACGCTCCACTGAGTGACATTGGAGAAACGAGTCAGGGACCAGCACTGCTGGAGCTGAGGGACTCTCATAGCTGCCGGGGGTAGAACTCCTCCAGTGAGAGTGGGGGGGAAGCAAAGGGAAAGGAAAGACAGATCCTGGTGGTAGGGGACTCAATTCTTAGAAGGACAGAGAAGGCAATCTGTCACAAAGATCTGAAGTGCCGAACTGTATGCTGTCTGCCGGGCGCTCGGGTTTGGCACATCACGGATCTGGTAGACAGATTACTGGGAGGGCCTGGGGAAGACTCGGCTGTCATGGTGCTCGTTGACACCAGTGACAAAGTCAGAGGCAGATGGAGTGTCCTAAAGAACAATTTTTGGAACTTAGGAGCTAAATTGAGGAAAAGGACCTCCAAGGTAGTATTCTCAGAAATACTACCGGTACCTCAAGCCATATCAGAAAGGCAGAGTTAGATTAGGGAAGCAAACAAGTGGCTGAGGAGTTGGTGTAGTAAGGAGGGGTTTGGGTTTCTGGAGAACTGGGCCGACTTCTCAGTCGGTCACCAGTTCTATAGAAGGGACAGACTGCATCTAAATGAGGAGAGTGCAGATCTGCAGGGAGTGAAGATGGCCGAAAAGTTAGAGGGGCTTTTAAACTATGCGATAGGGGGAGGGTCCAGAGGTAGAGATAGTCAGCGTGGAACATATTCCAGAGGGTAGTATTGGGGGCATTAGTGGTAGGTTGACTAAAGCACATAAACCCAAGGTAAGTATAGTAACAAGTCCTATCTGTAGTCTCAGAACACCCAATAAGAGGACAGTATGCGACCGGTCTAAACTACGTGGCATGTTCACCAATGCCAGGAGCCTGGCGGACATGATGGGAGAACTAGAGATACTGTTGTAGGAGGAGGATTTAGATTTTGTGGGAATTTCAGAGACTTGGTTCAACAGCTCTCATGATTGGCTGGCAACCATTCAAGGGTATTCCCTTTATTACAGGTATAGAGAGGGTAAAAAAGAGGGAGGGGTATGCCTGTATATCAAGAATAATGTTCAAGTGAATGTGAGAGATGACATTCTAAGGGAGCTAGTTAGGAAGTGGAATCCTTATGGGTGGAGCGCCAAAGGGATTAAACTAAGGGGAAAATAATACTGGGAGTATGCTATAGGCCCTCTAACCTGAGGGAGGAGGGGGAGACAGACTTCCTATCACAATGGATTAGCAGACAGGATGGGAAGTGTTATCATAATGGGGGATTTTAATTATCCAGACATAGACTGGATGGAAATAACCACGCATTCATCTAAGGCTTCTAAGGCCAGTTCCTAAATGTCTTGCAGGATAATTTCATGGGTCAGATGGTAGACGCACCAACTACAAACAAAGCGTTACTAGATCTACTGATTACCAACAATACAGACCTGATCACGGATGTGGAAATACGGGGCAACTTAGGAAACAGCGATCACAGGTCAATTAGCTTCAGTATGTCGCACAAATAGGAAACATAAGGGGAATACAAAGACACTGAATTTCAAAAGAGCCAGCTTCCCTAAACTGTGAACCTTGCTAGAAGATATAAATTGGGACAAAATCTTAGGAACAAAAAACACAGAGGAGAGGTGGGTTTTCTTTAAGAGCATATTAAATAAGGGCTTGAGCCAGTGCACTCCATTGGGAAATAAATTTAACTGGGGGGGGAGAACCTCTGGGTGAATCAAGGATGGAAAAGGACCTGAGGGTCCTAGTAGATGATAGGCTCAGCAATGGCATGCATGCAATGCCAAGCTGCTGTTAACAAATCAAACAGAATATTGGCATGCATTAAAAAGGGGATTAACTCAAGAGATAAAGTGATAATTCTCCCACTCTACAAGACTCTGGTCCGGCCTCACCTGGAGTATGCTGTCCAGTTCTGCTCATCAGTTCTCAGAAAGGATGTACTGGAAATGGAGCAAGTACAGAGAAGGGGAAAAAAGCTAATAAAGGGACTGGAGGATATTAGTTATGAAGAAAGGTTGTGAGCACTGAACTTATTCTCTCTGGAGAAGATACGCTTGAGAGGGGATATGATTTCAATTTACAAATACCATATTGGTGACCCCACAATAGGGATAGGAAAATGTTTCCATGGAATGGAGTTTAATAAGACACGTGACCACTTATTAAAATTAGAAGAAAAGAGGTTAACATTAAACTGCGTAGAGGGTTCTTTACTGTAAGAGCGGCAAGGATGTGGAATTCCCTTCCACAGTTGGTGGTTTCAGCGGGGAGCATCGAAAGTTTAAAAAAACTATTAGATAATCACCTGAACAACCACAACCATGCAGCGCACTTGATTGGCTCGTTCTCCTAATTTGCAGTATAGGAGGTTGTAAGAGGCTGATAATAAGTCAAATTAAAGAACTTACTATGCTTGCATAAAAACATTTTAAAAAAAAATGTAATATATTGTATTGAGGACGCCATTTGCATTAATGTGTGTCTTTTTATCTGCTTGGAAATCATTTACTTCTTTAACTTTTTTATTTTAGGTTTAGTGTAAACCAGTGGCAGAGGAAGTGACCCAAAAAACAGCCTTTCTCAACCATGGTTCCTCCAGAGAGTTGCCAGGGGTTCCTTGAGCAATGTGCAACTTCTGCCTCTCAGATGAGTAACCACTGACACCAATGCATGTGTTTACCTATCTTTAATGGGGTATCCCCAATGACCATAAATGTAAGAAACATTCTTCCCAGTGATCATCACACAAATTTACCATGAGCAATAGATATAGTAATTATTAGCATGGACTCCTTGAGTCTAAAAATTTATTTAAAGTACGCCCCCATGTTGAAAGGCTGCCCAAGAGCATAATATGTCAAGTGATCACCTCCCCAGTCCTACCAAATATTAATTATAATTATTGTCTGTCCCTTCCCCAAAGAAGTGGTTAAGCAAGAATGTCTGGAAAATATATCTTGATATACAGTATGTACTGACCAATACGGTACCTTTAAAGCACAGGGATAATAACCACACTTTCTGCACCTGCAAACTTGAAAGTCCCACTGAAACTACCAGTAAAGGGGCCTCCTCACACGCTGATTGTGTCTAAAGGTTAAGGATTAAGATGTAATATTTGCCTTACTACTTGATCCAATTGGCTTCTTCCATTATGGTCCTGAAAACCTCTTTTTTTTGGTGCTTCGACCAGCAGTTGCATGCTGGTGTCATCAAGTACAGTTCAGGAACAATAGTTTTACTTTATATGTGAGAATGACGAGGATCTACACTAGACTTAACAAGCATTTAACACTTGCAGGGTGGAGGCCACAGCAAGGTTTATTTTTTTATCACAGAGTTCAGCTTTAATATTTGTATTAGAGGTTACACTCAAATCCCCAAATTTCCACAAAAAAATATTTTCATACTTAGGTAATGTTGCTTATGTTGCTATAGTGAACAATTACATTCTCATTTATACTTGTGTTGCTTTGAGTAGTAGTCAAAAATGAGCCATCAAAAGCCAATTTCAAAGGAATAAAGCATCACATATTTTCTGTTTACTTTGCAGAACATGGAGAGGTCCATTTGTGGTGTGTTTTCATGCAGTTGAGAGCATTTCACATTAATCAGCCAGTGGCTGATATCTTGTAACTCTTGCTAGCATAGCAAAACTGTGGGAGTCAAATCTCCCATGCACTGTATGGTAAAACAAATAAATTAATCATGCATTCCATCCAATAAGGCAAACAGCTGGTACATTCCTATTCTATCCATGAGTAGCCAAAAGCTACTCATTTATTAAGTTGTCACCTTTCCCTGCGGCAGAGAGAAGTATCCCAGATCTTAAAAAGCATGAAGTTCTTTTTTTTTACATATAATTTTAGAAAAGGAAGTGAGTGCAGTGCTTAGTGTAACTGGAATATTTCCAACAAATGTGTCCACTGCCACAATGTTGTGAACATTGCATATTCTTTCAATAGATTTTTATTGAAGATTGTAAGTTAAACAAATAGGTACAAGGTAAACGTTTGACAGTTCTTTACCTTTCCAACAAACATAGATCTGGTATATAACCAGTAGGGATGAGCCGAACACCCCCCTGTTCGGTTCGCACCAGAACATGCGAACAGGAAAAAAGTTCGTTCGAACATGCGAACACCGTTAAAGTCTATGGGACACGAACATGAATAATCAAAAGTGCTAATTTTCAAGGCTTATATGCAAGTTATTGTCATAAAAAGTGTTTGGGGACCTGGGTCCTGCCCCAGGGGACATGGATCAATGCAAAAAAAAGTTTTAAAAACGGCCGTTTTTTCAGGAGCAGTGATTTTAATAATGCTTAAAGTCAAACAATAAAAGTGTAATATCCCTTTAAATTTCGTACCTGGGGGGTGTCTATAGTGTGCCTGTAAAGGGGCGCATGTTTCCTGTGTTTAGAACAGTCTGACAGCAAAATGACATTTTGAAGGAAAAAACTCATTTAAAACTACCCGCGGCTATTGCATTGCCGACAATACACATAGAAGTTCATTGATAAAAACGGCATGGGAATTCCCCAAAGGGGAACCCCGAACCAAAATTAAAAAAAAAAAATGACGTGGGGGTCCCCCTAAATTCCATACCAGGCCCTTCAGGTCTGGTATGGATATTAAGGGGAACCCCGGCCAAAATTAAAAAAAAAAAAATGACGTGGGGTTCCCCCTAAATTCCATACCAGACCCTTCAGGTCTGGTATGGATTTTAAGGGGATCCCCGCGCCAAAAAAAAAAAAAAAAAACGGCGTGGGGTCCCCCCAAAAATCCATACCAGACCCTTATCCGAGCACGCAACCTGGCAGGCCGCAGGAAAAGAGGGGGGGACGAGAGTGCGGCCCCCCTCCCTCCTGAACCGTACCAGGCCACATGCCCTCAACATTGGGAGGGTGCTTTGGGGTAGCCCCCCAAAACACCTTGTCCCCATGTTGATGAGGACAAGGGCCTCATCCCCACAACCCTGGCCGGTGGTTGTGGGGGTCTGCGGGCGGGGGGGCTTATCGGAATCTGGAAGCCCCCTTTAACAAGGTGACCCCCAGATCCTGGCCCCCCCCTGTGTGAAATGGTAAGGGGGTACATAAGTACCCCTACCATTTCACGAAAAAAGTGTCAAAAATGTTAAAAATGACAAGAGACAGTTTTTGACAATTCCTTTATTTAAATGCTTCTTCTTTCTTCTATCTTCCTTCATCTTCTGGTTCTTCTGGCTCTTCTGGTTCTTCTGGTTCTTCCTCCGGCGTTCTCGTCCAGCATCTCCTCCGCGGCGTCTTCTGTCTTCTTCTCCTCGGGCCGCTCCGCACCCATGGCATGGGGGGGAGGCTCCCGCTCTTCTCTTCTTCTCTTCTTCTTTTCTTCTTTTCTTCTTTTCTTCTCTTCTTCTCTTCTTCTTCATTTTCTTCTCCGGGCCGCTCCGCAATCCATGCTGGCATGGAGGGAGGCTCCCGCTGTGTGACGGCGCTCCTCGTCTGACAGTTCTTAAATAACGGGGGGGGGCGGGGCCACCCGGTGACCCCGCCCCCCTCTGACGCATGGTGACTTGACGGGACTTCCCTGTGGCATTCCCCGTGACGTCGCAGGGAAGTCCCGTCAAGTCACCGTGCGTCAGAGGGGGGCGGGGTCACCGGGTGGCCCCGCCCCCCGTTATTTAAGAACTGTCAGACGAGGAGCGCCGTCACACAGCGGGAGCCTCCCTCCATGCCAGCATGGATTGCGGAGCGGCCCGGAGAAGAAAATGAAGAAGAAGAGAAGAAGAGAAGAAAAGAAGAAAAGAAGAAGAGAAGAAGAGAAGAGCGGGAGCCTCCCCCCCATGCCATGGGTGCGGAGCGGCCCGAGGAGAAGAAGACAGAAGACGCCGCGGAGGAGATGCTGGACGAGAACGCCGGAGGAAGAACCAGAAGAACCAGAAGAGCCAGAAGAACCAGAAGATGAAGGAAGATAGAAGAAAGAAGAAGCATTTAAATAAAGGAATTGTCAAAAACTGTCTCTTGTCATTTTTAACATTTTTGACACTTTTTTCGTGAAATGGTAGGGGTACTTATGTACCCCCTTACCATTTCACACAGGGGGGGGGCCGGGATCTGGGGGTCACCTTGTTAAAGGGGGCTAACAGATTCCGATAAGCCCCCCGCCCGCAGACCCCCACAACCACCGGCCAGGGTTGTGGGGATGAGGCCCTTGTCCTCATCAACATGGGGACAAGGTGTTTTGGGGGGCTACCCCAAAGCACCCTCCCAATGTTGAGGGCATGTGGCCTGGTACGGTTCAGGAGGGAGGGGGGGCCGCACTCTTGTCCCCCCCTCTTTTCCTGCGGCCTGCCAGGTTGCGTGCTCGGATAAGGGTCTGGTATGGATTTTTGGGGGGACCCCACGCCGTTTTTTTTTTTTTTTTGGCGCGGGGTTCCCCTTAAAATCCATACCAGACCTGAAGGGTCTGGTATGGAATTTAGGGGGAACCCCACGTCATTTTTTTTTTTAATTTTGGCCGGGGTTCCCCTTAATATCCATACCAGACCTGAAGGGCCTGGTATGGAATTTAGGGGGACCCCCACGTCATTTTTTTTTTTTAATTTTGGTTCGGGGTTCCCCTTTGGGGAATTCCCATGCCGTTTTTATCAATGAACTTCTATGTGTATTGTCGGCAATGCAATAGCCGCGGGTAGTTTTAAATGAGTTTTTTCCTTCAAAATGTCATTTTGCTGTCAGACTGTTCTAAACACAGGAAACATGCGCCCCTTTACAGGCACACTATAGACACCCCCCAGGTACGAAATTTAAAGGGATATTACACTTTTATTGATTGACTTTAAGTATTATTAAAATCACTGCTTCTGAAAAAACGGCCGTTTTTAAAACTTTTTTTTGCATTGATCCATGTCCCCTGGGGCAGGACCCAGGTCCCCAAACACTTTTTATGACAATAACTTGCATATTAGCCTTTAAAATTAGCACTTTTGATTTCTCCCATAGACTTTTAAAGGGTGTTCCGCGGCATTCGAATTTGCCGCGAACACCCCAAATTGTTCGCTGTTCGGTGAACTTGCGAACAGCCAATGTTCGAGTCGAACATGAGTTCGACTCGAACTCGAAGCTCATCCCTAATAACCAGGTATAATAGGATAAAAGGAACAGAAGTATCACAGATAAGATTAGCTGAAGCTTGGGCCATGGCAGGTAGGGTGTATCATGACTGTAAAATTGTAGACTCTGTGACCCGAACTTATCTAGGGGCCACTGGATCCAGGGTTGCCAGAGGGAGAATGATTTGGCATAGTTTCCTGTACTGGATGCCATCACAAGTTCATAAGAGCAGTGAGTGTACACTAGTTCAAGAGCATCAGTGATGGTAGGTGGGCGGGTTGATTGTCATAGTTTTGTTAAACTACTAGAAGGATGCTCTCGCGCTATCACTGGAAATGGTGCTAAATCAAATAACTGCTGCAAACACTAATATGTTGATCCGTGACCAGTGATGTGTTAATCAATAATAAGTGGTACTGCACTGTTAAATAGGTGTAAGAGTGAAATTAAAAAAATATATATATGTATATATATATATATATATATATATATATATACCAGTCACAAACAATAAAAATAATGAAACTAAAATGCAGCACAACCAACAGTGCAAATGAGTGACTCTATTCCTTCAATACTGCAAACTCCTCACAGGGATGTGTGTGATTGAATTAAAACAGTCTTCATAACCAAAAGAATATCCAAACCATAGGTGTGCGCAGCCTATTGCATTAGGGTGTGCACCCTTAAGCTCAAACACACATGCGTGTGTGGGTATCTACATAAATATGACCCCGGCACATTGATCTCCTCGCCGGCACAGTGAAAGAGAAGAGCATAAACACTTCTCTTATGGCAGAGCCAGTAAGAGGGAGTTCTTTCCCCTGTCTCTGCTGCTACACAGAGTGATAACACTAATGTGCACGGGGTGATTAGGGTGTGCCTGGGCACACCCGGCACACCCTGTGCGCACGCCTATGATTCAAACATAGTATACAAGTAATCAATCAGTGTTCATAATAAATGATTAAATAAATAGTGCCATGGCTAATGAATTCATAACTTAGTGAGGCAAAGGTTATAATAGTGAAGACATGAAAAAGGTCCTGAAAGTCTTTAAAAAAGTCCTAAAGCAGATCTGGTGTAAGGAATATATAAAGGTGGTGAAATATTTCACCATGCAGGTATAAGATATGTGAGAGGTGTCTCTTCTTTACATGCAATGACACTTCTGTGCAAAATGGCCTCTCACCTTACTGCTGTAAAGTAACAGCATGAGTGGAAAAGTAATTCCAATTTCCTCTGTAAGTCCTCCTATGGATGTGCTGGCTGATGGCACTCAGGAGTAAACAATCCCGGCTACCTCTAGAAAAATAAAAAGTGTGCTTTAAAGTTTTTTTTTTCCTCTTTTTTGCACAACACGGTTGCACAAGGGAAGTAAGGCTGTTGGGCTTTGGGATCTGTTTCACAGAAGTGTTGACAAATGTTAGAAAGAAGTAGTGCTGAGTGATGCTTAGTGTTACAGACAGGAAGGGTCGAAGAAGTGTCTCCTTAACCCAATGATTAGCACTCTGTGATAGATGGTGGCTCCTCTATGGTGGTCTGGGAATCCTCCCAAACCCACTGTTGTAGTGTGCAGAGGAAAGAAGAAGGGGAATGCCCAAGTGGTGTAATAAATTTATAAAACACTATTACACCATTTGGGCATTCCCCTTCTTTCCTCTGTACTCTACACTGGTGCGTTTGGGAGAATTCCCAGACCACCATATAGGAGCCACCATCCATCACAGAGTGCTAATCAGTGTTTCCTGGCCCCGCTCCTTAACAACCAGCTTATACAGCGCCCTGATTGGGAAAAGCTTTGCTGATGACTCATTGGTGGATAAGGATGCCGCGGCAGGCTTCCCAGCCCTGCTCCTTAACAACCAACTTATATTGAGCCCTGATTGGGCAAAGCTCTGCCCTTTGCAGTGTGCAGTGCATTGCAGCGTCTTCGGAAGGGCAAACACCTGCTGAACACCCTGCAAGTACAGGTGTTCCATGAACCGGGGTAAAAGACAATGTTCGGCCCAAACTGATGCCTGGGCTGAACCGTTCGTCCAACTCTAGCAGCAGAGGACGAGTCTAAGTGCACGTCAGGAACCACATTAAAATCTCTGCAAATGATGAGGTGACCTTATTGGGATTTCTTAGCAACCCGCATGGCTTTGTTGAGGATGGACATTTAGTGTTTTTTTAGAGGCGTAAACGTTCATCAGCGTATAAGGGACACTGTTGATGGAACATACTAGAATAATAAATCTACCATTGGGATCTAAGACTTTGTGATTAAGCTAGAAGGTGACCCAGTCCTTTATAGCCATCATGATGCCTCTTTTTAACTAGAAGGAAGCTTGGAAAATATGTGAGTAGTATTTGAAGGAGTGGCAGAGTTGGAGAAATGCGTCTCCTGAACACATAGAATGTCACAATTGTGTGCGTGAGCAGTTTTTCACAGTGAGTGCCTGGCTGGCGTTATTGGTGGAGGGTGTGTAGTTGTGTGGGTCTCAAACACTCACGGTTAGCTGGATCAGAGATGATGGAAACCTGACTGCTAGGCTGAAGGTGTCCTTGAGAGGGTGTGTAATGCAATTTGGTGAGGGCTGTGATTCCTCAAGCTCAGAACTGGAAATCTAAAAGAAGAAGACGACTCAACAAGTGAATCAAAACAACAACTGAGCACTAAAATGAGCTTTAGGGTGGTAAAACATTGTAGCGGAACAAACAAGCTGAGTGCAGCAGATCCGCATTGGGGGAAAAGTTAGATAGATAAAGCAAAGAGGTTAAGCGCCATGGACTTCGGAGAGGTAAACTTCTGTTGCTAATTTCCATCCATATAGCCGATTCATCTGGATTTCGGTTGGTACTTCCCATATTGGGTGCGGCGTTTAGAGGATGTGCGCCATCAGACAGAAGGGGTGTTGAAGTTTTGGGGTGGATCCAAAATCATACCCCAGGTGTAGAGGAGTTTCATCCCTCCCATGAGAATGATGACTACAAGAGAGGTGCCATTTTTAGGGCTGCCGGGTAGCGCCATCTATATTGGATTTTGTAGTTGTGCAATGCTTTTGTGATAGGATTGAGCTGCCATCTCAATTGGAGAGTATATTTAGATAGATCCAGGAAGAGTTGGATATTTTCATATGGTGTAGGGAGAGATGCCATAGATCTGGCAGTAGTGAGAAGTTTGAGTCCGCGAGGTGGGGTGATTTGGAGACATGGTGGATTTGGTCAATCATGACCTCGAGTGGCGAGGCACCAGGTAGAATGGGTCATGAGATTCCGGGCGTAAGTGGGGAGGTCGGTAGGTTGCACAGACTCAGGGATTCCCCGCAGTTTTGACATTGCCACCACAGGAAAAGAGATAGGACTCATAACATCATCAGACCAGCCAGACAGTCCATGGAAAAGAAAAGCACATATAAGCATTTTTTTAAATGCAAGGACGATTGGCAAGGGAAAGATGGTAGGGATTGACTGAAAATAAGATTTACTCTGTAAGCATTTCTTGGCACGGTAAGTATTTGCTTCTAGACTTCCCAGAGGCAGATAGTTAGGGTTGACAGTAGGGCTCTAATCTAGCCACAGGCCAGGAGCAGCTGTGCCATCATAGTTTAAATCATGGTCCCCTAAATGTTTCAGCAAATGGCCAGTTCACTGTTCTTTGCAATGTTAGAAGGTCAGACTGTGGTCAGTAGGAGTAAAAAAATGCCCTGAGATCAGAGGTCAGTGGGAGTAAAAAATGTAGTTGCAGTGATGTATAGTCAGTGGTAGTAAAATAAGGCTCCCCCTTCCCCAGCATGGAGTCAGTAATGTGGGGAAGTAACCCTTCAGGTTTAAATGCAGGGCCTTCCCAGCCAGTGGTTCATATTGTGAGGATGCCTGATTTATATGATTACACCGTTTCCTGTCAATCAGTCCCATCAGCAATAATGCATGGGAACATAGACATGCAGAACAGGCAGAGAGTTTGTGGAAACGCAGCTAGTATATAGTCCAGGATCTGGAATCCATGAAATATGGCTGTCCCCATCCTCTGTCTTTATGTGTCAATATGCCATATATAAAGATTACATTTTAGCAAATCTTGAAAACTATACAAGCTAAGGTCAATCTAGCTTTAAAGTAAAGAAATATATTCACCATATTTCTATTGAAGCCAGTGGATCAATACTTGTGTACTATCAAAGTACTATGTGCCACATCAAGAAATGCTGGGTAGAAATCAACATTCATTGTGACAACTGTAATGCATATCTGATTAAATAACAAAACTGCTTGCCTCCCCACATTTTGAAAATCTTTTCAGTGATTGTTTTCAGCCTTCAGGTAAATTGAGCTTAACTAACCCATTTTATCATAATCATTGGGTATATGAGGAGGAATCTTCTGTTGTGTAGGAACAGTAATTGAATTATGCTTTGAAATAGCAACATAGGTATTTCAAGCATGCTTCTTATTTCTAAATCAAAATGTCAGCTCAGTAGCTTTTCAAATTTATGGTAATGCTTTTAATTTGCTGCACATTGGATGCCCTGTAGTATTGTGTGCATTAGGAGAGCATTACCTTAGCTGAAGGTGAATTGCACAGTTTTACAAGGTCAGTGATGTTTTATGGCAGATGTTTTAACTATGAATCACATCTGATTCAAATTAAAAAGCACCTTGCCTCTTGCGTCCCTATTTTGATTTTCATTTCCTTGTCTCCATTATCTGAACTGAGTCCTCCTGGGGATTGCATGCAGCATTTACTTGAGGGACAGGGGAAGTTTCTATAGAAACAGCAGAAAAATCTAAAAGGTTCAATAAAAGACTTAAGATCATATTCAGTATCTGGAAACTATCAAACGCTAAAGAACCCTCTTTGTGATCACTTTACAATTTCTTTACAATAGTGGCCGTCCCACAATAAAAAAGCATTCATCATGTACTTCAGGAGACTTCAGTGAGTGACAGGACTGCCTAATGTCATATAGAATATAAATAGAGAGAGAGAGTAAGAGGCGACAAGAGAGAGAGAGAGGGAGAGAGATGGATTGCAGGCAAAGTCATGCAACAGCATAATCTTCAAACTATCCTGTTAAACTTAGCGAGTAACAATGTGATTTCAACCGTTAAAGATACACAAATATATATATATATATATATGATATATATATATATATATATATATATATATATATATATATATATATCAACATACACTATATATATATATATATATATATATATATATATATATATATATATATATATATATATACTGTATATATACAGTAAAATCTGTGATTGCGAGCATAATTCCTTCCGGAAACGTGCTTGTAATGCAAAGCACTTACTGTATATATCAAAAGCAAATGTCCCCATAAGAAATAATGGAAACTCAGATGATTCATTCCACAACCACAACCACAAAAAAAATTGTCCATAGGGAATACATAAAGCAGAATCCAACAGGGGCTACAGAGTATAAAAGAGAAGAGAGGCACCTCTAAGTGAAGCAATATGGTTACATTTAATGAAGATACAACATTTAGCAACTCACATGGTTGATTATTAAAATAGGAACATCTAAGTATACATCTAAGTATGCTGGCATCCGAGGTAAAGCTGTTCACATAGACTGTCCTCCGCACCGCCACCACCATCGACGTCATCCCTTCCACGCTGCGCACCATGAGCGGTTCAAGCCGCACTTTCAGATCGCTTCACTACAGAGTAGTCTTCCCAGTCTCAATTGCAGATTGACAGCGGTGAGAGCCGGCGTTGAGGAGAATGGTCTATGTGGACAGCTTTACCCCGGATATCTGCATACTTAGATGTGCCTGTTTTAATCATCAACCATGTGAGTTGCAAAATGTTGTGCCTTCATTAGATGGAACCATATTGCTACACTTAGAGGCACCTCTCTTCTCTTTTCTACTCAATTGCTACTTGTATTGCAAGACATCGCTCGTTTATTAAGTTAAAATTTATTTAAAAAAAATTTGCCTGGCTTGTAAAACACTCGCAGGCCAAGTTACTCACAATCCAAGATTTTACTGTGTGTTATATAGATATATCTATATATATATAGATATATATATGGCTCTCCCATTATTAAATTGGTCAGAGGTGGTCAGACATCCAGACTGATATGTCTGTTAGTAAGTTGGGGATGCATGAGAAGGCTATGCCCTGTACACACGATAGGATTTTACGATGGAAAATGTGTGATAGGACCTTGTTGTCGGAAATTCCGACCATGTGTAGGCTCCATCACACATTTTCCATAGGAATTTCCGACATACAATGTTTGAGAGCTTGCTATAAAATTTTCCAACAACAAAATCCGTTGTTGGAAATTCTGATCGTGTGTACACAAATCCGACGCACAAAGTGCCACGCATGCTCAGAATAAATTAAGAAACGAAAGCTATTGGCTACTGCCCCGTTTATAGTCCCGACGTACGTGTTTTTTATGTCACCGCGTTCAGAACGATCGGATTTTCCGACAACTTTGTGTGACCATGTGTATTCAAGACAAGTTTGAGCCAACATCCGTCGGAAAAAACCCATGGATTTTGTTGTCGGAATGTCCGATCAATGTCCGACCATGTGTATGGGGCATTACCGGAGTAAGAGGACTCAAATGGGCTTACGCTCAATGAGTCGATAAAGCTTGTGGTGTAAGACACCAATACATGAAGCATGTAGGTATTTAGTCAGGATCAGAGTGGAAGATGGTCCATCCATCCAGAGATAAGCACAAATCAGTAGTCTTTATAAATGGCCAGTGTGATGTACTGGATCCTCTCATGCAGTCAAACTCAGAGGAACCTCTGCTTACTGCATGCAACTTCCGGTCTTGGTGCAGTAAGTGGAGGTTCTTCTGAGTTTGACACATATAAGCACATAATTTGATTTTATTTTATTTTTAACCGCTTCAGCCCCAGAAAATTTGGCTGCTGAATGACCAGGCCATGTTTTGCAATTCAGCACTGCATCGATTTAACTGACAATTGCGTGGTCGTGCAAAGTTTTACCCAAACAAAATTTACGTCCTTTTTTTCCCATAAATAGAGCTTTCTTTTGGTGGTATTTGATCATCTCTGTGGTTTTTATTTTTTGCACTATAAACAAAAAAAGAGCAACAATTTTGAAAAAAACACAATATTTTGTAGTTGTTGCTATAATAAATATCCCCATTTTTTTTAAGAAAGCAAATTTTTTCTCAGTTTAGGCCAATATGTATTCTTCTACATATTGTTGGTAATTAAAATCGCAATAAGCGTATATTGATTGGTTTGTGCAAAAGTTATAGCGTCTACACAATAGGGGATAGATTTATAGCATTTTTATTATTATTATTTTTTTACTAGTAATGGTGGCGATCTGTGCTTTTTATCAGGACTGCAACATTATGGCAGACACATTGGACAATTTTGACACATTTTTGGGACCATTGGCATTTATACAGCGATCAGTGCTATAAAAATGCATTGATTACTGTAAAAATGTCACTGGCAGTGAAGGGGTTAACACTAGGGGGTGATAAAGGGGTTAACTGTGTTCCCTGCTACGTGTTCTAACTGAAGGGGGATGGGACTTGCTAGGAGAAGAGATAGATCGGTGTTCATACTTTGTATGAACACACGATCTGTCTCTTCTACCCTCAAAGAACCGGGATCTCTGTGTTTACACACAGAGATCCCGGTTCTCGCCGTGTCACGAGCATCGGCTCTGGGGGCGAGCAGCGGGCATGTGTTCGCACCTCCGGGGGCACGCGCGTGCCCCTAGTGGCCACTAAAAGAAGCAACGTAACATGACGGCGATTCACGCAGCCGAGCCATGTTGCCGCAGTACAACTGTGGCGGCTGGTCGGCAAGCGGTTAATCATATTTTTTGTGGTCATTCACATTTTACTTTAGTGATTTTGTATATTCATTTCTGAGTGCTGCACATTATTTTATATACATATTTCTTGTTTACACTTGTTAGATGTTGTACTGGCTGCTATTTGATTACCCTTTTTTGGGGTGTTAGCGCAATATATACCAATTTTTTTTTGATGCGTGAGAAGACTGATGGAGTGAGCTGGGGGGTAGAGAGATAGATTTGGGTCTCATCTCCATAGAAATTGTATTGAAAGCCATGGGAGGCAATCAGCTTACCCAGGGAGGAGGTGTAGATTGGGAAAAGGAGAAGTCCGAAAACAGAACCTTGGAGATGGAGAAAGTAAGAGGAGAGGAGAAAGTAGAGTTGTAAGTGACACTGAAAGTGAATCCTCCCACATAAGCTGTATCTGTTAAACTGGAGCCATTTCTCCTCTACAGCCCTCCATAGTACACAGATCACAGGGTATTTTTAGGAGACAGAGGGTTGGGTTCTGAAATCACACACTGCAAACTATGGAGCAGAGAGCTGAGTGTAATCTGAGACATGAATGGAGGGAATGGACACTCCCATACTACACAGTCCCTACACAGGAATAATGCACAGCTGAGGCTGTCAATTACCTGCTGTGTGCTGGGGGTTGGGGTGAGGATCAGCTCCCAGGATTGCCTTGTGTTGGGATAAACAGTCAAAAATGAAGATTGGGGAAATTACACATTATAGAATGATTTGCTTTGTTCAAGTTTTAATTTCAGAGGTTTTTACACTTTAGGATTACCTTTAGCTTGATTTGAGTATGACACTGGGGGTTATTTACTAAAACTGGAGGGTGTACAATTTGGTGCAGCTGTGCATAGAAACACATCAGCTTCCAGGTTTTATTGCCAAAAGCTTAATTGAACAAGCTAAAGATAGAAGCTGGTTACTATGCACAGCTACACCAGATTCTGAGTGCACCAGTTTTAGTAAATCAACCCCACTGTCTGCATAGGGTTTGTATGTTCTCTCTGTGGTTATGGATTTTTTCCCATTGCTATAGAATTCCTTCACAATCCAAAAGTGTTGGAGGGCTAATTGGCTTCTAAGTAAACTGTTAATGTGTGTGTGTTTGTCTGCATAAATCCCATTAGACAGTATGTACCACTGTAGTAAGAGCTAAAATGAATGGTACAATATGCTTCTACAGTCCTCAACTACTATGCTGGAGACTAACTATAATTAGTAAAAACAATCAAACTGCTCTATCTAAATAGTATACATAATGATTTCTAACAAAAAAGTATTACAATGTATATGAACTACCTGAAAGAAAAAAATACAGTTAAATCCAGGTTTGAAAGGGTTACTTTTTCTTTCCAGGGCAATTCTTGAGTTTTTTCTTTTCTTTTTTTTTTCATAATGTTCACAGAGATGTAAGCAAGTGCCATAAGGTGCATGGAATATTAGCCAAGAAAGAATCCCTCCAGGGTTCTGCAGACTACTGTTTTCAAATCTGTTCTTTCATCAGATGTGCCAGTCGAAATTACTTCTGCAACATGGTCAGGACCAACCTGGACAGATTTATGATTCATAGTAGTGCTGTGGGCATATTTTTCTGAATCACCTGGAGACAGACAGGGAATTCTCTCTAGATTAGCAAATCCACTCATTCTCATGCATGTCATGATTCTTCCAACTGGCCTGTTTAAACCAGGAATCGGAGAATATGTTGTATGTCATAAACACAATGCTGCTCTGATATCAAGCAAATGTGCCATATTGCCCTATCGTCCCACTGTGTTCACTGAAGGTATTTGCAATACATATGTCATTTAGAATCGAGTGTCTTCTGAATATACTGTATGTTGTCAACCATGTTTTCTGCCTATTTCCACAATTACTAAAAAGTATCTCTTAATAATGACCTTATATTTTCAAACTATACAACAAACAACATGTAAATAATTCAAAACATAACAACATAATACAAATTCTGCACTGGAAAGCCATGATCTCTTATTAAACTAGGGGGCCTCTACATGCAGATTTTTTTCATGGGTCTTTGATTTCCACTGTTGAAGCAACAGATTTTGTCATAGGGATTGCAGTCCCAGTATCTTTTTGGTGCAGGAAGGGTTGGTTTCCAGTACAGAGTATCACTTGAGTATGCAAACAAGAGGCTAGGTTTACCAGAGGATGGTTACACGAAAGGCTGGTTAGGGTTAGGATTAGGGTTACAGTGAAGGTTACTCTGAGAGTATGGGGTCTATTTATAAAACATTTTTTGGACAAATGTCACAAGCTTTCATCCATTCCAGACTGCACAAAGCATCCCCATATTTTCTGTAATACTTTGACTTTCTATGATTATCAGCTTAATCTAGTGGCCAGAGCACAGTATATTTTCTCATTGAGGTATTTCAGAAAATTATACTGCATTTTGGCCACTAGACAGAATTGACAATCATAGAAAGTCATAGCATTAGAGAAAATCCTGGAGAAAATGTATGCAGCCAAGGCACATGCTTGTGACATTTGTCCAATGAATGTTTTAAAAATAAATTTTAGTGTTAAGGTTTTATAGAGAGTTTGGCTGGGTACACACAGGCTGAAAATTGGTCAAAAATGGTCAGTTTTTGGTCAACCAACCATCTTTCAACCCATGTCTAAAGCTCCCTGCTCGACAGAAGCTGGTTGTAACAAACATGCTGAAGAACCAGCATCCAATCAGCTCTAGCAGCAGATGGCTGCAAGTGCTGATCTGTGTGTTCTGACGGGGGCCAGCAGAACTGTCTAAATGGTCAGAACTGTCAGAACACAATAGCTCAATGAGGGAGATCACTGCACTAACATTGCTTAGTTAGTAAAGTGACCTCCCAGGCTTTTTTTTTGTTTAGCCTGCTGGGCTGAACAAAGCATTAGTGTTACTTTTACAGGTAGGAATAGTATGATGGAGTCTTAGAAAAGGTATAGCTTACTTCACTAAAAGATACCAGCTCCAATCACCCAGGGTAAAAGCTAATGTATTACACAATTTCTGTATTGTATTCACTGTTTGTTGAATAAATATTAGCTGGTTGCACAGATATAATTTCACTAAAACCAATATCAAATGTCACTATAGATACCTACAGGGATGCCTTGATAGGAAATGCTTGAAATGGGAATGACAAAGACCAACTGATCTTTTGGCCTGTCCCAAGTTCATTTGGTTATGGGAGAGTGTGTTAAAAGGAGATATCATCACTGTTGAGTGATATAAGTAATTATAGGGGTGATTTTGTGTTTGCAGATCATATTGATTTTTCTGCTTCTCACGTTTGTGTGGACCTATAAGATATAGCAACTTGAATGATGATATATGTATATATATGTATATATATATATGTATAAAGTATTTCACAAAAGTAAGTACACCCTTCACATTTTTGTATATATTTTATTATATCTTTTTATGTGACAACACTGAAGAAACTCACTTTTGTTGCCAGCGGTTTAGACATTAATGGTTGTGTGTTGAGTTATTTTGTAGTAAACTGTCATTTCTTCAGTGTTGTCACATGAAAACATATAGTAAAATATATACAAAAATTTGAGGGGTGTACTTTTGTGAGATACTATATATATATATATATATATATATATATATATATATATATATATATATATACAGTGGGGACGGAAAGTATTCAGACCCTCTTAAATGTTTCACTCTTTGTTATATTGCAGCCATTTGCTAAAATCATTTAAGTTCATTTTTTTTCCTCACTAATGTACACACAGCACCCCATATTGACAGAAAAACACAGAATTGTTGACATTTTTGCAGATTTATTAAAAAAGAAAAACTGAAATATCACATGGTCCTAAGTATTCAGACCCTTTGCTCAGTATTTAGTAGAAGCACACTTTTGATCTAATACAGTCATGAGTCTTCTTGAGAAAGATGCAACAAGTTTTTCACACCTGGATTTGGGGATCCTCTGCCATTCCTCCTTGCAGATCCTCTCCAGTTCTGTCAGGTTGGATGGTAAACGTTGGTGGACAGCCATAGGCACAGCCATTTAGGTCTCTCCAGAGATGCTCAATTGGGTTTAAGTCAGGGCTCTGGCTGAGCCATTCAAGAACAGTCACAGAGTTGTTGTGAAGCCACTAATTCATTTTTTTAGCTGTGTGTTTAGGGTCATTGTCTTGTTGGAAGGTAAGCCTTCCGCCCAGTCTGAGGTCCTGAGCTCTCTGGAGAAGGTTTTCGTTAAGGATATCCCTGTACTTGGCTGCATTCATCTTTCCCTCGATTGCAACCAGTCGTCCTGTCCCTGCAGCTGAAAAACACCACAACAGCATGATGCTGCCACCACCATGCTTCGCTGTTGGGACTGTATTGGACAGGTGATGAGCAGTGCCTGCTTTTCTCCACACATACCGCTTAGAATTAAGGCCAAAATGTTCTATCTTGGTCTCATCAGACCAAAGAATCTTATTTCTCACCATCTTGGAGTCCTTCAGGTGTTTTTTTAGCAAACTCCATGCAGGCTTTTATGTGTCTTGCACTGAGGAGAGGCTTCCGTCGGGCCACTCTGCCATAAGGCCCCGACTGGTGGAGGGCTGCAGTGATGGTTTTGACTTTGAACTTTCTCCCATTTCCCGACTGCATCTCTGGAGCTCAGCCACAGTGATCTTTGGGTTCTTCTTTACCTCTCTCACCAAGGCTCTTCTCCCCCGATAACTCAGTTTGGGCAGACGGCCAGCTCTAGGAAGGGTTCTGGTCATCCCAAACATCTTCCATTTAAGGATTATGGAAGCCACTGTGCTGTTAGGAACCTTAAGTGCAGCAGAAATTTTTTTGTAACCTTGGCCAGATCTGTGCCTTGCCACAATTCTGTCTCTGAGCTCTTCAGGCAGTTCCTTTGACCTCATGATTCTCATTTGCTCTATCATGCACTGTGAGCTGTAAGGTCTTATATAGACAGGTGTGTGGTTTTCCTAATCAAGTCCAATCAATATAATAAAACACAGCTGGACTCAAATGAAGGTATAGAACCATCTCAAGGATGATCAGAAGAAATGGACAGCATCTGAGTTAAATATATGAGTGCCACAGCAAAGGGTCTGAATACTTAGGACCCTGCAATATTTCAGTTTTTCTTTTTTAATAAATCTGCAAAAATGTCAACAATTCTGTGTTTTTCTGTCAATATGGGGTGCTGTGTGTACATTAATGAGGAAAAAAATGAACTTAAATGATTTTAGCAAATGGCTGCAATATAACAAAAAATGAAAAATTTAAGGGGGTCTGAATACTTTCCGTCCCCACTGTATATAGTGGCACCAAAAAGTTTTGTAACACACCTACATATGGCTGTACACACAGTCACCGGGAGCACCGACCTTCATAAGTCAGTGTGCCAAAAGACATCATCGTGTGTACTTCGGGAGCTGTGCAACTGGTGCTATTCTGACTACGTGCATTACCACATCTGCTATTTCATCATGAACAGCAATGATGACAACAACATTGATGCTGCAATATGTCGTTCAAGGTGAGTTGAGTGGCACACATGCTTCAAGAGCAGAAGAAAATCATTGGAAGATGACGAGATCAGGAAGATCTTCCTGATCTCGAGCTCAACCTCCAAAAATATTGAAACCATGGAGTAGTAATGATGTTCAGTGCTGTTCTCAGACCAATAGATATGCTTCACTGCAACACTGTGAAAAGTGTCCATATAACTATGCATGAAAATGTGTGACCCAAAAAGGAGAGACCAGAATCTATTCCCGCTGAATGAGGATGAAAGAAATTTCAATAAAAAAAATAGAATAGGACACCTGGTAGCCATATAAATTTTGTTTTTTTACACATATTCAAGATGTAATATCCTCTGTGTTATGGCGAATTGGAACATACGGTCAAGGCATCCAGCAGAGGTTTATTTCAGCAGCCCCCCATACTCCCTTTGCAGTAAGGGGGGATTAAACTCCAAATATCATATTCCATTCTCTTTCAGTGGGAATAGGATCCAGTTGTTCTTTGTTTGATGGCACATTTTCATTCATTGGGTTATTTGAGGGTATTCTCCTGTGGAATTAATATCATCAAAAGCACTGGTTGTAACTTTACATTGTGGAAATACACAGCCCTATTTTCCCGTGTTTTATATGGTTTTACAAATCTTGAAACAACAAAAAAATTACTTTAAGAAAAAAACATTGTTGTATGTGTTTAAATCAATCTGTAGCATATGAAAGTCACAATGTATTCTTATGGTGCTTATACTAGTTAGTGAGGATGTGGTGCAGTAACCATCTGCCAGCTTATGTATACTTTTAGATGAAAAAGTAGATAACATTTTTAGAAGGGATTCTCTGAGACACACAATTCCCCGAAAATGACAATTTCAAGAGTTCCTCCATTGTAAAAAGGATGAGAGATTCCAGAATAGAGCTTTCATTAGGTCTCTGGTTGGGACTTCAGTCTCTTGCTTGTCAAATCAATGCAACGTTACTTCTTCAGACACATGTGTATAATTTTCGGTGGGCTGTAATAGGAGGCTTCAATCATTTCTCCATTTCTGAATTATCAGAGTATCACTTAATTAGAGTTAATAATTACTGGATAGCAGTATTAGTTGTTAGATTATTATACAATTATTATTGACGAATACCAGGATATCAATAACTAGATTATGTTATACTGTGTGATAGTCTGCTATTCTCAAGCATTCCCAGAGTGAAAACAAATGCCTGAGCAGATAGGTTGTGTACCTTTGAGGTAATCTCTGTCTTATCTGTTAAAACAACTTAATTAAACTATTATCTTGGTTTCTTGTTAAATAGGGATAACAAATTCAATGGGTGTTTTCCTTTCACCTGTATAAAAGCGAAGATGTCCTCCCCCTACTTTTATCAGCTGTAGTAGGAAGCTGTCCCCTATATAGCTGGAAAGCTTGGAGGACTAATGGGAGATGTCTTGCGTTGGTTTACATATTCTTCAGCAACGAAAGAAGTAGTATTGGAAGAGCGAAAAACACTTGACAGTGTTGCCAAGTAGAGGAAACAAAGGTGATTGGTTTTGGTACCACAGTGGGGTTGATTTACTAAACAAAGCCGATGCTAGTTTCTATGCAGAGCTGCACCAGATGTGTATAACATTTGATCAACCCATTTAATCCAGCATTCTATTCTATGAAGTGTTAGAAATAATACTCGGGGCGTGGCCTGAATTGACACGAAGATGGCTGCTTAATTCCTCTGCTCCCGCCATCGCATGACCTGAGCATAACTTACAGGAGGCTCTGCTGATCCAAATCCGCCGTAAAACATGGGGACCGCGTCCAGGAACACCTCAGCCTCCCGTTCCCGTTCCCCGAGGGGAAACCCGGAACACACGGAACACAATATCCCCGAAATGTTCCGGACGGGCCGAGGCAACATGGCGTCATCCCGCCATAGGAGCTCACAGGCCGCAATCTCCTCTCAGCAGGGAACACCGTCTCCCGCTCCACTGGTCAGCTACCAGGGGGAACTTTTGCCGGAGGAACAACCCCACCACCAACTGAACTTGAATGACCTGCGGATGATAGCCAATGACATAAAGGACACACTGTCGGCGGCCATATCAGAACTTCGTTTGGAATTCCGTACCTTGTCTGACAGAGTCGCTACGGCTGAACACACGGCTGAACAACAAAGCCTTCAACTGCGCAAAACGTAGATGCACATACCCTACAGATGAGGGATATGCAGAGACACCTCGAGGATCTCGACAATCGGGGCAGAAGACGTAACCTGAGGGTCCGGGGACTCCCGGAGTCGATTGAAGGAGATCGTCTGACCCCATCAGTCATCAGCCTATTCAATGGCATTTTACACAGGCCCTTGCAGACACCTGTGGAGTTTGAAAGAATCCATCGCGCACTGCGACCCAAAGGAAGGGACACTGACCCACCCAGGGATATAATATGCTGCCTGACCGATTACAAAGTCAAAGAGGATATTCTCAGACAGGCAAGAGGAATCCCACAGCTAATACATGAAGGTAAACCTATCCAGATTTTCCAAGATCTGTCTGGCATCACTCTTCAGCACAGAAGGGATCTAAAACCCCTATTAGATACCCTTCGCGCCAAAGGTATTAATTACAAATGGAAGTTCCCCTTCTGCCTGGCTGCCACTTCGCAAGGTCGCACTGCCTTACTCAAAGTGCCTGAGGATCTCCCTTATTTCTACGAGACCCTCAATATCCCCGCGGTAGAAGTACCTAACTGGTACGCGGACTTTCGCCGCTCAGCTGTACGGAGAGAACAGCACCATGACACACCTACGGACACCGTGTCTACAGGACAAAGAAGGAGAAGATCACCCTCCGCCTCAGCGTATCATGGCAACCGCCGCTCTCAGCACCGTGATCTCGGAACTGCCGACTCCCCCACATCCAGGAGAGCCAGAAGAGATCGCTAAGGCCTCAAGGCAGTGCTCCATCTCACTTTACAGTTTAATTCTTTGTTTATGGGGTCGTGTTAGGCTCTCTCTGTTTTCCAGTACAGTTACCTGATGCTAATTCTCGGAAGATAAACAGTGAGTACACATGCCCTGTGTTAAATATGTTTACTGTTGGGTTTCAAAAGAAACTCTAGCTAATGTGCCGCGTTCGCGAGCATCTCATAGAGCGAGTGACAGACTACAACTACCACAATGCAATGCAAACCGGAAGTGTGAGGAGATCCTCATCCCGGATGCGGAATCTTCCATGCCCGCGCACAGCTGAAAATGAGCACTAGCCCGCTCACCAACACAGCGTCGGAAGCAATTACGCGCTACGGCCATGGTCTCAGCTCATCCCACCTACCTGACACACGAACTCGCAGCCGCTGACATACTCCGGGTACAAAAGGACGACAGACGGAACCATGTCACCGATCCTCACGACCTACGTCATCATCAGTCGCCTGGCAACACATCACGTCACCCGGATTCTACGGTTGATTTGCTCTCCATGACAGACTGCCTCAGAGATACCGCCCGCAGAGACGCTCACCATACAGCAAAGGGCCTCATTGTTACAACGGTACCTTATTGTTCAGCGGCCTGCTTAGTATCTGATGGGACACCCCACTCACTCCGGTAGACCAACAGGACCCACTTCTATCCACCTTAACCATTAGGCCCTAGGTGGGAGTGAACCCCTGACTACAAGAGGTATTTAGTCATCCCTCTTACACTCCCCAAAAGGCTCACGGGTCACATCTAAGGGCTTTAGATATGAAACTCTTAGGTGTAAGCACTGTGTCCTAGATTCTCCCATCACAAGGGATACAGGGAGGGTAGGGATATGCTACTATGTACCGGGTATCACTCTGCAGTACCCTCGAACCCGAGCACCTTTAAGCTACGGAGCTTGACCTACAGATATACCCGGAGTTTAATTTTTTGTGTGCCTATGTGCTCGTTATCCTAAGCAATTGTAGGTTATTCCACGCTTGATCTGCAATATTTGCTGTTCAAGCAGTGGAATCCGCGTAACTTCCTCAGTAATGGCAACCCTGCATGGTATGCAGTAGCGCGCTCCTGTATTTACCCAGGACACCTTCCCACCGATGCGGACGCGACCCCAGTATTCTGACTAACATTCCGCAGAGGTTGCTACTGACGAACTTGCACGTACTGTACCTCCTTCTGGAGCAATTATTGAAGTTATAACTAACGGTTCAATATATAGATTGTTGTTTGTATGCACATTTACGTTGGCAGCAGTCAGACACTCATTCCATAAAGGTTCTTCTCACACCTCCCCATTTACCCTCAATCTGCCCAATGGTCGTACGGTGGCGGGACACCCATTCCTTCCTATCCCTTACCAGCTCTCTCGTGTCGGGTATACTCCAACCCCCACACAGCTTCGGAGTTGTGTGCCGACCTGTGCACAACGGGCTGTGCATGACCCCGGGGCTGTACACTACCGATCCTTTACTGTACAGTGAGGACACGGGATATTTTAATATCCCTGTGAACTCATCGGTTAATTTACAAAGTTCCCAAAAACCAAACATAACCTGAGCGCGTCTAAAAGCATACAAGAAACTCTTTGCAGACCTCACCTCCCCCCCTCCGCTCATCTTCCCTTTTAAATTTAAGTTTTTTTTTTTTTTTTTTTTTTTTTTTCTCTCTCGGTCCTTTGTCTCTAACCACGACGGCAATAATGGACACCACTCATGCAACAAACGCTACGACGATATCACACCCACCCCTGAATCTCCAATCCATCAATATTCGGGGCCTAAATACGCCCGAAAAACGCTCCCTCCTACTTGCCTCACTACGTAAGTCTAAAACACATATAGCCTTAATTCAGGAAACTCACTTCCGAACTGACGCTATCCCCAAATTACACAACAAACAATTCCCCACAATCTACCACGCCACAAACGACGAAGCAAAGTCAAAAGGTGTCTGTGTGCTCATTGCAAAAGATTGCCCATTTATTGTCTCAGACACACACAAAGACCCAAAGGGACGCTTTCTCTTCCTAAAGGGTACCCTATACGGAAAAAAAATTACAATTGCCAATCTATACACCCCAAATGCACACCAAGTTCCCTTTTTCCGAGACACATTGCAGCTTCTCACGACATTTAGCTCAGGCATGCTAATAATCGGAGGCGATTTCAATGTACCCCTCAACCCAGCCCTCGACACCTCTAATGGTCACTCCTCCATCACATATAGAGCCCTCCGTGCCATAAAACAACAACTTAACGACCTACTAGTGCATGACACCTGGCGCACTATGAACCCTAATGAAAAGGATTATACGTTCTTCTCTGCGCCACACTCTAAATACTCTCGAATCGACTATTTCTTTATATCACAAGACGATCTCCCACTGCTGAAACACACCACTATAGAGCCGATGGTTCTATCAGATCATAACCCAATTACACTGACCCTTCACCTTCCCGAAAAGCCGAGGCGCTCCCACATATGGAGACTAGACAACTCCTTACTTGCGGATCTGGATTCTACAAGTAAGGTTTCCCAACACCTCACAGATTATTTCACAAACAACGAACCGGGTGATACCTCGCCAGACGTGGTATGGGCCGCACATAAATGCGTCATAAGAGGCACACTGATCTCGATAGCAGCACACCGAAATAGGCTCAGGAAAGCTAAACTGGAAGAACTGACTACACGCATTTCTCAACTTGAACAAAAACATAAAAAATCTCTGGCGGCTGAAGCACTCATAGCGCTAACACATGCTAGAACTGAACTACTGAATGAATTACACACCAGGCTTAAACGAAAATATATGTTGCAACAAAAATGCTTCTATGAATACGGCAACAAATCGGGGAAGCTCCTAGCGAGAGCCCTACAAGCTAAACGTGCGGCCCACACCATACACACGATCAAAGACCCCACAGGCAAACCATTTGTGACTTCGGGAGACATAGCGAAACAATTCGTGAACTACTTCACAGACCTCTATAATCTACGTTCCACCCCACACACCGACACCCCAGAAGATAGACAGACAACAATCCAAACATTCCTTTCCCAATACGCTCCCACGCCCCTCACATCAGAAGAATCCGACGCACTAGACTCCCCATTGACGCCAGACGAAATCACTCTAGCACTAAAGCAGATGAAACCAGGTAAAAGCCCGGGTCCTGACGGCTTACTGTAGCGTACTATAAATCTTTCTCTGACATACTCATACCCCCCTTAGTTAAAGCGCTGAACAACCTCTCACCCCGTAGTATAGCATCTAAGGAAATTTTAGAAGCTCATATAACACTTATTCCCAAACCAGGTAAGGACGCTACCATGGTCTCCAACTACCGACCAATTTCCCTTTTGAATGTCGATATTAAAGTCTATGCCAAAGCTATTGCCAACCGTCTGTTACCAATAATTCCCAAACTAATATCCACAGATCAAGTTGGCTTTGTCCCGGGAAGGGAGGCCCGGGACAACACCACTAAAGCCCTAGACATACATTACTGGATGACCACCAATAATATCAAAGGTTTTTTCCTATCGTTGGATGCGGAGAAGGCGTTCGACAGGGTTGCATGGGACTATATGGAGGCCACTCTACACTCTATAGGCCTCCCACTCCAACTGATTCATATGATTATGGCTTTGTATTCCTCACCCACTGCGAAAATAAGAGTGAACGGGCACCTGTCGGACGCCTTCTCCGTCTCCAATGGAACGCGACAGGGCTGCCCCCTGTCCCCCTTAATCTTTATCCTCACGATGGAACCACTCCTTCGCAAACTCAAAGAAAACCCGAACATTAAAGGGGTGGAAATAGACCATAAACAATTTAAACTTGCGGCCTACGCAGACGATGTCCTGTTATTCTTAACGGACCCAATCACCACTTTGCCTAACCTTCTTAAAGACCTTGCTATATTTAAATCTCTATCCAATTTGCAAATTAATCTAGCTAAGTCCAAAGCCCTTAACATCACCTTATCCACCGACGTAGTCACCCAATGCACGCAGAATTTCCCTTTCAGTTGGGAAACCCAGGCCCTCACGTATCTAGGCATTAAAATACCCACCACATTGACAGAGATCTATAAATTGAATTTCCTACCCATCCTAAATACTATACGTACAGACCTACAAAAATGGACCTCGGGTCCGTTTTCATGGTTTGGTAGGGCAGCTGTCCTAAAAATGAACGTGCTCCCCAGACTGCTATACCTATTTCAGACTGTACCCATACAAATTCCCACGGCCTTCTTCTCCACCCTCAAAAGGCTCTGTAGAAATTTTATTTGGTCCTCCAAACAGCCCAGGTTAAACTGGAAAAGATTAACAAACCCCAAGCCACAAGGGGGATTAAACGTTCCAGATATGCAAAAATACTACTGGGTGTGTCACCTAGCCAGAATTGTAGACTGGCACGCCAACAATACAAGCAAAGATTGGGTCTACATTGAGAACGCTTCCACCCCGCTACCGATCTGCACGTTACCATGGATCAATCACAAAATAGTACCATCACAAGCCAAACTAAATCCATTCATCAACTCCACGTTAACAAATTTTACAGCAGCTTGCAAACCACTCAAATTGAAACCTTTCCCCGGCCCCATGACACCTCTGGAAAACAACCCAGAGTTTACCCCAGGAGTACACACTCTCTACCCGGCGACAGATCCCAACAGATCACGACTAAAGATACACCAAATGTTCCACAATGGACATTTCCTGACGTTTCATGCCCTAACCTCCAAGTTTTCAGACTACTACATCCCCTTCCACAAATACTTGCAAATACGTAACTTTATCTATAGTCTCAAACCCACAGCAGCCCTGCACAGAGATCTTACGCATTTTGAACTATTGTGTAACAATCCTGAACCCCAAAGACACCTCATCTCATCAATATATAAACTCCTATTCCCAACTGATGAACTTAAAACTGATGACTCAATTAGAAGATGGGAGCAGGACTTGAATATAGACCTCTCCGTAGAGGAGTGGCAGCGAGCTCTTTATCATATGCACAAAGGTTCATGCAATATATCAACTCAAGAAAATCGATACAAAATCTTTACAAAATGGTACAGGACCCCAGATAGGATTCACAAATATCAACCTGACTTCCCTCCCCTATGTTGGCGATGCAAAGCATCGAGAGGCACACTACTCCACATATGGTGGGACTGCCCTCTTATCCAGAACTACTGGATTGACATCCACCGGTTGATTACTCAGATAACGACATTCACCCCTGACTTCACCCCGGCACAATATCTGCTCCACCATACCTCTCTCCCACAACGCACATATAGGAAATCACTGGTTCTACACCTTATCAACGCGGCAAACTTATGTGTCCCAGTACACTGGAGATCCACATCTCCCCCCACCATAACAGAATGGATTCAGCGGGTTGACAAGGTGGCTGAAATGGAAAGCCTTATTCACCAAACAGCAGATACACCAACTAAATACATGAACATCTGGGCTTGTTGGACCCACTTTAAATCGTCCCAAATACAGGTTAGTCCAACAACCCCCCACCCTACAGACTTAAGGGGTTCCACAAACACACAAACACCTGCATAAATCCATAACCTAATACTTAACTACCATTACTCTCTGTCTCCCCCCCCTTCTCCCCAATCCCCCCCCCCACATCACTACATCACCTACACACTAAAAACTTATAATCTTCTGAGGTACTACAAACGCGACCCCATACGTTGGGGAGATACCACTACATCAGAACCAGTTCCCTGGCCTGAGGTAGTACACCACTGACTAACATTCTCAGGTACTCCCCCACCCGGGCACAGCTAGTGCCCATATGGGGGTGCTCGGGTGGGAATGGAGATATTTCGGCTGGGAAAAATCTCACTTAGACATGGTATCTTACACCATAGGGATACCTTAGATATAACACAACTTTCACTCACGATTCTGATTCTCATTCTATATGCATTGGGTTTATTTTATTTTATTTTCTATTATTAACATTTTTCAATTTTAGTTTTATTCCGACTCCTATATACGGACCATAACAGGTTCAGCATATGCCGATTCCTACTGCATTTAATGTCATGCCAAGTGATATATACAATAGCCAAATATGATGTAACTATCAACTTTACTCATTGCCAACATGTAACATGTGCATATACCCGTTTTCCTTGTTATACTTTTGTGAAAACTTAATAAAATATTTAAAAAAAAAAGAAATAATACTCATTTACTGACCATTTTTTCTCCCAGTTGAGTTAAATTTTTTACCTTTTTAAAATTTGTACCTTTTAGAGTATTTTCTTTCATGGACTGGTAGTGTGATAGTGTACTGAACTGGTAGTTAATATCACAGGGTTGATTTGCTAAAACAGGAGGGTGCAAAATCTGGGGTAGCTCTGCATGGTAGCCAATCGGATTCTAACTTCAGCTTGTTCGATTGAGCTTTGACAAAAAAAAAAACTAAAGCTGATTGGTTTCTATGCAGAGCTGCACCAGATTTTGCACTCTCCAGGTTTAGTAAATCAACCCCACTGGATACTTCTGTGTTAAACCTTTTGCTCAGATTGTTCCAAAGTTTCAAGTGCCACTATTCTTGTCTTCTGGCATTTACCCTGAAGTTGCTTTTTTTTTTTTTTGGGGGGGGGGGGGGGTTGAGAGAGGGAGAAACAGACTTTTTTGCATACTATAGGGTGAGATATGCTGCTTCAGTGGGTACTGGTGCAAAGCACATTGCAGCACCTAAGAATAAAGCCCTTCTCTTGCTGTAGAAAAAACAGCTACATAACTTAAAGTGGTAGTAAACTCAATAGTATCACTTTGCTGCATTAAAGTAATTAAAAATCAGGGTATATGTTGCGCTTTTTATATTTTATCTAACCTGTTCCATTCTGTTGCAATCCAGGCAGGATCGATGTAATGACGTCACCAGCGCATGCGCATATTTGCTGATATTCATGACATGCTCTGTGTGCCATCTCTCCATTCCAGCAGATGCCTTGGCTTCATCACCTACTCTCTGCGCCATTGCATTGCAATCCTGTAAAAGTACAGCCCCCCTGCACAGCTTTCTTATCCCGGATCGAAAAAAACACTCAATGCTCAATCGCAAGATTCTGACCATTAAAAGAAAAAAGGGCGGAGGTTTTACAGTGTTCTGATGTGAAAGGGAACAGTAAAAATGGGAGATAGGGAAGGCAAAATCAGCTAAAAAATAGTTAGCAGGACCAAGGGGGTTTATTTATCAGGTGGATTGATATAAAAGGATTTGTGTAGTGCCTGTATTAATTGTCAGGATTTTGTTTGCTAAGTTTACTACCACTTTAAAAATATTTTTCAACACCGTTGTTGTTTTTATTCATCCTTCCTGCATTTTTATGCTTTAGAAAGAATACTGGAAAGTCTCAGAAAAGAGCCTTAACATAATTGAAACCTACAGTATCTCCTCCTCTAGTAACATCTTGTAACTAAAGATGGAAATATGTCTAAATTATGTTAATCTGTTATGTTGTGATAATCATTTCAAGCATTATCATAAAATATTAAGCTCCCACCTGTTGATAAAAGCTTTCTGTCCTGCAGTGTATTAGGAGAGTTAGACTGGTATTAATTGACTTAACAAATGTTTCCTCCCACTTCCCTCCGAACATGCTCAGAAACTGATTCATTTATATTGTATGCAGAAGCGATACGATCCTACAAGATAAACCAGCATACTAAATATATAGTTAAGAGCTCCAAGTGGCTTCCGATACCTGGGGATTTCAGAATGAGCAGATCTCACACAGTGCTGATTTGCAACAAGCCTTGTGGCTTTTTAATAATGTGCCAAAGCAGTCTCTGTGGTGAGCCAGCAGGCACCATATTCTATCTTCTATGAAAGGAGAAAGCCCAGCAGGTCTTAGCTAATGCAGACAGCCCCTTCACTCTGCTGGAAGAGGCAGACTCGGAGATGGCAATCAAGACTTGATTTGCCAACACATTTCCAATGATTAAAATGTAATTAGCACAACTGAGTACCTCCTCCCCAGCTAATTTTAATACATGCTGTGACAGGCAGGCAGCCGGCTGTGCCTTGGCCCAGCAGCAGATGGAAGCAGAGACAGGGGGAGAGGAAACCCATTTTACACTGAGATTTTTTGCATCACAAAACCATCAGGGTGTTTAGCTCTTAGAAAGCCATTGATGGCAGTGCATCAAACTGGCACTGTTTTAATTTTTTTGACCGTGGAAATGGCATCCATGGTTCATGCCATCCCAAGAGACATGTGTTTAATTGGTAAACGTAATAGGTATTGGCAGGTATATTGCTCGTCAATTTTCCTTCTGCCTGTTATGCATGGTCACTGAGTACAAAGATTGGAAACAGAGATTTTAGAATCTGAAATATATTTAGGTCTTAATCAGCTTGCAAACACAAGCTTAGCTGTAAAATATTCTCTGTTCAATAGATAGGCAGAAACTAAATTGCAGCACCATGCTGTGTATGGATTATAATATTTATAGGGAAAATTAAGTTTCAGAAGAAATTGCTCTCATATGAAAATGAACTAAACACAAATCGCAGTTGTCATTTTGAAAATGTTCTTGCTTTAAAAAAAAAATATGTTGTTGCTATTAATACATTTTTAGTGAATATATGGGCTTACTGTTTTTTTTTTTATAAGAAAAAAACTTTTTATAAATGTTAACCACTTGACCGCCAGAAGATTTCCCCCCCCCCCCCTTTATGACCAGGCCATTTTTTGCGATACTGCACTGTGATAATTTAACTGACAATTGCAAGATCATTCAATGCTGTACCCAAATAAAATGTATGTCATTTTTTTTCCCACAAATAGAGCTTTCTTTTATTTCATATTTAATCACCTCTGTGTTTTTTATTTTTTGCATTATAAACAAAAAAACACCAACAGTTTTGAAAAAAAAAACATATTTTCTGCTCTAAAACATATACAATAAAAATTCTTCTAAACTTTAGGCCAATGTGTATTCTGCTACATGTTTTCGGTTATAAAAAAAATCCCAATAAGCGTATATTAAATGATTTATATATATATATATATATATTTTTTTACTATGGGATATATTTATGTAATTTTAATTTTTATATTCTAGTAATGACAGTGATCAGCGACTTATAGCGGAACTGCAATATTGCAGCAGACAATCGGACACTGACACTTTTGACACTTTGCAGGAACCAGAGACACTAATACAGTGATCAGTGCTAAGAATATGCACTGTTACTGTATTAATGACCCTGTCTGGTCAATCAAAGGGTTAACTGTATGCCTAGCTAGTGTTTTTGTGTATTGTGTTAGGTGCTTTTACTAAGGGAAGAGATCAATTTTGTTCCCTGCTTTGCAGGAAAACAACATTCATTACTTCCTCCCTGTTAGGCAGATCACAGTTCTATGTGTATTACCTACAATCAGCTGGTGCCAGTGGACATCCAGTGCCCAGCACCCGCAGATCGGCTTCTGCTGTGAATAATCACAGCAGAACCTTTGGACTGGACCTTAGGGCAGATAAACTATTGTTTTTAAAGTGTACGTCAGTGCAAAACTAAAGAATAAAAAAACGGTTTGTCTACAGGATACTTGCACATTTCCCCATGTTTTTTTTTTTTTTTAAAAAGCACTGAAAGTACAGGATAATACCTGTTGATCTGCCAGAAATCCAGTGAATTCCTAACATCCTATTTGGACTGTCAACACAGTGCCTCTGCTGCATTGAAATTCCCAAACAGTGTTGTCAGTCCAGAGCTTCGGAACTCCATCTATCTTCCACTAATTTCTGCCCCACTCCACATGCCTACATTGAGTTCTTTCTCAAATAATGCTGTTTCATTCGCTCCTAAGTGCTTGCCTACACACTGGGCCTAATAAACTATTGTTTTTCCAACTTTTTTGGGACAAGCGTAATGCACACTTTTAAAAATGTAAGGCACTGATGAAGGGGGTCCTGTGGACCCCAAAACACAGCAGATAATAATGGAATTTTCAAACAATACATTTTATTCTGTAATAATTAGATTAACTGGCCATTTTATTAGGTACATCTTGCTAGTACCAGGTTGGACCCCATTTTGCCTTCAGAACTGCCTTAATTCTTTGTGGCATAGATTCATCAAGGTGTTGTAAACATTCCTCAGAGATTTTGGTCCATATTGACATGATAGCATCATGCGGTTGCTTCAGATTTGTCAGTTGCACATCCATAATGCCAATTTCTTGCTCTATCACATCCCAAAAGGTGCTCTATTGGATTGAGATCTGGGGGCTGTGGTGGCCATTGGAGTACAGTGAACACATTGTCATGTTCAAGAAACCAGTTTGAGATGATTTGAGCTTTGTGACATGGTGCATTATTCTGCTGGAAGTAGCCATCAGTAGATGGGTATACTGTAGTCATAAAAGGATGAACATTGTCAGAAGCAGTACTCAGGTAGGCTGTGGTGTTTAAACGATGCTCAATTGGTACTAAGGGGCCCAAAGTGTGCCAAGAAAATATCCCCCACAACATTACACCACCAACACCAGCCTGAGCTGTTGATAGAAGGCAGGATAGACCCATGCTTTCATGTTGTTTGCCCCAAATTCTGACCCTGCCATCTGAATGTCGCAGCTGAATTTCGAGACTCATCGGACCAGGCAAAATTTTCCTCATCTATTGTCCAACTTTGGTGACCCTGTGCGAATTGTAGCCTTAGTTACCTGTTCTTAGCTGAAAGGAGTGGCACCTGGTGTGGTCTTCTGCCGCTGTAGATCATCTGCTTCAAGGTTTGATGTGTTGTGCTTTCAGAGATGGTATTCTACCTTGGTTGTAACGGGTAGTTATTTGAGTTATTGTTGCTTTTCTATCTCTAACCAGTTGGCCCATTCTCCTCTGACCTCTGACATCAACAGGGCATTTTTGTCCACACAACAGCTGCTCACTGGTTATTTTCTCTTTTTTGGACCATTCTCTATAAGCCCTAGAGATGATTGTGCGTGAAAATCCCAGTAGATCAGAAATTTTTGAAATACTCAGACCAGTTAGTCTGGCACCAACAACCATGCCACGTTCAAAGTCATTTAAATCCCCTCTCTTCCCCATTTGAACTTCAGCAAGTCATCTTCATCATGTCTAGATGCCTAAATGCATTAAGTTGCTGCCATGTGATTAGCAATTTGTGTTACCATGCAATGGAACAGGGGTACTTAATAAAGCAGCCAGTGAGTGTCCCTGTCTGGTGCTATCTTTCTACAGCCCAGTAGAAAATCCTGCAAGTTTTACCTAAAACAAAAAAAATGAAGTCTGATAAATTTGCTGTAGAAAGTCTTGATAGGAATATTATCACATTTGTGCACGTTTTTTTTTTTTTTTTTTATTGTGTACCTTTGCCAGTATAGTTCTTGATTGTGTTATTTTTTTTAAAGCATGTTATAATGGGACTTATTTGCATAAGGAATGGTGTATCTATGTGATTACTACATGAAAGGTTATTTACCGATAGTTAAAGACATCTATGCTCCTTATGGGAACAAACAAAATATATACTGTATGTTTCCTAATGAACCAAACTAATGGTTCAAACATCTACAATGGCCCAATTGTAAGAAAATGGAAGAAAATAGGCAATGGATAGTATTTACAAGGTTTATTGTTACACAGCTCTCCCTTATAATATCTGATTTGTCAAGAAGATGTAGCTTTGGCAACTATTTGCCACTGGAGGCGAATCAATAAAGAAAATAGGACTACATGCTTCTACTGCACGCAGGATCGTCACAGACAACATGGCAGACATTAATGAGATATAAGTCACGTTTACCATCTTGCACTGCTTTTCAGCGGCACTTTAAACCTGAGTCCCTGATTTCACTTGGAAGGTTATATATACAGAGGTAAATGATTAGATAGTTTTGTTTTTATTGGCACAGATGGCTTCTTTGTGTGGATGCCAGCTAGGCAAAGCATTGTTCTGTTGGCTTTTGAAAGAAATGATTAAGTCTAGAATTCTCTTTCATTTTCAGAAGAGTCTCTTTTATTCACCCCTGTAGTCTGGAGAGACATTCTGTGTGCTGGCAGCTGCATGTTATCTATGATTACCCCCATATGCATTTTGGAGACATGAAAACATTAGTGTTCCACAGTGACTGAGTTTGCTTTTGAATACTATTTAGGCTTGCTGCAAAGCTGTTTGTGCTATGCTACACTCGGTTTATTTTTCTAGTGTTTATTGATGACAGTATGTGTGCCTGTTTCTGAATGCATGAACGGGGTAGAATGTCTACATCTACTAAATGAAACCTGTAATAAGGAGGTATGGTAGTTTCTATATGCTGACTTCTCTTTCTGAAAATACAATAACAATCAAACTGCTCTCTCTACCTCTCTCTGAATTTCCTGATTTTCATGTTATTCCAGGTTAGTGGCCCTAAAAGTATCCATGCTAGATATAACCAGTGAACTAGCATGATCAGTGGGAATTTAGCTGTGGAAACCTCAATAGTAAGTAAATGTTTCCTTTAAAAGGGAATTTATTTTTCCCCATGCTTACTGGCACTCCAATGGGATCACCTACCTTTCAACTCCCAGCTACATATTAATGCTATAAAATGGATGGTTCAGCAGCTTAATTGCAACTGACCGGTAGTATCAGTGGCAGCTGGTGCTGTATATTTTTGGGGGGTGGCAAACAAGACATCCCGCCGTCAACCCCCCCTCCAGTCGGCTGGTCAGCCCCGCACTTACACCCCCCCGGTCAATAGGCCCCGCACTTAACCCATTTAGGCCGCTGGCAGCTTAAGCTCCTTCCTGTGTCTCCTCCTCTCTGCGTTTTGGGCTTCATGGCGGCTTCCTCCTTGGCAGCTTGCCTCCTCCTTCCCTTGGCATGGTGGCCAATATGATTGGTTCTCCTCTTGGCCAATCATTTCTTATCTGCTTCCTGATTGGCTGGGAGGAGAAACAGGATGACAATAGCGAATATTAATTTGCTATTGTCACACAAATGGGTGGGCTCAGGGCTCTGCACCCCAAGCCCACCTTTTTTTAAAATCCAATTAGAGCCTCTGGCTCTAATCACGTGCTTCTAAAAAAAAAACACATTGGAATCCATGCATGTGGCACCTTGCATGTAGATTAGGGGCTGGACACATGGATTAAGCAGTGGCGCCCCTACACTCCTAAAGGATCGGCCACCACTGGCTAGTATGCAACCAGGGAATACTGTAAATAGTGCTGCTGAAGTCCATGCTTCACTGTGACATAAGTATGGAGTTCACTGAATTTTTCCAATCAAATTTTCTCATCAACTAATTTAACAAATAAAAAGCAAGAAAGGAGAATGATGTAGTATAGAACGGAGAGCCAGCCTGGAGTGGGAAAGAATGGGAAAAAGGGAGAAGAAAAAATGGAAGGGGAATTGTCATAGGTGTCAGGCTCCCTGCAGGTGATAAAATACTTCAGGGATTAAATCTCTAGAAGGAGTCTGTCCAAATCAATAAAACATTAATATCACTTTTCTGGCAGTAGCTTCCTATAAAACTACCTATACCTAAATTAGACAATTATTTGTATCAGTTTTGGTAATAGCACCTACAAGGGTAACACATTTGTAACTACTACCACTTTAACAGCCTGTCACTATGGCAACTACAGATTTTTAAAGAATAACCACCAGTTCACAGATTAAAAAAACTTGCAGTGATTTAGACAAACTCTGAGATACAGAGGTGTACAGAGGCTAGTGCTTAGAGTGGGGCAGTGGGCTGGTTCCAAAACTTGAACTGAATAGCAGCTGCATATCCGCTCATTGCCATGTGCAGCCATCAACAAGGTAGCCATATGGTGGCCAAAAAATGGAAGGATGTACCCGTATGAGGTTTCGCCCAGGGGAGCCATTCTGCCCCATTGAGCCAGTCAGGAACCGGTTAAAAGCAGATTTCAATATTTTAGATTTTTTTGTCAGGTTTATGTATTATGTTTGCATCTTCATATCCAAATTTTGGGGGACAATGACATCAAATAGACATCTACAAAGGTACTGTGTATGGTGGTCACCAGTAAGGAAGTATATGAGTGAAGGACATTCTCTCACGCTTTATTGCTAACCATTATTTTGTCAGCTAGATTGTTTTCATCATTTTCCAAAGGTGGTTTACTGTGGCAGCCACCATATTTCCCTAATGACTTTTTCTTAAAGAATGCCTGAACCGTGGAAAGTTTGCACCAAAAAGGCAAGCAGAGGACAATAAAGGGGCCCCCAATAATGTCTATAGGCTGCAGCTGATTTTTCCCCATTAGCAATTTACCATATCTTGTTCTTCACTGTATCTCTGTGTGATGGCAGCCATCTTGGTGAAAAAAAGTAGGGCTTGGCTTCCTCATATCAAAGTGGGCCCTCTTGATTACAGGTGGTTTGATGACTGGTGAGAAGTAAGAGAAGACACAAAGGAAACACAGATCCACAGCACAAATGAAGCAGGCAATACTTGCACTGCAGGCCCTAAGATAGAGCTTCCCCTCCAGCAAGAAAACAGTGAGCAGTGCAGTAGTTACATTACCAAATCTGATTCCAAATCTTGTGACATTGGCAGCCACAGACACATAGTACCCCTGCTCAGTCACAAAAACAGGAAAAGTATAAATAAAGACAGAGGCAGTTTTTTTGTTTTGTTTTTTATATAATTTTTTATTAATTTTCACATTACAAAATACTTACAGATTTATTCACATCAAAATCTTCCTTAAAAAAGCATAAAAATCCCCCCCCCCCCCACCTCCAGTCCCTCCCCTCCTTTAATCCTATATGTCTTTTCTTATTTCCCTCCTTCCCTCTACTTAGTCTATTCTTGAACTTTTGTTCCTTAAATTGGTGTATCTTCTTGTGCTCTTAAATTCTATTCAACATTTTCATATATTTGCACACCTTTCTATTTTATCTTCCCCAACAAGATATAACTCTTCCATAATATGTATTATTCCTATCTTTCTAACCCATTCTCCTAACGTTGGACTTTCTGGGTTTAACCAATATCTTGGAATTAAGCTTTTTGCCATGTTTATTAAATGGGGTATCGCGGTTTCTTTATAGTCTTTAATTGTTAATTTAGTATTGTGAAGTAAATGTTGGAGTTTTTAGGCATTTTCATTCCCGATATTTCCTGAATCAGTTGAATAATCTCCTTCTAAAATTTCTGTATTTTTGGGCATTCCCATCAAACTTGTATAATTGTTCCTCTTAACCCTCATTCCCTCCAACATAACGATGATCTTTCTGGTTGGAATTTATGTAATTTAGTGTGTGTTAAATACCATCTCGATAAGCACTTATAGTTCATCTCTCTCATATTGGTGTCTATAGCTGTTCCTTCCACCAATTTATAAATGTTTCCTTTTTCTTGTTCGCTCCACTTTATGCTGAGCTCTGCATCCCATCTACCCAAAAAAGGAGGGGTTATAGGTTCCGCCATTCTGATGATGATTTTATAGATCTGGGAAGTATAGTGCTTCAGCACAATCTGTGAGTTAAGTATGTTTTGTAATGGCAATATATTTTCACTTGACCTTATTGGTTGAGGTAGTGTCTCTATAAAATGTGTTAGTTGTCTATATCTTAGCTTGTTTAAATCCCATTCTCTAATTACCTGTGTTGTAAGTGTTCTTGTCTCTTTAGAAAAAAAATATAGTGTTCTGGTATCCAAACCATCTTATCCAAATGTGTCCCACTCAACCTATTTTCAATTTTAAACCAACAATTTTCTCTAATGTGAAATGTCCAGTCAATAATTTGCATCAATAATATTGCTTTATAATGTCTTTTAAAATCTGGAACTGCTAAACCTCAATTTCTTTACTTAATACTTTATATTGTATTCTTGGTTTTCTATGTTGCCATATAAACCCAAGAATCATCTTTTTTAATATATTAAAATAGCTCTGTGGACTTTGTATCGGGAGCATTTGAAATATATAAAGTACTTTTGGTGAAATCCCCATTTTTATGATATTTATTCGTTCTACCCAGAAAAGCAGTTCATAGAGATTTTCCTTATTTCTTCCTTAATTTCAATGAATATGTAATTAAGATGTAATTAATTTGGTATAAGTATTTCCAGGTCGCAGTTAGATATAACCCTAGATATTTTAATTTATCTGCCATTTAATGGGAATTTTCCTTGTAAACGTTGTTCTTCTTTCCTATCTATATTAATATTCAGGATTTCTGACTTTGACAGGGTTTATTTTAAAGTTTGATAACTCTCCATATTTATTCAGTGTTTATATTATATTGGGTAGTTCTTGGATTAGAGACATAAAACAGGATACTATCCGCATATGCTGCCACTTTATATTCATCAACTCCTTTTTTCACTCCTTTTATGTCTAAGTTGTTTCTAACAATTGCAAGTAAAGCCTCCAATGTTAGTATAAATAGTAGGGGAGAAATGGGGCACCCCTGTCTCGTCCCGTTGTTCAAGTCAAAGGGGCAGGACAGGGTCCCATTCACCCTCAACACTGCTGTTGGCTGTCTGTATAGCATTCCACTAATGTTGCTGACATGAACCCCCATTCTACTCTGTCAAATGCATCTATTGACAGAAATAGTCCTGGGGGTCCATCCTTATTTATTTTTTGTAAAAGCAATGTTGATCTCACCCTATTGTCTCTTCCTTCCCTCCCTTGGACGAATACAATCTGATCCATATCTACAGTATCTATTCCGGCATTAAAGCCTTCAGTCTATTAGCTAGGACTTTAGCATATAACTAGCAAAGACAGAGACAGTATTTTACAAGCTCTTTAATTAAAAAAATGTCATTATGTACATCCACCTTCAATCATGTTATCCAGCAATTTAGATCCATGTCAGTTACAATGCTCGAAGCCTGCTGTCCTGCCAAAAGAAAAAGCTCAACACACACCAGGTCCTGTCACTTTTGCCTAATGACAGGTTTAGCTGATTACAGCTGGTATAAAGAAAGGGGCATCTATGGTGATGTCATTGACCATATACTGATGTGGAGCTACATCACTGGATAACGAGGGCTTGCAGATTCTGATAAGCCTCCTGCCCACAAACCCCCACAACCACTTGGTCAGAGTTATGGGGAAGGGGCACTTGTCTTCATCAACATAGCAACAACATGCTTTACCAGGGAGTTACTTCACATGTTGCGGGCATGTGGTCTGCTATAAATCAGGAGGGAGGGCATGCTCATTGCCCCTTCTCCTTACCAGCCAGACTGCAAGCTCAGATAAGAGTCTTGTACAGATTTTTGGGAGACTTCATGCTTTTTTTTTATTTTTGTATGAGGTTCCAGCTAAAAGCAAAAAAAAAAAAAAAAAAAAAAATATATATTTTTTTTTATTTTTTTATTTTTTACATGGAGCCCTTCTTAAAAAAACATAACAGACCTGAAGGGACAAGCAGGAATTATAGAGAAACCTCCATACTTTTTTTAGCTATCCCTGGCTTCTTTACTTGCATGACCAGGGATTCCTGTAAGTGAATTGGGCCAGTGAAATTACTCGTTGTTATTCAAGGTAAACGTTCTGCCATTCCTGCACTCATCAGGGTCCCACACATCTTGATATCATGAGTTTAAATAATATCCTAATACTGTAATGTTTTGTAACATATAGCAAATGTTTGTCAATTCTTTGGGGGTAACACGCAAAGGTGCCGTTATTATAAATGGCAAAGTGAATACTGAAGGGATTGTGATGCTGAAGACAACACAGTGTTTGGGGATTTCGATGGGAGATAACAGACAGACGCAGGGTGTACTTTGTAAATCAATGTATTCAGTGGTGCAGTATGGTTTTTAAAGGATATGCCTTCCAAGGAAACAGTTTAAACCAGTTATTGAGCTTGGAATACATAAGTAAGGTTTGCTTCACTCTAAGGACATACAAATGACTTGCCCTCACCTGTCAAGCATGATCGTTGTATCTTAGCGGCCAATTATGAACACAATCATTCTGTCGCATATTTGCATACCTTCTTTCTTGAAAAGTAATGACAGCAATTTCTTACTCCTCGCTCACTTTCCGAGTGTCTCATTTAAAGGCACCTGTGAAACAGACAGGCACAGGGATGAGAAGTGAAAGAGAGCAGTTGATTAAATCATCATCAAGTCGGGCCTCAGAAAGTCAATTCTGCTTGCCGTCTGCAATGATATCCTTTTATCTTAAGGTAATGAGCTATGGCACTTGTGCATCGGGTAATGCGATGAGTTCTATTAGCATGTTCCATTTGCCTCACAAGCAAGGGCAAGTCATTTCAGCATGCTCATAACACTGCAATCAAAGCAATTGGCTTCACAGACAGACAAGAAAGAAAAAGAGCTCAGGGTGATTTTTTTAAGTATCACAAAACTAAAGAAGAAAAATTTTTCCTTGTTTTACTTTAACCCATACTGCTCATTTTATCTGCTTTGCTGTGAATGTATACGCTTAAATTTCAGCAAGCGTTTATGTTGGTTAAATGAATAGACAGAGGGATGGTATACTGCTAGACAGATACCCAAAGCTATTCTATCGTGGTTTGCAATATTGGTAAAATAATTGTGATTTTGAAGGTAGACATAGGTTGCCTGAAAATACATTTGTAAGGTTCAAAAAATATTTTCTTATGCTGCTCTAAGCCCATTCAAACCTGGACACAGAATAATAATCACTTTGACTTCCACAATTTGAAACTACACCCTTTGCTTCCCCACTGACCTTAATGGTCAATTGCATCATTGGCCGTCACTGGAAGAATACATTTTGAAGTGGGTGTGCTGTCACTCCAATTAATATTTTTGCAGCGTTACAAAAATATACATATATTGCATGGTGTCTGTACTTAAATAGTGATTTCATAATTTATTAACCTCTATGACGTAATTTAAAGAGTTGACAGTTTAACGTTGTGTCAGTGGTGACAATGCTGCAATCTTAAATGTTGTCATCAGCCTTACAGAGTTCTTCCTGTGGACTGCAAAACACCTTTCCCACATGTTATGGGGTGGCTGGCTGCACCTGTCATGGCTAAGTGTGTCTATTACATTCTCACAGTGCACAGCAACCCTCTTCACAAATGAAGTGGAGAGAGGCTGGATCTGTTCTGCTTTCTCCTCCTGTGTTCACCCACACTCCGTGCAGCCCATGCTGCATCTTTGAAATCGTTGTGATGCCTCTGACTGACTGAGCCTCCAGGGACCAGCTTTGCAAGTGAATACTGTGACCGGACTCTCCTTCCCTCCCTCCCTTCCTTCCTTCCTTCCTTCCTTCCTTCCTTCCTTCCTTCCTTCCTTCCTTCCTTCCTTCCTTCCTTCCTTCCTTCCTTCCTTCCTTCCTCCCTTCCTCCCTTCCTCCCTTCCTCCCTTCCTCCCTTCCTCCCTTCCTCCCTTCCTCCCTTCCTCCCTTCCTCCCTTCCTTCCTTCCTTCCTTCCTTCCTTCCTTCCTTCCTTCCTTCCCCCTTCCCTCCCTCCCTTCCTGAACAAAAAATCTGAGGGCTGACCCCTAACATGAAACACCTCCATCCCTAAATAGCAGAGAAAACGGACGTCGCCCCTGGGACTTTAAATGAGATGTTCATGGTGATCAAAGGGTAAACAAGTGTAAAAGTCAAAATTGGTTTATTGAGAATAACAACATCATCTAATAACAGACATGACCATGGGTAGACAAATTCATAAAACAGCAACATTGCATTGTGGTCCCAAAAACATAGCCATAATAAAATAGTAATAGTAATACATGTGATACAGATATGCATGGTACATCTCTAACCCAACGCGTTTTGTGAGCTTTCCTCGCTTCATCAGGGGCTGATGTGCATATCTGCTGTCTGTAAGAAACAGATAAAGTATATATTAAAGTATTGGTTATGATTGGGAAAAAGCAAGGAGCCTGAACCCATCATCCCATACTTACTTGTCAAAACAAAGGCTTCAGAGACTGAACCCAAGTGGGGGTCAGCGGAGGGCATCTCCCCCGGGAGCTGAAGAGGCAGAGAACCCAGCATTGAGGACCAAGGCCAGACATGGGGGTCAGCGTGGCAATGTCGGAAGAAAAAGGAAGCATAAACCCACAGTGCTCCCATATATCTTGCAGGGCGTACTCACTGTATGGAATATACAAATATAAGGTATGTATAGGATAAATGTCTAAAGAGTATGAAGTAATATGCATCATTGCACAAGGTATAAGAGTGTCCTACAGAAGGGGTCTAAAATGGTTGCATACGCACTATCAGAGAGTATGGGGTATGTACTGGGTGCAAAATATGCAAAAGTACCCTGCAGAGTATGGGAGAAAAAGGAGAGTATGGAGGGAGAGTATGAAAAGAAGAAAAGAGGGGCAGATGAAGGAGTGTGATAGAAAAAAAAAAAAGAAAAGAAAGAAAGAAGGAAAGAAAAAGAAGAAAGGGAAAGAAGGGGAAGTGAGGAGATGAAACAGAGTGTGAAAGAGTGTATAGGGACAAAGGAGTAAAGGATGTGACAACAAGTGGAGAGTGAGAGGGAGAGTGATGAAACAATGTGAATTGGAGTGTAAATTAGAATAGCGGGGTGCGCATATAAAAATAAATACACAATGGGATACAGAGTATAAGATATGTCTAAGTGCCTACCGGTGTCATTGAGTGTCCCGCCTGTGTGTTAAGAGAGCATGGAAGGAGAAAACATGCCACGCCAGCACCCCCGGCCTAAATACCCGAACATCCGTCAGGCGGAATGGGGGGGACCGCAACGCGCTCGCCGCACAGGGGCATGCACTCGCGATCCTCAACCCCCGCCTGGATGATACACCGCGCCCAGTGGGGTGGGGATACCGCTGGAGTGCGGACATCCCCAGATGGGCGTGGAGTATGACGCCGATGCATGGGTGGCTCCGCCCATCAGGGAAATCCAGAGGGACGGAGACAGCTCCCTACCTTCCTTGATCCCTTCCCCTCACTTTCTCCCCTCCCTACCTTCCTCCCTTTCTCCCCTCCCTACCTTCCTCCCTCCCCTCCTCTCCCTACCTTCCTCACTTCCTCCCCTCCCTACCTCCCTCCCTCCCCTCCCTACCTTCCTCCATTCCTCTCCACCGTCCTCCCTCCCCTCCCTACCTTCCTCCCTCTCCTCGCCTTCCTTCCTTTCTTCCTTTTTTCCTCCCTTTCTTCCTTTTTTCCTCCCTTTCTTCCTCCCTTCCTTCTATCTCTCAAATCGCACTCCCTCCCCCCTCTTTCTTACTTTGTCCTCCAGCAGTACTTGTCGTAACTGCAACCAAAGAGTTTAGTTTTGTTTTATCAGCCAAAGCACTTGGTCCTTTATGCTTTTAAGTGGGTTCACACTGGTGCACTGTGGTTTGGCCCGAAGTGCTGTCATATCCGCAGTTTGCCTGACTTTTTACCAATGGCTTTAGCTGCAGTCCCATAGATTTCCATTAGGTTATTCATTTTTGCTGCATTTTCTGAATATGCACAAAGTTCTGCATGCTGCATCTTTGGAGCACTTTCAGAAACTGGCTAAAACTCCCAAGCTAATAGAAATCTATGGACCATGGCTAAAACTGTTGGTAAAATAAAACAAAGCTGTGGATTTGCTGCTGGCCACCAGTGCAGTAGGCACTGCCACTCCACTGAAAATTGATCCATTCTCAGATCACTTTTCAGAGGCATTTGACAGGCAGGGAGGAGGTGATATTGCACCTCCTCCCTGCCTGTGTTAACCCCCAAATTCTGATCCCTGCATGTAATGGTATGGTTCACTTCAAACTCCACCTTATTTCTATCACTCTCTTTAGCAATGAGATATGCAGAAAATAAGGTGAGAGCCCTCTCCTTAAATATTCAATGTGCTCTCATCTTATTTTCTGCACATCTAATACCTAAAGAGGGCGTGGAGTTCGATTTGAATTTCTACACTTAAAGGGGTTGTAAACCCTTGTGTTTTTTCATCTTAATGCATCTTATGCATTAAGGTGAAAAAACATCTGGCAGTGACTGGCCTCCCAGCCCCCCCGTTTTACTTACCCGAGCCCCGTATTTCCCTCGACGGAGACGCACTGTCCCTCTCTGCATGGGGTCCTGGTTCTTGATGGGATAGATTGATAGCAGCCCAGCCACTGGCTCGCGCTGCTGTCAATCAAATCCAATGATGCGGGCGCCAGGGGCGTGGCCGAGTCCAGCATTTGTGCCTATGGACGCTGAATGCTGGACACGGGAGTGTACCCGAAATGTAACCCCCTGGGAGAGCGCTTCTCCTAGGGGGTTATCTGATGTGGGGAGGAGCTACAGCGCCCATGGGGGACGCTTTCCCCTTTTGGGGCCACTTTCTGCAAAATGAGCTGCACAGTGGAGGTAAGTATGACATGTTTGTTATTTAAAAAAAAAATAAAAAACGATTGTTTACAATCACTTTCGGTGAAGCACTTTACAGAAGATTTGAGGACTTTGTTAAAATGTGTTATCACTAAGGCCTCTTTCACACAGGATCACACGGATCCATGATAATCTGCCCCGTGAACATCCGCTTGCTCAGCGGGGATAGCTCCGCTGAGCAGGCAGATGACAGGTCCGTCACTGCTCACTGTGCAGCGACGGACCTGTCAGAGCACCGCTCTCCCCTATGGGGGATCGGATGACGACGGATCGTAGAGTCCGTCGTCACCCGATCCGATCCGAAAAGGGATGGAAAAGTAGGTTTTTCCTCCGTTACACTTTTTCGGATCGGAGTGGGTCGGATGTCAGCGGACATGTCACCGCTGACATCCGACGCTCCATAGAGGTCTATGGAGGGTCTGTTCAGGTCCGCCTAAAAAACTGACAGGCGGACCTGAACGGATCGTTCACGTGAAAGGGGCCTAAAAGTGAAAAGAAAAGAAAATCCTAAATTTTGGATTAACATAAAAAAAATAGTAACAGTGGGAATAGTATTGTACATCTAATTAATGTGGACACTGAAAATGGTTGTTATTTTATGTGCTTGTGCACCACTTATTAGTCATGTTGTGGAGTGCATAGTGATAGCACACAGGGCCGTCTTTAATATTGATTGGACCCTGGACAAACATTTTCTTGGGCCCTCCATGCAATTTCGCTCTCCACCTGCTCTGAGCCTACAATAAATGGCAGCTAGACTCAAAATCAGTTTACTGAATCAGATCAGGCAGCAATTGCGTTTGGTTGTCAGAGGTTACAGTGTATCATTACCACTCACTGACTGGCTGCTAGAGGTTACAACATCACATTATGGCTCACTTATTATTTGCTAGAGGTTACAGCACATGGCTTCTGCTTGTTGATTGGTTGCTAGAAATTACTGTAAAGCAATACTGCTCACTGATTGGTTGCTAGAGGTTACTGGACATCCTTACGACTCACCAATTGGTTGCTAGAGGTTACTGCACATTATTACTGCTTATTGATTGGTTGTTAGAGGTTACTGCATATCCTTACCGCTCAATAATTGATTGCAAGAGGTTAGTGCTCACTGATTGGTTGCTAAAGGTTACAGCACATCATCTCCTCACTGCCTGCACACCATGGACTGGGGAGGTGAGGGGACCCATCAATAGACAAAAACCCCTAGGGATCCTAGGACTCCTGAAATCAGTGGCAATGCTGGGGGAGGGGTTGTGTGATTGGTGGCAATGCTGGGGGATTGATGTAATCAGAGGCAGTGGTGGGGGGATGGGATTAGTTAGGAGGCAGTACACTGTGGCAAATTCTGAATGATATAGTGCAAAGCTGGAAATCTTTGTCAAGTATATAGTGCGCGATTCTATATTGACCACCAATGTAATGGCGAATTTACAATGACCACCAATGTGAGGGGGAATTTGCACTGACCACCATGTAATGGGGATTTTACATCACCCACCAATATAAAGAGGGATTTCTACACTGACACAAATATAATAGGAGCATTTACACCAACCACCAGTGTAAGGGGGAATATACAATGACCTCCATGTAAGGGAGAATTTACACTGACAACCATGGTCGAGGAGATTTGTACTGACCATAAATGTAAAGGTGAATTTACACTGACCACCAGTGTAAGAGCAATTCTGCGCTTTCCACCAATGTAAAGGGAAATGTACACAATATAATGAAGAATTTATACTGATATCCAATGTAATGGGGGATTTTTATCAACAACCAATGTAATGAGAGATTTTACATCAACAACCAATAAAGGGGGATTTCTACACTGCCCACATATGCAAGGGGGGATTTACACTCACCATCAATTTAAAGAGGGCTTCTACATGGACTACCAATGTAAGGGAGGATTTGAAACTGAATACAAATGAAAGTTTGGATTTTTTTACCGATTACCAATATAAAGAGGTGTTTCTACACTGGCCACTAATGTAATGGGGATTCACATTGACAACTAATGTATTGGGAATTTACACTGACCACTAATGTAATAGGAGCATTCACAGGAACCACCAATGTAAGGAGGAATTTACACTGACCACCAATGTAAGGGAGACCTTCACACTGGCCACTAGTGTGAATGAAAGGATTGTACACCAAGCTCCAATGTAATGAGAAGACTTACACTGACCACCAATGTAACCGATACATTTAGCCTGCTTTTAACAGAACTTCACACTGAGATATTGGGACACAGACGTGACTAAACTTCAAGGGACAAGGGAATTTAAACTAGGATAGTTGGCAAGTATGAGGCAGCTGCTTTGGGCCCCACATCAATGATGAGGCCCAAGGCAGCTGCCCCTTTTGCCCTGCCTTAAAAATGGCCATGATAACACAGGGTTTTAGGTCTGTATATTGCTAGGCTTATCTGTTTAATATTTTTTGGCATGTAAACCAGAAAAAATAAAAGTATAACCATGCGCTTACCCAATAAGGAAGCAGCTCACACAACAAATTAGGATTTTGTCAGATTACAAATGCATATACAAGTGTAGCGCTATGAGTTAAGAAACTTATGAGATTATAAAAATGAAGATGATAAAAAATGAAGGTAAAAAATATCTGTATCAAACCCCAACAGTTGCAATATAAGAAAGCTTGACAGATACATAAAATAAACAAAATCAAAATAAAGTCTCTGGTATTTCTTCAGATGTTTTAAATGTTTTAAAGGTTGAGGAGGACTGATGTTAGTCAAGAGGTATATGTAGTTCCTTATTCACCACGTGGTTAACACATGCAAAAATGTGATGGACCCTCCACACAAGAACAAAATGAAGGCTTACCAGCTCTCTGCCTGGGAAACACAGACAACACTGGTCTATGAGAGCAAAAAGATTGTCTATCTGAGATGACCCGCGGGAAGGTTTGCCATTCATTTTGAATTCCGTCAGAAGTATGGATATATATTGAAGCTTTACCACCATCCAGTTGTGAAGTTCCTTCTCTTTGATTACCCATTGGGGTCACAAGCTTGATTGACTCATTGAACGTATGTTCTTATGAGTTCAATCCCTCTGGTAAGCCTTCATTTTGTTCTTGTGTGGAGGGTCCATCACATTTTTGCATGTGTTAACCACGTGGTGAATAAGGAACTACATATACCTCTTGACTAACATCAGTCCTCCTCAACCTTTAAAACATTTAAAACATCTGAAGAAATACCAGAGACTTTATTTTGATTTTGTTTATTTTATGTATCTGTCAAGCTTTCTTATATTGCAACTGTTGGGGTTTGATACAGATATTTTTTACCTTCATTTTTTATCATCTTCATTTTTATAATCTCATAAGTTTCTTAACTCATAGCGCTACACTTGTATATGCATTTGTAATATTTTTTGGCGCCACACCTTGTTTGATACACAGGACTTTAAACTTCATTTTTCTTGTGTCTACAGCTCCCATTTTCTCTCACCCCCCCCCCTTCCCTTCCACTCTCTCTTCCCTCTACCTGACTATTTCCCCTCTTCCCTCCTTCCCTCACTTGTGGCACAATAATTAGGAGTATTAAATACAAGGACTGTGTCATTTGTGTGCAGTGTATACAGTGACTAGACTCGGCTTCTATGTAATCATTCCCCTTTAAACCACTCCCAGTGTTACACACAACCTGTCTATGACCGTTGTTTGCCACAGTGCGCTGTGCACACAGTAGGACTTGTTTTTCAGCTCCATCTCAGGGTTCCTCAGGTCCTTCATAATCCTAGTCGTGTTCATATTTGTCTTGCTATTTAGATTTTTCAATGTAAGGCCAAGGAGATTACTTGTTACAAGCAGTGTTCATATTTACATATTGTTTATGTGCTTTAACCCCCTTTTCGCCCATGCTATAGCCAAAAGATGGCTACAGAGCGGGCTTATGATGCCAGGAGGGCATCCATGGACATCCTCCCATGCTCGCATTGCCTGTGCACCCCCTGCAGACTCAGACTTGACTGATCACAGATCAGGGTAAAGGGACAATCACAGTGGCCCTTTATTATATGAGCTTTGAGCCAATGACAGCTGATCACACAATGTAAACAGAAGCTAGTTATCAGCTTTTTTCCCCTCACGCTGACAACAGGAGGAGAAAAGAGGAAAGCTGATTACAGGCTTCTGTTAAAGGGACATCGGTCCCAACATTGCCGACCAGTGCTGTTAATCAGTGCCCCCTGGTGCTGCTAATCAGTGGCTACCAGTACCACCTATCAGTGCCCATCAGTACTGCTAATCAGTGCCCATAAGTGCCTCATAATAAGTTTCATTTATCAGTTCCACCTATCAGTGCCCATCAGTACCCACCAGTGATGCCTATCAGTGCCACCTCTAAGTGCCCTTCAGTGCTGCCTATCAGTGCCCATCAATACCACCTATCAGTGCTCATCAGTGCCACCTATCAGTGCAGCCTCATCAGTGCCTCCTGATCAGTGCCCATCAGTGCCACCTATCGGTGCTCATCAGTGCCATCCCATGAGTGCCTATCAGTGCCCAGCAGTGCAGCCTCTTTAGCGCACATCAGTGAAGGAGAAAAATTACCTATTTGCAAAATTTTATACCAAACAATGAAAATAGTTTTTTAATTTTTGGTCTTTTTTTGTTTGTTTAGCAAAAAAAAAAAACTGGTGATTAAATACCACCAAAAGTAAGCTCCATTGTGTGAAAAAAATATATAAAAATTTCATATGGGTATAGTGTTGCATGGCCGCGCAATTGTCATCATTCAAAGTGGGACAGTGCTGAAAGCTGAAAATTTGCCTGGGCAAGAAGGGGATAAAAGTGCCCACTAGGTAAGGTTAAATATCAATTCCTTTAATTTCTAATAGGATTTTGTCATATTTCAGGTTGTTAGTAAAAAATGCTCTCTGTCAGTAATTTTTCAGTTTTGTCAGTAAAAAAAGTAATTGGGGGTTGGCAACACTGTATGGGTAAATGTTCTGTAGTACAAATCAGAAGCAAGCAGCTGCTTCTTCATGGATGAGCGATATTGTTACTCTATTACAGGAAGTGTGTTGCTGGCAGGATCATCATTTAAAAATACATTAAGAAAGAATCCTAACAAAAGAAACTAATGCATTTGCATTTTGATAATCTCCTATTTATTACATTTTTGTCCTGGGGTCTAGATACACGTTTAACATTAATAGTAAATACACTCTCACTGAAAATACACTTCACTTTAACAATAAACTCTGCAAGAATATTTTACTTAAGGCTGGGTTCACACTGCTGCGAATTCTATTGCGAATTTGAGCCGTTGCGATCGCTCAAATTCGCAAGTCATTTAAATTACATAGATTAACATTAGTGCCGTTCACATCGACGCGTTGCGAATATAACCTGCGTGAAAAAAAGGTCCTGTGCGAGTTTACTGCGTTGCGTTGCGAATTTAGTCTCCATAGACATCAATGTAAATCGTTCTTGAATCGCATTGATTGGTTCACATATGTGCGAATTCCACCACACTACTCTCCACAAAAACCAGGAAGTACACAGGAAGTTAAGACCCTTTTTTTTTTTACATTATGATTCCATTGGCTAGACTATCAATCGCAGCTATATCCAACTCCTGAAATTCGCTGTAAAATCGCGGTAAATTCGCGGTAAAATCGCGGTAAATTCGCTGTAAAATCGCGGTAAATTCGCACTGCAGCAGTGTGAACCCAGCCTCAATGCACAATGTATTTGGGAAAAGCCTGGAAATTAGAGGTTCCTTAATTGTATGGTTCTTTGGTTAATACAAATAGAACTTTCAGAAGGGTAAAAAGAAATGCACTGTTTTTATTTTGGAACTTGTGTGTTTATGTGGGGCTAATGCTCATCTACAGTTTACATTTACATTTACATTTTACATTTAATCACAGTAAATCCAACCTTTTGACTCAGGGACCTCTCTTCATACTACCTTAGCCTGTACTGTGTATGGGAAACATATAAATCAAAAATATAATGTATGACAGATATACATTTGATTTTTATGGGGTTCAAGCCAATGCACGGTAGAAATACATAACGTACTGGGATAACGCATGTGACATAAATAAATAGTTTCTTTACAAGAGGTTTTTGAGAGAGTCTTTTCTATTCAAACACTTTCAGGTGCAATCATTTCTATTTACAGAAACTCTTGGATTAAATGTAGAAAAATGAATCAGCTTAATATTTACTTCCTCATTAGCATTGATAGTCCTCTTTGCTTTTTGCATTTAATTGAAAACCATGTTACAAACTGCAAATGTGTAGATACACATGTTCTTTGATAGCAGCGTATGCCATTAATGTCTTTTAGGCTAGGTTCATACTGCTGCGATCAGATTTTGATCAGATTTTTAGTGCAATTATGTAGTGCAACCTGGACGCCTCATTGTTAAGGCTGCATATTCTATGGCAGTGGTTATCAACCCTGTCCTCAGGGCCCACTAACAGGCAAGGTTTGCAAGATAACTAAAATACATCACAGGTGATATCATTTGCTGCTCAGTGATTGCAGTATTCTAGTCTGCATCTCCCCAAGGTAATACTTAAAATCTGGCCTGTTAGTGGGCCCTGAGGACAGGTTTGATGACCACTGTTCTATGGGATCAAAGTCACACAGAAATCACACCAAAGCAGTACAGAAAACGTTTCCCAAGATTGAACCATGCTGAGTCACATTGGTGTAAATGTACCCCATTGAAAACAATGTGATTTCCATTGTCATGCAACTCTGAATGATTCAAGTCGCATCTGAAGTTGCACTAGTATAAATGGTGACTTAAAAAACAATAGGCATATGCTCTTATGCACATAATGTATGAGACATCCACTACTCCTAGTAGACAAATATTACAAGCAGATCGACTAGGAGCTAGCTAATTTCCAAGAACTCTTATGTTTAATTTCCATTTTGACATTACCCCTCTTATCACATTACCACTCTTATCATGTTACTCCTCTTATCACCTTCTCCAATGCCTGTGTACATAACTTCTGTGTGTTATTTTTGCAGGATGGGTCACTACTTTTCATTATAGTATCCCTTGGGTTTCCAGTGTCTGGGCCATTTCAGAAAACTCATCTGCCATTGATGGTCTCTCTATCTTTTCTTAACTCGCTCTTTTTGCATGTTTGCATCATCTGTTTGTCACCATTTTAGGTTATGACCTTTTGCGAGCAGTTTACTGTTGTATGCATATAATCTATCTTTGTAGAAAGATTCTTCTAAAATTGCAAGGGTAATAATTGGCAACCAATTAGATGCCCAATAACCTGTTCAGCTCTCACACCTGTATAATGCTAAAGCTGGCCATAAACTAGTGGAATTTTGTTTGACTCATTTCACTCTCACTTCACATGGGACAGTTCTCGCTACTGCTGCAAGCTACTGATTCTACACAGAAAATAAATGCAGTTACTTCAATCTTTGAACCCCGTTGTCATATGCGGGCGCTACTCACGTATGCAAGGTGTGTTTGACCTCCTCAGGGTCTTGCACGGAGGTGAGCGACTACTATATGTGGTGGCGGAAGCACTTTTTCACTTAAAGGCTGTGTGGAGTAAAGAAATACTCTGCATCTCTTTGTGTGTCAACAGAGGAGATTTTCACTTTATTTTGGACTTTGTTTTTTGTTTTTTTGCATTTTCTATTGTGCACGTCATTATTATCATTATCATTGATTATTTGTTTTTCTAAGTGATTTCTCAACAAAATTAGGCATGGAGACATGGATGGATGGATGGATGGGTGAGTTTGCTTTGATTATTGAAATGAATTAAATAGTGTTTTCTGTGTGTGGAGCTCAGATAAAGCAGAACTTTACCCATAACAGTTTGATACCAACTAATGTTCTTCAACAAAAGAACGTATGTTCCACATTAATAATTATGCTACCAAAATTAGTGTATGCTGTAAATTGCCTCCAGCATTGCTCCTGATTCTTCTTGATAGAAGCCGCCATTTTGTTGAAGCCCAGAGCAGTCATTTCCTTATTGGAAACTCTCCCCCACTCCTTGGTCTAAAAAACTATATGTCCTTTTCTGTAATTAAAATCCAGTATCTCACAAAAGTGAGTACACCCCTCACATTTTTGTAAATATATTATTATATCTTTTTTATGTGACAACACTGAAGAAATTACACTTTGCTACAATGTAAAATAGTGAGTGTACAGCTTGTATAACAGTGTAAATTTGCTGTCTCCTTCAAAATAACTCAACACAAAGCCATTCATGTCTAAACCGCTGGCAACAAAAGTGAGTACACCCCAAATTGGGCCCAATTAGCCATTTTCCCTCCCTGTTGTCATGTGACTTGTTAGTGTTACAAGGTCTCAGGTGTGAATGGGGAGCAGGTGTGTTAAATTCGGTGTTATCACTCTCACTCTCTCATACTAATCACTGGAAGTTTAACATGGCACTTCATGGCAAAGAACTCTCTGAGGATCTGACCAAGATAAACTTATTTGGTTCACATGGTGTCAGGCATGTGTGGCGGCAACCAGGTGAGGAGTACAAAGACAAGTGTGTCTTGCCTACAGTCAAGCATGGTGGTGGAAGTGTCATGGTCTGGGGCTGCATGAGTGCTGCCAGCACTGGGGAGCTACAGTTCATTAAGGAAACCATGAATGGCAACATGTGACATACTGAAGCAGAGCATGATCCCCTCCCTTCGGGGACTGGGTCGCAGGGCAGTATTCCAACATGATAATGACCCCAAACACACCTCCAAGATGACCACTGCCTTGCTAAAGAAGCTGAGGGTAAAGGTACTGGACCGGCCAAGCATGTCTCCAGACCTAAACCCTATTGAGCATCTGTGGGGCAGGTGGAGAGGGCAAGGTCCCTAACATCCACCAGCTCCATGATGCTGTCATGGAGGAATGGAAGAGGACTCCAGTGGCAACCTGTGAAGCTCTGGTGACCTCAATGTCCAAGAGGGTTAAGACAGTGCTGGAAAATAATGGTGGCCACACAAAATATTGAAACTTTGGGCCCAATTTGGGCATTTTCACTTAGGGGTGTTTTTTGCCATCAGTTTAAACATTAATGGTGGTGTGTTGAGTTATTTTGAGGGGACAGCAAATTTACACTGTTATACAAGCTTTACACTCACTAGTTTACATTGTAGCAACGTGTCATTTCTTCAGTGTCACGTGAATAGATATAATAAAATATTTACAAAAATGTGAGGGGTGTACTCACTTTTGTGAGATACTGTATGTACATTTCCAGCCTTGATTGTATGTCCTGGCTTAGCTAGAGAGGAAGACTGACAGAAGCTTTACAGTGCTGAAGTTCAGAGGCTGCTGATGAAGTAGAAAGGAGAAATTGTTGGAGAGATAAGATAAGACACTATCTCTTTAAATTTAACTCTTTTGTGTCTCTCTGACAGCAGAATTTGTCCTGTCACCTCTCCTGCTTTACGTTTCTCCCTCTCTAATATGTGTTCCCTCCAAACAGCCTGTGCTATTCCTGTTGCTTTCTTCCCCCATCAGCAACAGTATATCTTATAGTGATTGTAAAGTCTTGTTCTTTTCCTATAAAAATAACAAACATGTTATACTTACCTGCTCTGTTACAGTAGATTTGCACAGAGCAGCTCAGATCCTTCTCTTCTCGGGGCCCCTCTTTGGTGCTCCTGGTCCCTCCCTCCTGTTCAGTGCCCCCACAGCAAGCAGCTTGCTATGGGTGCACCCGAGCCGAGTCACAGCTCCCTGTATCTATTCAGACACGAAGCCCTGACCCGGCCCCACCCCCTTTCTCCCCTGATTGGCTAGCTGACTTTGATTATACCAAAAAGGAAGGGAAAGAACCTATAAAGAAGACCACCTTAGTGGAACACAACGGTTGAGTAAAAATTTGCTTTATTATAGAAAAATGCCACCATACAAAACAAAAAAAACAAAATATCAGTGAATTGACCTTTAAACCACAGTTAAAAAAGACAATGTTGTCAATGTGTGGGGCTCGCAGCTGCGCATGCACCCATACATCAAGACCTTTTACACTATTCCAAAATTGCACAAATCATTGACACAACCCCCTGGTAGACCAATAGTCTCCGCAATAAAAGGCCCCCTAGAAAAAGTGGGAAAATATGTAGATTCCCTTATTAAGGATACAGTGTATGACCTTCCCTCCTTTGTTAAGGACACACAAAAAAATCCTCCTTTATTTATCAAATCTTTCGATGCCAGCATGAGCACGTCTGGTAGGGATAGATGGGAGACTTTATATACATCATCCCTCCTTTGTTAAGGACACAAGAAATATCCTCCTTAAATTATAAAATCTTTAGATGCCAGTAGAAGCATGTCTGGTAGGGATAGATGTGGAGACTTTATATACATCATCCCGCATAGTTGTGGGATTAAAGCGTTATACCCTACATTGGGTGCACACAATGAGTATGTTGCTGAACTCTTGGAGTTTTTGCTTAATAATAACTATTTCCAGCTCCTTGGGGTGAACTACCATCAACTTAGAGGCACGTGTATGGGAGCACCGTGGGCCCCAGCATACATGTGCCTCCACCTGTGGCTGAGGTACATCGATGTCCTCATGGTGTGGCGTGGGACAATAGAACAACTGGCTGATTTTATGCAAGAACTGAATCAGAATGAGAGAAATATTGGATACACATATTCCCACCATGAGGTTACACTGCCCTTCCTCAATTTACAAATAGCTATAGAGGGAACTAAAATCATTAAAAAATGTTTTGAAAAGAAATGGCGGCTAATATGCTGTTACGAGCCCAAAGCCATCATCCCAGATCCCTAATGCATGTAATCCCAATAGGATAGTTCCTAAGGATCAAGAGCAATTGTTCAAAAGACCTTGACTATAAAGAGGAGGCTAGTGAGTTGTATCAGAGATTTAAAGAAAGGGGGTACTCCCATAAGTCTATAAGGAAAGCAAGAAGTAAAGCAGAGAAATACAAATGAGAAACCCTCTTGGTAAATTCCAAAAAAATATGGCGTTTAAAAACAAAAGGAATACCCAAGAATTATCACTAGATATGGCTCACAAAAGGAACCAAATTAAAATTCCAGAGAAACACTAAACCAGTCCCCTCTTATCTCGGATATAGTCACCCCACGACCATTAATGACAGCAAGAAGAGCACAGAATCTGAATGACAAATTAGTACACTCGAAATATCAGAGAATCCAGATTAGAAATTGGTTAACTAATTTCACCCCTATAAGTGGTATGCATGCATTTGGACATTGTCATATCTGTAAATATGTCCATAAAACTGATGAGTTTGCCAGTTTTGACAGAACGAAAAAATACAAAATAAAGCAATCTATTAATTGCTTAACAACTAGAGTAATACTGTATATATGCTTTGTTGCCCCTGCAATAAAATCTTTGTGGGAAAAACAAAAAGACAACTCCATATCAGAATTGGCGAGCACATCGTATAGCATTAAGAAAAAAGATGATGAACGCCCCCTGGCAGTGCATTTTACCCCATTCCATCAGGGTGACCCTAAAGGTTTAACAGTGAAGGGTATATATGGACTCAACCTCCCAATGAGAAGGGGTAATTATGACACAATTCTCCTTCAGAAGAGTTCTTTAATTCCACAAGGTTTGAACAATGAATGTAATTTACAGCCATTCCTTGCATAAAGATGCATAAGCATAAAGATGTTTAAAATGTGTTTCCTTGTATCGCTAGGTCTGTCACTTTTGTTTTGCTTTTGTTTTATTTCTTTTTTGCTTCTGAATCTTCTGTTATTTTTAATTTTTTTATAATTAACCTTCTAATTTCCAAAATGCTCCTTTTTATCTCCTTTCTCTTCCTTTTCATACCTCTCCTTAATTTTAACAGTTGAAATGTACCCAGAAAAAAATCCTAGGGCAAGCGGTCTTTTTTGCAATTGGTGGTAATCAATTTATTGCCAGCATGTTGAACAAAATTAGGAGGAGTATGAATGTGAGACATCTAGTGGCCAACAACTAGCATTACAGCTTATTTATGGCTATTTAAGCTGCTGCTAGTAGACCCCTCCTTGCTCTGAAGAAGTTGGCAGTGATTCGCTAATGAAACGCATCAGAATGACGTCAGCACACACGTGACATCTCTCGGGACCATAGTTTGTGTGGTGTTGGTGAAGCGACTTCCAGAGTCAAGGCTGCAGACGGTGACACCATGACAGGCAATGTAGTGATGTGAGGGGAGTGGAGTGTTACACAACATGGAGCAGAGTGGGAGTTGGTAAAACTGCGGAAGCGGTGAGATCCCTCTGGTACCCTGGTTATTACTCACTGCATTCCCCTGGTTGGCACTAGATAACCATCTGGCCAGTGCCAGGTACCTGCCTTACCTCAATGAGCATTAGCTCTTGTTTCCTCATAAGAGACTTTATGGATGGATTGCCAATGACTGCATAATTAGGGCTGCTCAGTGAACTTTCAATCTGCAAACCATCACCTGACACCCTGCTAAATTGCATATTCTACTCTTGCCTGGACCCAGAGTGATTTTGTATGAAGCTGGCTATTTATGATGTAGGAGCCTTACATTGCAAACACTATACAGACATAGTGCTAACTAATATTCCAATTAGGAGTGTGCAAGTCTGTATGTATGGGTGCATGCGCAGCTGCGAGTCCCCCACATAGACAACATTGTCTTTTTTAACTGTGGTTTAAAGGTCAATTCTCTGATATTTAGCATTTTGTTTTTTTAGATTTTGTATGGTGCCATTTTTCTATAATAAAACTAATTTTTACCCAACCATAGTGTTCCACTAAGGTGGCCTTTTTGGTAGGTTCACACAGAAAGCATAAATGCATTAAGGTAAAAAACCTTCGGCCTTCACAACCCCTTTAAACTGTCAGCTGAAAGGCCTCTAGTGGCCTAGATTCTAGATTTTAAATAGTATATTCACTTTTTTATTGTTTTAAATTACATCACATTACATTTATGAGGACTTAATTTTCAGCTCTGCTTTAAATTGGAAACCACTTTTTTTAAACTTGCAAGGTTCCTTCAACTGACACCATAATCAGATGAATAGTAACCCCTTTGATCTGTTATGAATGAAACATTTTTACATCACAAATCCTATTGCCACTGTATATCCTACTCTGCTAATGTCAATTTACATCCATCTAGTTCAACCAACATAGAAAAACACACACACACACAAATAGAAAACCTCTATATATTTAATCCTATACCCACAGTCAGGGCTTTTTTTCAGGGGGAACTTGGTGGAACTCAGTTCCACCACTTCTGGCTCAGACCCTTTGGTGCCTGCTCACCACAATCATTTGTAAACACAGAAGTCTGGTTTCTGTGTTTACAAGTGACAGCTCTGCACTCTGTATGTAATGCAATCCTGGTATTTAATGCCCCTTTAAGACCCTCCTACTGTTTGTGAAATTTGGCTGACCACACCCACTATTTGATGTGAATGGAGGGTGTGTGTAGGGGGAGGGGTTTTGGGGGGTCATGGTTGAGTTCCAGCACCTATTGTTTGAGAAAAAAAACCCTGCCCACAGTTGATAAAGAGGAAGGCAAACAAAAAATAAAACAATAAAGCATGATCCAATTTGCTCCAGTGAGGGGGAAATGTCTTCCTGATTCCCCCACAGACAGCTGGATATTCCCTGGATTAACGTTACCTATAAATATTAGTATCCTGTTATATTATTATTATATGAGATTTATATATACAGTTTAATACAAAAGGGACAGGAGGGCCCTGCTCGTAGAGCTTACATTCTAAAGGGAGGGGGTGGTGGTACAAAAGGTAATAGCTGCAAAGAATGATTTGATGGGGGTGGCTCAGGGACAGTTATGTGGGTGTGGGATAGGCTTCCCTGAATAAATGAGTTTTCAGGGATCTCCTAAAGGTGGACAGAGTAGGGGCTGATCAGACATACTGGGGCAGGGAATTCCAGAAGATGGGAGAGGCTCTGGAGAAGTCCTGAAGGCGAGCATGGGAGGAGGTAACAAGGGAGCTAGAGAGCAGGAGGACCTGGGAGGAGCGGAGGGGGCGATTTGGGCGATATCTGCAGATGAGGTTGGTGATGTAGATGGGGGCGATGTTGTCAATGGCCTTGTATGTTATGGTTAGCATTTTGAATTTTACACGGTGGGGTAGGGGAAGCCAGTGAAGGGATTGGCAGAGAGGAGCAGCCGTCATGGATCGATTAGTGAGGTGTATTAGTCTAGCAGCAGCATTCATAATAGACTGAAGGGGGGATAGCCTGCTTAAGGGTAGGCCATTAAGGAGAGAGTTGCAATAGTCGAGGCGGTAAATAATCAAGGAGTGAATAAGTTGCTTTGTGGTGTCATTAGTCAGGAAGGGTTGAATTCTGGAGATGTTGCGAAGGTTAAGGCGGCAGGATTTAGCCAGTGATTGGATATGGGGGCTGAAGGAGAGGTCAGAGTCAAGGATTACACCCAGGACCCTGCCGTGTGTGGAGGGACCAATGGTTGTGTTGTTGATATTAATGGTAAAGTCATGGGGGGGGGACCGTGAGGGAGGAAATATAACAAGCTCAGTTTTAGAAAGATTAAGTTTGAGGAAATGGTGTGACATCCATACCAATATGTCATTCAGCAAGTTTGAGATCCGTGAGGAGATAGAGGGGGTGAGTTGATGAGTGGAGAGATAGATCTGTGTGTCATCGGCATAGAGGTGGTATTGGAAGCCATGGGAGGTTATCAACTGGCCCAAGGAAGAGTGAGAAAAGGAGAGGCCCAAGGACAGAGCCTTGGGGTACCCCAACAGAAAGAGTAAGGGGAGCGGAGGAGATGGAGTTGTAAGTGTATTATGTATGTATATTATGTACATTTCGATAGTAATCCATGCCTTTTTTTTAAACAATCTACTGAACTGTCCAGAACCAGCTCTTAAGGGTGTCTCTTTCACATTTTCACAGCTCTTACTGTGAAAAACCCTTTCCATATTTAATGATTACACCACCCACCACTGCAGACAATTCTGCATTTAAAAAAAGTGGTCCCAACAGTGGATTCGCCATGGTATCACTTTTACAGGCAGCAGGAGAGGTAGCGGTTAGCTCAAAGCCGATCCAATCTGATCCGTGGCTGAGCAGGAAGTCTAGTGAGAGCAAGATAGCCCCCTATCTGCTCGTCCGATGTCACTTCCACCTTCAAGGCATGATTTTTTTTCATCTCTTCAAGGCAAAATTGTTTTGCTTTTAAGTGTAAATGTGAGATGTGAGGTCTTTTTGACCCCAGATCTTGCAATAAAGAGGCCCTGTCATGCTTATGTCTTTTTAAAACATGTAAAGGGACAGTGTGAAAATAAAAAATCTAAAGTAAAATAAATAAGGAAAAAAAAAATTGAAAAATTTAAAGCGCCGTGTCCCTCCGAGTTTACGCAGAGAAGCAAACACATACGTAATTCACGCCCACGTATGTAAATGGTGTTCAAACCGCACATGTGAAATATCGCACCAATCGTTAGAGTGAGAGCAATAATTCTAGCACTAGACCTGCTCTGTAACTCTAAACAGGTAACCTGTAAAAATGTCTAATTGACATTAGATATCGTTTTTTCAGCATAACATTATCTTTCATATTATGCAAAAAAATTGCAAAAAAATTGAGCTAACTTTACTGTTTTGTTTTTTTTTTTTATTCAAAAAAGTGTATTTTTTCCAAAAAATTATGTTTGTAAGACCGCTGCACAAATACAGTGTGACATAAAATATTGCAATGATCACCGTATTATTCTCTAGGGTCTCTGCTAAAAAAAATATATAATGTTTGGGGGTTTTAGCAAAAAATACTAATTTAAACTTGCACGCAAAAAGTTCCAAAAAAAGCCTGGTCTTAAAGTAGTTAAATCTCTTTTCTAGATGTAAAGAGTAGGAATGTTCGTTTGTTCTAAAACAAACTGAACATATGGAGCATTTGCAGGAAATTCAAACGCTGCATAACACCCCATAATGCACTGCGAGATCGCAGTGCATTGCTGTATGATGATTGCCAAAGCATGCACCTGACATGCATGCTTTGGCCAATGCAAGCTCACTCTGCTGAGAGAGCCATAATTGGACAAAGGCAGGGTGCCTTCTGACGTCATGCGATGTCAGAAGGGGCGGGGTCACCCATTTACATCACTGGGTGGCCCCGCCCTTGGCTATATAACAGCTGTCAAAGCAAAAAGACGGCAGTAGGCGGGATGCCTTGCATGGAGGCGGAGTTTTTCCGTTATTTTTTCTCAGGCAGCGTAATTGATGATGGATTTTGCGGGACATGGTTTTTTTTTAATAAAGGAATTGTCAAAAAATGTCCCCTGTCTTTTTTACTGTACCCCATACCCATTCACATGGGGGGCTGGGATCTGGGGGCCCCCTTGTTAAAAGGGGCTTCCAGATTGTGATAAACCCCATGCCTGCAGACCCCCACAACCAAGGGTTGGGAAGGGTTGTGGGGATAAGGCCCTTGTCCCCATCAATATGGGCACAAGGTGCTTTGGGGGGCTACCCCAAAGCCTCTCCATGTTGAGGGCATGTGACATGGTACAGTTCAGGAAGGGGGGGCGCTCTCTCGCCCCCCTTTTCCTGCGGCCTGCCAGGTTGCATGCTTGGATAAGGGTCTGTTATGGATTTTGGGGGGACCTCCACGCCATTTTTTTTTAACATTTTGGCACGGGGTTCTCCTTAAAGTTCATATTAGACCTGAAGGGCCTGGTATGGATTTTGGAGGGACCCCACACCATTTTTTTTAACATTTTGGCACGGGGTTCCCCTTAAAATTCATACCAGACCTGAAGGGCCTGGTATGGATATTTGGGGGACCCCCGCACCATTTTTTTTTTACATTTTGGCACGGGTATCCCCTTAAAATCCATACCAGACCTGAAGGGCCTGGTATGGGTTTTGGCGGGACCCCAGGCCATTTTTTTTAGTTTCTTTCAATGATTTTTTATGTATATTGCTGGGATCCGACAATACATTACAGCCGCAAGCAATTTTAAATGCCATTTTTTCCTTTAGAAATGTAATGTTTCTACGGTACTGTTATAAACATGGGAAAGATGCGCTACTTTACAGGCAGACTAAGGGGACCCCCAGGCACGATATTGAAAGGAATATTTAATTTTTATTGTTTCATTTAAAGCATTATTAAAATCACTGCTCCTGAAAAAACAGCAATTTAAAAAACGTTTTTTTGCATTGATTCATGTCCCCTGGGACAGTAACCGGGTCCCCCTACACTTTGTATGGTAATAACTTGCATATAAGCCTGTAAAATTAACACTTGATTTTTCACGTCCGTGTCCCATAGACTTTAACTGTGTTCATATGTTCATACAAATTTTTTGTCTTTTCACGTGTTCTGGTGCAAACCGAACCGGGGGGTGTTCGGCTCATCCCTAATAAAGAGTACCCCCTTATCCTCTGTGATGACCTTAGGGTGAATAACTCTTCACTAAGTTCACTAAATGGACCACTTATGTATTTATACATGTTGATCTATCCCCCCTTAATCTCCTCTTCTCAAGAGAGAATAAATTCAGTTCAGCTAATTTTCCTCATAGCTGAACTCCTCAATGTAAACACAGCCATGAAGCTGTGGGGGAAAAGGAGGAACAGGGCATACTACACACATTCAAAGTATTTAAATGATGTTAACTGGGGGATGTGTGGCATGCCCAAAGTCAAAAGCTGGCTAAAGTCTAACTTCAGCCATTTTTAGTTCTTTTGGATAGAGAAGTGAAGAGTTTCGTCAGGTTTCAATTATGTCTGGGGCCCATTTGAGGAGATTTTCCCCAACTTCCTGTGTCTGTTCCATTTGCAAGAAATGGAAGGAGTAGCTCTCACTGAGACAGGAAGGAACAGGCAGAAATAACAAGGAACGATGACTCCTGATACTTATTTTTCCCGGTTTCTACTCATGTCAGCATACACTGGTTATCTCTGCCCTCTGAACCTACAGGACCACTTTACCACCTGACCATCAAAGAGGGATACTAAAACCCCTCACAGCAAGCCTAGGGACAGGAATGGAAAATTACGGTGCATAACAGAAGACAAATTTCCATATTCCTGGTCTTCTTCATATCTGCATACAATGGGACAAAACTAGCAATTACAACACACAGGGAAGGAAAAAGAATGCAGAAATAAAGCTTATTGAAAAGCAAGAGGAAAAGAAATATGCAGTGAGCAAAAAAAAATACTCTTCTCCAAAGAGTGTGCATCTAGCTTATAATTGCAGATGAAGCTGCCAGCTACCAGCGTTACAAAGATCATCAGAAATTTGGCATAAGCTGTCCATGACAACACACATCCCTCTGCTAAAATAAGCTCTGATCTCTGTTGGAGGGGAAATGCCTTTGGATGCCCATGTGGTTTAAATTATTTTCAAGATCTGGGAAGTGATTATTCTTGGAGAGGCAACATTACCTAGCCCTGAAGAATACATGAAGAACTGTAAGGAGCGCCATAGTTTTGGAGAGGTAAGCTGTGATTATTTTAACCATATCAGGAGAGCTAAAAGTCTTCCCCTTCCCCTGAGGATGATGGCATGGCAGAAAAAGTGGCTTTTTAGTTAATATAACTAATTTATAAATGGGTTTTCTTACTCATTATCCAACAGTTTTATGACCCCCTCTGTCTTATCTCACTAACTATGCTAGTTTTATTACCATCTACATTTGTTTGTGTGTGGGCCTTTTTTCTTTTCCCTCAGAAATTGTCTTTTTTTTAACATTCTGATAAAACTTTTGTGAATTAGTACTGCTTGGACCTTGAAGAAGGGGACATACCCCAAAAGCTTGTCCTGAAAAATTGTAAGTTAGTACAAATAAAAAAAAGTATTTCTGTAGTTATTATAACTAAACTAAAGATATAACTTTTGGAAGGAAGTCTAAGGCAGGATAAAGAACTGTTTTATTTGGATAAATAATACATAGTGGTTTCTTAAAGGAAAGTGCATGTAGTTTTGAGTATCCTTTATCTGACATTAGTTGGAAGCAAAGCTGTCTTAATTGTTAAATGCTACAAAGAGCAAGACTCTGATGCCTTGATGGGTGATTCCAGAAGGGCACAGAGAACTAAGGGTCATGTACATCGGGATTAAAAAAATGGTAGTTCCCTTGGTAGAAAAAAACACTTATACAGAACTTTTTGTGCAAGCGTTTAGGAGCATTTGGCATTTTTTCTTACAGAAAACTCCTTTCAAAATCACAAACTGGAAGGGTTTTTTTCTGCCTCTAACACTGAGCTTAAAATATGCCTCTAAATATCCTAATGTGCATGAACAAATAGGATGACATTGAGCTGCTTCTACAGGCAAAACACAAAACTCCTGGAGAAGCAGCATTTTTAAGGGAAGGGTAAGGTAAGGGTAAATCCCAGCTAGGGGATAAACTATTCTTTGTTGGTTTCAGCTTCAAGGCAGTTTGTTGGAAATACTTTATTAAAGATTTTCTCCCCATCAGATACTTGTTAATGCTGACAGAGGTTAAACTTGAACTTTTACTTTATTTTACTTAGCTGACTGAAGAAACTCCAAAACATCAACCATGGAGGGATCTAGAGAAGACTTTCACTAGCTGTCTGAAAAAAAAACAACTTGTCTGGATTTGATGTTAGGTTCAGTATGTAAATCACTTTCTAGCCTGGAGATAGACATAACTAATTCCTGAAGATAGACCTAAGGAATGAAGTTTCTCTTTCAATAGCCATACCATCAAATATAGGCAAGCTAGACTGGGATGCACCCACTTCTTTGGAATCAGAAGGTCTCTGCAGCATGAAAAAGTGCATGGTGAAGTAATTGCACACTGAAGCTATGGAATCTTGAGCAAGGGCTTGAGGGTATTTAAATCACGGAAAGATTAGGGGACACTGTGCATTGTCTTAACATGCCATCAGATAGACCACTAAAGTCCAGCACCTCTTAAAAATCTTTTGCAGATACCATGAATTTGTCCGTTCACTCCTGTTTTGGAAATTGAAACTTAGGAAGTCTGCCAAGAGATTCTCCAACCTGTGAAGATAGGCTGCAGTCAGAAACTAAGCATGCTCATTGGCCTAAAATATGAAGCATAGGCAGGCTCTTCATGCCTCTCTGTTTGGAAACATATGCCACAGCTGTCCTAATGTCTATTAAGATCTTCACTCTCCTTCCTTAAAGGATAGCCACATAATTCCTCAGAGAATCGATTACTGCTGTTATTTCCAGAAGGCTGGATAAATGAGGGACTAATCTCTTTCAGGAACCCTAAGACCCCTTTCACACTGGGGCGAAAGTGTGAAAGTAGCCTAAATCTTTTTCCCCAATGGGCAGCCTGGTTTTTGGGACTGGCATCCACGTAATTGTCATCCAGGGCTGAAGGAACTGCCCAGAAACAGATTGCTTATTTAGACTACAGACATGATACAAGAGATGGCCAGAAACTTCAAATAGGATACAAGATATGGCAAGAGACTGTGGATATGGTACAAAGATGGTCAGAGACTGCAGACAGGATACAAGAGATAGTCAGAGACTCCAGATACAATACAAGAAATGATCAGAGATTACAGATATGAAACAGGAGATGGTCAGAGACTGCAGATGTGATACAAGAGATGGTCAGGGACTGCAGACATGATACAATAAATAGTCAGGGACTGTGGATAGGATTCAAAATATGATCAGAGTGAGACTGTGGACATGCTAAAGAAGCTGTTGGAGATTGGGCTTCAGGAGACAATCATGGACTGGAGACATATTACATGACTCTTCTAGAAATTAGTGCTAAAACAAGGCAATTGGGATACAAAGATTAGTGTCTGCAGAAGCCCAGAGTGTCACACATAGCGTGCCAAAGGGCTACATGTGGCCCCCAGGCCACAGGTTGGATGATAGGTTGTTAAAATCTTGGTAAAAGTTCTTAGTGCCATAGAGAAACTTAATGGAAGAGAATAGGACTGAAAATAATCCCCATTTACTGCAAAGTGCAGAAACATCTGATGCGTCAAGGCATTGGGCACATTAATTTTTAAAGTCTAATAAGATCATCCAACCAATTCGCCAAAATGCTGAAATAATGATCTACATAAACTCCATGTAGAAAGATTTGGCAGTTATGAACCTGTTATATAGATCTAGTACTGGACGAAAACCCCCATATACTTTCCTGGCCAAGAAGACTGGTGTATAGTGAATGGTGAAGTCCATGCATGGCTGGTCTGGAAGTACTCTCACAATTGCTTCTGATACTAGCAACTTTTGAATATATATCTATTGCACCAATTTCTTCTCAGGGCAAAACTGAAGTTTTGTTTGCAGAAACCTTTCTACTAGGGCTTAGGAGCAGAATTCTATTTTAAAGCTTCTTTTCAGTATCGTCCAAACCTGTTTGTCCTGAATATTCTCTACCCCAAACCCTATAAAAATCAGCTAATCTCAATGAGGTTGGGTGCACCTTCAGAAAGTCTTTAATCAATCTTTTGGAACTTGAGCAGATTTAAAATTACAAAGAAATAAGCTCCTCTACACTGCTGCATGTTTTATTTTCACCCTGGTTTGTAAGCACTGGCATCCCAGTATTGATCTGGAAATCTTTGATTCTAATGAAAATTCTACTTATGCCACTTCTTGTCCTAGGGGATAAGGCCTGATGTCCCCTAGTTACCTGCTGAATAGCTTGGTCCAAGGATTTCATATGTTGTGTAGGCCTTGTCTAGAAGTTTATCCGGTTCCTTTAACCATAAGGCTTTGTACGCTGGGTGAACCATCAATTCTGATGCCAATTCTATGGCCACATTTATCCACAAGGTCTGCTGACTGAAAATAATAGATGCTATGTCTATGCCTGATTATTATGATGTATCAAGATTTTCCATCCAGGCCTTGATTACTTTGGCAACTAAAGTTAAAACTACCCCAGCCTGACAAGGTAGTCCTGCTGCATCATAAATGTTCTTCTCTTGCATCGCTACTCATGTCCATAGGAGTCTACTATTCCAGTAGGATAAAGTTTATAGAATTGGTTCTGCAAGTTTACTTTCCGATCGAGACGTTCTCACTTATAATTAATGATCTCTTTGATCTCATTCAACAAAGGAAAAGATGGACCTTGCTTCTTCAGACTTAAATAGTAATGTCTTTTCTTTTTAGGAGGGAATACATTTTCCTACCACTCAATCGCCTCCTCCACTGTAATAATAAAGGGAGCTGCCACGGCAAAATCAAAAATACATGGATCAGGTTCCTTATCTTCTGACAATGGGTTTGAACCTTGTTTGAACATTGTAGGCTTGGTTTCCTCTGACACCTCCACCCTCCTTGTACGTTTACCCACAGATGATTGAATAAAGCGAGATATACTATATTCAATGACTAATATAGGCCTTTACCTCATTTGACCTCCTTTGACCAGTTCAACTAGTTATATATTTCAATCAGTGTTGTATAGAAGAAGCCAACACCATATATTACACTGTGGCTGACTAGTTATTGGAAAAGTAAACAGCCACTTTGCAAATATACTGTAAGTGGGGGGATTCAAAGCTGAAAGGAAATATAGCAGGTCAGCAATGTCTTGGAAGATGAATCATGGCCTTTATGTGCATCATTGACCGAAAAAGCCAAGTTCAGATATTGTTTTTTTGTTTTTCTTAGCAACATTAAATCAAGGTTTTTTGGGTTCCTATTGGTTGGTGTGTATTTGGACAAATGTGACAGTATGTGCATTTGTACTCCCTAAATATCATGGACACCCTCATCTCATTTGCTTGTCATTAATTCATCCTTTAGTCAATAAGCAACATGCCGTGCTAAACCATGCATATATAAATCAATAATAAACATTAGTGAAACATAGGAAAAAAGTTTGTATAGATGATGTGAAAGGTCCACAACCATAGGCAGAATCAAGATTTTATCGATCAAAGTTTCTGTGTGTCCCAGCTCCACTTATAAGATCAAACACCACGTGAAGATGAACACGTGAAGATGAACACACCAGTGAAGATGTCTCCTTACCGCAAGGTGTGTGACTCTGTCAAAAGAAGTCTAAAAGCGCTTATGTGAAAATTGCTTCCACTGTGGTACCAAGTCTCCTCGTACAGGTCCTCCATCAGTCTGAGTCTCCGGCAGTAATGAGAAAAAAAGAACGCCGGGCTCGCATAGCATAAAATCCTCAAGGATGTGTTTATTAAAACAAAAAACGTTAAAAGCTGTACATAGCATGCAAAGGTAAAACATGGCAACGCCATGACCTCCGGTTGCCACCCTACAAAAACTGACATCATCAGGAGCTCAGAAAGGCTCACACCCTCCCAGGAAAAAGGTTCTTAGTCTCTGAAGCAAGGTCCTGTGTGATGAGCAGTCTTTTTGCTTGTTTGAAGACTCACGCAATTGTAGGGTTCCATTCAGCCAGGAACCCAGTCTTTATTTTATCCCCTGCTGCATTCAAGACTGTTCTCTCCTTTCCCCTCCCCTGCCTGCAGACACTTGCCTTGCTTTGTTGCGTCAACCAATCACCGCCCTCCAAGATCAGTAAATACCCTGGATTACATTGGAGTCACTCCATAAATTAGCATTGCAGAGTGCTATCCTTAAAGTGGTATTAAAGGCTTGTTTTGCAAAAAAATAACAAACATGTTATATTTACCTGCTCTGTGCAGTGGTTTTGGACAGAGCAGCCCCAATCCTCCTCTTCTTGGGTCTCCTGCTGGCGCTCCTAGACCCTCCCTCCTGACAAGTGCCCCCACAGCAAGCAGCTTGCTATGGGGCACCTGAGCAGACTCTCTCCTGAGCTTCTGCTCTGCATGTCCATTCACACACAGAGCCGTAGGATGGCCCCACCCCCTCTCTCTCTTCATTGGCTCAATGGCTGTGATTGACAGCTGTCTCAGCCAATGAGGAAGGAGAGTCCCCGGAAAGCCAGGGCTCTTGTGCACATCACTGGATTGCGATGGGGCCCAGGTAATTATTTGGGGGCTGAGGAGACTGCTGCATGCAGACAGTTTTTAACTTCATCCATAGAATACTCCCGGGAAGCCGAGGACGTCAAATGATGCCTGCCCAGGATGGGAGATCCCATCTGCGGATGTCATATGACTATAGCTGGGTAGTGAAGTGGTTAAGGATGGTTGCTGCACGTCTGTTATAATGAATATTCAGTTTAACCCTGTACACTTTACAGAAGGATAATACTGCAGTAACAAAGGAAGAAGCTCTGCAGCAGTTATCAGCTACAGTCCAGGTTACAGTTGTAGGGTTATACATTGGTATAACAATGCCAATTGTGCCAGAAAGCAAACAAATTGTATACACAGTTTAACCTATTTCTTTGATTCACTTTATGTAACTCAAACACCTGAGCCAAATTTATGGATGTTGTTGGTAACAATGTGGATGTAGTCAATGATTACTTCAAACATGTGCTGATGCAGTCACCTTGCTGTCAGAATAATTTTCTTGTAGACTTAATATCTAAGCGGATTTGGTGAATAAGAATCCTTATCATGGCAGGTAAGGTCTAAATGGCCCAATTTTAACAATGTGAACCTGCCTAAAAAGCAGTTGAAAAAGGTACTGCAAATTACCCTTTCAATAAAGCATCTAATGAAGGCAGTTTAAAAAATTTCATTTACACAGAGGAAACTTCAATATATCACCTTGTATGAATTCAGAAGAAATATGAGTGATGTTACTTTCTATTAATTTTAAGCAATGTTAATTTACTGACACAGCTATAGTCCATTAGCTGGTCAAGAAAAATCTTTTACCATGGTTATCCTCAAACAAATACATAGAGCATTTAACCTTTTATGCAATATTAATATTCATGTAGGAAGCTGGTAAATATTGTGGGGAAAAATCCATTAAGTTTGTCAGTTACACACTGTGTGCATAATAGAGTCAGGGAATTGAAAGATGTGAATCTAGGTAATAGAAATCTAGTACATAAAATAGTAGAATCGTTTTTAAAAAAATTAGGTGATTTACATTGTAAATGTATGATACAGCCAGAAGAAAGCTGTTTAATGCAGGCATGAGACAAATGATATTAAATCTCCACACTGCATTGATTAAAATATGAGTTCAAAATATACACAAAGCAGGGAAATACTAGAACTTAAACCTAATGTGCTGAAATAAATCTATCAATATGGATAAATCTCTCAAACACAGTGTAATACAAGCACTGGATTTGTTTCTACAACAGGGAAGAACAATATTAGTTATGCAAACCTTGACATGATCATACATTACATTAAGCACTAAAAGAGGAATTATTTTCATTTAAAAGCAGTAGTTTAAAATAGTGATTTGGAGCTGGATGGCAAATTATATTTTATTTTAATTTATAAAGTAACTTATTAGTGTTTCATACACTTTAGAAATACTATAACAATGACATTAACGGAAAACCAAATGGCAAGGTAATTATTTGCCATAATCATATTACACTGAGTTAAGGGAGAGTTGACTTGAATGTACAGCATTCTCTTGAAATAATTCTACAATTTTCTGGTACATATATTAACTGTCTCATAAGCCAAAATTAGTAACTGCTGATTCAAACATTATACACTTAAATTTGTATATTTGAGTATTTTCCATTTGTGTGTATTGCTGGTTGTGAACAAGGTAAAAAATGAAAAATAAAATCATATTTATGACTGACAAAGTAAAGAAATTGCATTCATTCTAAAAACTAATTTGGACAAGCCCCAGACAAAGGTCAACCTTTTACTGTGGAAAAAGTGTAAAATGCTTGTCCTGACAATTTCTTGGCAACCCTTAAAGCCTAACTCCCTCAAAAGTGTTCTTCTAATTTTTGATAGAGCAGAGAAGAGTTACAATTTCTTCCAGGTTTTTATTTTTTATATTACAGCACTGGAGAGATTTTCCTTCACTGACTGTCACTGTGACACCTAAAAAAATCTAGCAAATGTCCCCATGGCAGAAAAGCACAAACTACATATTTTTTTATTAAGGCTGGGTTCACACATAAGAAAATTGGATGCGGGTTTCCCTGCATCCAATTCGCATGACAGGAAAGTGTGACCAGCTCTCAATAGAGCTGGTTCATACATGTCTGGGGCGGCCACAGTCAGGATTTAAAAAAGGGTTCAGTGCGTCTTTAGGTCCAGTTCAGGTGCTAATTCAGGTTAAAATACAGATCTGAATCGCACCTGAACTGGTGTACAGGACCTCAGGCATGAACCCACGGTCGCACATGTGTGAACCCGGCCTAAAGGAGAAGTACAGCCAATGCTCGTTTGGCTGTACTTCTCCTGTGGATCACAGGAGTGCAGTTCATTCTGCACTCCTGTGACCCATTTTCAGCCGATAGCGGGCTGAAGCCCACTGTCACCTGACATCACAGAGCCGGCCGTGGCTGGGCAGAGATATCGACCATATGGCCTGGAGCTGCTGAGAGTTTGAGCCAGCTTCTCCCACCCCTCCACAGCCCAGCGCTCCAGTGATCGGGGGCAGAGCAGACAGCGGTGACGGACAGTCACCAGCTCTCAGTGAGGGGAGAACTAAGCGATCATCTGTGTTTGATCACTCAGTTCTCACCCTTAGAGATGGTGGGGGACAGATGCAGCATTGCACTGAAGCTGCATCCACCTAGGTAAGTATGATTTAAAGAAAGAAAAACCCAAACTTCTCTTTTAAGCAGTAAATGAACATTAAAAGAAGCCTTTATTGACCTATGCAGCTGCAGGCTTTAGTTAAGTCTTACTTCCAATGTAATAATGCAATATCGATGCAAATGTATTCAATAGAAAATTCTGCTTGTATTATGTTATATGACAGTTTATTACTTTGCTAGCTTAAAACTTTTTGTTTGTCTTTGTTTTGTGAAATTAAGCTGTCCATAGGCATGCCATGGCACCTAGATGTCAAACAGTAATACATATATTAATTATTATTTGCCATGACTAATTTCTTGTGAGGACACCTACTTTTGAAATACAAGCATTTGATTTTTTTTGTTTGCTGCTGACTTCTCTTTCTATGATTCGATATTTGTAATGTATTATCTTTTGCAGCCATTTCAAGCACACTGTTGATAATTTTGATCTGCAATGTAACACTGCAGAGGTAGTCCAGCTTAAAACACAGACTTTCGTGAAAAAAAAATAGGGACAATAATACAAGTCACCCTGGTGACGTACTGTAAGAATAAGACATTAGTGGACAAAGGAGACAAAAAAATCTGATTTTTCTTTGCTACAAATGTATTAATCTAAGACAGTCTTATTGATAGCAAAAAAAGTGGAATTTACAATGGTTGCTGTAGCTGGCCATAGATGGATCGAAATTTGGCCTTCGATCCATCTAAGGACAGGCTGGTTGCACTGAAATTGATCTATCAATTGACTTCAGTACAACCAGCCTCTCATTTTTTTGTACAATTACTGCTGCTGCCTATATCTGGTAGCAGTAATCATTGTATTCTGATGGTGGGGAAACCTCCTGCTATCAGAATACAATAGCACAGTGGAAATGATTTTTCCATTAACATTGAATGTGTTGATAGGGGAATCATCTGATTTTCTTTCCTTCCACCTGTGGTAGAAGGAAATAAAATTGCTTAAAGTGTTACTAAACCCTCAACAGTAATATCAGTCTGTATATGCAGAACCTAAGGGGTTGAGCCTCTGCATTGTCTAAAAAGGCTGTTTGACCCTGTCTTCTCTGATCCTCCCCCTCTTCCAGAGTCCCCAAACCATCTCTGGATAGTACAGAGACTAGGGGACAATCTGCACATGCTCAGTTTGGTGTGTATTGCTAGAGATTTTTTTTCCCTTGGAAGAGTGCATGTGATCAGCACAGGGCCAATCAGCACTGACCTGACAGAGGGTCAGGGGTCCTGCATCCTCATAGGACACTCATGGGAGAATAAAAACTCCCCCCCTGCAAGCTTTAACTAGACACTGATAGAAGTCACAAAACTGCTCTAACTGCTGATGAGAAAAGGTATTTAGCTGTTTATATTTACTAAAACTATTGCATTTCCATGTTCTGTGTACTGTGGGAGACCGGATATAGTGAATGCAGGGTCCTGGGTTTAGTAACACTTTAATGTATGGCCAGCCTTGGTCAAATGGGTCTTTGAATGGTACAACATACAGCAATAAATGCAATAAATATACTACAAAAAAAAAAAATCATTCTTTTATGAGGAGATTCTTAAAATGGGTACATTAATCATTGTAGCATTTCTAAATTGTCTATCATATGAGCTTATTTTCAGCAGTTAATTGACCTTACTCATCTGTAAACTTTTTTTATTTTTCAAATGCAAAATTTGCTGCATTATGCAAATGTAATGGATATTTTTTTCAGGATGATTTGGTCAAAAATTGGCATTTCAGAGCTTACAATTTAATCAAACTGCTTCAATAACACATTTTATTTTTATCAAATAACCAAATTACTATCTACAGTAACCACACAATATTTAAACAGTGGAACAGCAAACAGTTACCCTTGGCATTTTATCACCCAGCCAAATCTACAGTAATCGAAAAACACTTGATTAAAAAAAAACATGTATGCCTGTATGAAAACTGCACTGAAAAAAATCTCTTATTTGCTGCAGCCAGGAATTTGTTGGTCAGGTAATGTTTAAAGTAATGAGATTCACTAATAACTCTAGAATAGCTCTCAGTAACATAACTCTTCTGTATATTAATAAAGATAAGCTTATTTAAATGCCATAGTCATTATAAACACATGGCCTTTGCAGTTTATGAAGCAGTGGTAGACTTATTCAGTAAGGTAGTAAAGTTATCCACGCATAGTTTTTGTTTTTATTTCTACCTTTTCTGATGTTTTCAGGTCAGTCACATGATGCTGCGGAGTTCTCTCTGTCTTTGTCACTGGTTGTCCATGCTGGTGCAGGTGCTCATGTGCTCTGCACCAGAACAGAAAGAGTAAAGGGTGGCATAGGTACTTTCAGAATAGGGTCCTTGGTCTTCCAGGTTGAATGGCGCTGAGCATCATTGAACCCAGAAGATTGAGGACATCTTGTGGTCAGGAATGAGAAAGGGGGGGTTGTGGAGGGAGGTCAGCTCCAAATTAAAAGTGATTACTTATGCAAAAGACTCAGGTCACAAAGCTACTAAACTAGGATATGTAACTTTATTTAAAAAAAAAATTACAGTTATTTCCAGCTGAGTCAAATGAAATTTAAAATTTACAGTTACAATACATGGCTGAAAATAGCGCGCCTTAGGCTGGTATATAGGCTTCGTTGCATTAAATTGAAGTGGATTAATGTGGTACTAAAATTTAAACATTTTTTACCGTAATATATTTCTTGCATTCAGTAGCATACAGGCAGTCCCCCACTTACAAATATCCGACTTACAAAGGACTCCTACTTACAAACTGAAGGAGACAACAGGAAGTGAGAGGAAATCTACCCCTAGGAAGGGAAATTCTCTCCTGTAAGAGTTAATATGGGAAAAAGGTGTCTCCACCGATGCTTTATCACCAATCCTTGTTTCCCTAGTAACCCAAAATTTTCAAAATCCAATTGTCATTGGGACAGAAAGTGAGGTGAAATCTTCTGAACAGGTGCACAGACAATAAAACAAATGTTACAGGGGTGTTAACCCTTCCCTATGTTATCCAAAAAGCTTAAAAATAGATTTTTTGGCTGGAGCTACACTTAAAAAATGTACCTGTTCCGACTTACAAACAGATTCTACTTAAGAACAAACCTACAGTTCCTATCTTGTTTGTAACCCGGGGACCGCCTGCATCATGAAATGAGTGGGCCCGTGTGCAAGATCAAGAGTGAGCCCCAGAGGAGGGCAGAGTGTATAGCGGTGGGTAGTATGTACAGGGAGAGTAGTGCAGAGTGTATAGCAATGGGTAGTATGTGCAGGGAGAAGAGTGCGGAGTGTATGGCGGTGGGTAGTATGTACAGGATGGTGTCAGTAGGGCAGTGGATGGTGTCAGTAGTTCTTAGTTATTATTTTATTTATTTTTAATTTTTTTTACAATTTAATTTTTTTTGTTTTTTATTTTTCATTTTTTTAAATGCTTTTTGCGGGGTTAGTGAATGGTATCAGTAGGGCAGTAGCGAAGGACACTGGGGGCTTGAGGAGGACATGGGGGGCTGGGTAAGGACCGGTGGAGGGTGATTGGTGCAGTGGGTGGGGGGCAGTTACAGCAACACCACTGTTAGAAATCATGGGGCCCCCTACAGCCTACCTGATGGGGGGGCCCCCAGCCCCGCCCCTGCATACCTGCCTAAAAGAATGCAGCTTTGTCTTCAAGTGCTCAGTCAGGGGAGATGGAGGTCTTGGTGCTTAGTGGGGGCAGATTGGGGGGCACTGACAGTCATTGGGGGAGGGGACACTGGTGCTCCTTATCTGGCTTCTTGATCCATCTGGCATCTTGTGTAGAAGAATCCTCCCCTCTCTCATTTTTATTCTGGGCTGATTGTTCTCATCTAAAGGGATGCCGGGGATGCCAGTGCAGTGATAGCTCAGAAGATCTCACGAATCATCTATTGCAGAGCCCAGCAGAGGAAGTCACTGGTAGAAGTTACTGCACGGGCATCCCCAGCATCCCTCTTCCAGATGTGGAGAAGTGGCCACAGGAGCAGTGATACAGCTGTTAGTTTACCTGTCAGCAGCAGTGCCAACCCCTCAGTTCGGCATCCTTTGTTGGAGGCCCGTGTGCAGTGAACACCCTGCACCCATGGTGGATACACCACTGCTTGCATTAAGATAAAAAAATGTTTAGGCATCAGCATCCCCCCTCACACTCCCATTTACTTACCTGTGCTCTCATTCGTTCCAGCACTGTGCATGTCTGCAGCTTTTCTCCCCTCATTTCTGGGTTGTGCTGGCCATTGGCTGCCAGTGCTGTCAATCAAAGCCATTGACGACGAAGCGGGGGGGAGGGCCGAGTCCTGCCGTCTGTGTCAATGGACTCAGCAGCGGGGCTCGGGAGTGAGTACACACGAATGCCCCCATGGCAAGCCACTTCCCATACTGGACAGAGAGGAGGGGCCAGGAGCACTGGCAGGGCACCTCAGAAGAGGTGGTTTGCTGCCACTCTGTGCAATTTCATTACAATTCCATTGCACAGAGCAAGTAAGTATAGACATGTTTGTTACTTTTTTTTACTTAAATGTTACCTTTAGAATCTCTTTAACCACTTCAAGATCAAGCCTATTTCTGACACTTGTTGTTTACAAGTTAAAATTTGTATTTTTTGCTAGAAAATTAGAACACCAAAAATTATATATATATTTTTTTTTAGCAGAAACTCTTAAAATAACATCAATATTTTATGTCACACAGTATTTGCGCAGCGGTTTTTCAAACACAATTTTTTTGTATATTGTGAAAGATGTTACGCTGAGTAAGTAGATACCTATTTAAAAAATATAGGACCATTTGAGCGGACTTTAGGGGGTTGTAAAGATAAAAATTTTTTCACCTTAATGCATTCTATGCATTAAGGTGAAAAAACTTTTGACAGTACCGCCGCCCCCAGCCCCCCCGTTTTACTTACCTGACGCCTCGAATCTTCGCTGCTCGTCCTCATTGCAGCTCAGCCTGGTCGCTGATTGGCTGCAGTGGATGGATTGAAAGCAGCGCAGCCATTGGCTCGCGCTGCTGTCAATCACATCCGATGACGCGGCGCGCCGGGGGGCGGGGCCGAGTGATACAGCGAACGGCTATAGCCGCCGGCTGTATCACGGGAGCGCGCCCGCAAGCACTCACCACCATGCGAGGGAGCTCGCATTAAGGTGGTAAATGCTTGCGGGGAGGAGCTGAAACAGCCGCCGAGGGACCCCAGAAGACCAGGTTCGGGGCCACTCTGTGCAGAACGAGCTGCACAGTGAAGGTAAGTATGATATGTTTGTTATTTTAAATAAAAAAAAAATTACCTTTACAACCCCTTTAACGGTACCAGAAAAGGAACATTACACAATCTTATAAAATACAATTTATTACAAACATATTACAAGAAAAAGATATTTACAAAATAAAAGCAAGAAAATATGAGCTCTCATTGATAAAACCACATAGTATACAGTCAGATCCATAAATTTTGGAACATCGACACAATTCTAATCTTTGTGAGATGTGCTTTAACTGCAGACTTTCAGCTTTAATTTGAGGGTATTTACATCCAAATCAGGTGAACGGTGTAGGAATTACAACAATTTGTATATGTGCCTCACACTTTTTAAGGGATCAAAAGTAATGGGACAATTGGCTGCTCAGCTGCTCCATGGCCAGCTGTGCATTAATCCCTCATTATCCCATTTACAAGGAGCAGATAAAAGGTTCAGAGTTCATTTCAAGTGTGCTATTTGCATTTGGAATCTGTTGCTGTCAACTCTCAATATGAGATCCAAAGAGCTGCCACTATCAGTGAAGCAAGCCATCATTAGGCTGAAAAAACAAAACAAACCCATCAGAGAGATAGCAAAAACATTAGGTGTGGCCAAATCAACTGTTTGGAACATCCTTAAAAAGAAAGAACGCACCGGTGAGCTCAGCAACACCAAGGAAAAGAACTGTGGTGGATGACCGAAGAATTCTTTCCCTGGTGAAGAAAACACCCTTCACAACAGTTGGCCAGATCAAGAACACTCTCCAGGAGATAGGTGTATGTGTGTCAAAGTCAACAATCAAAAGAAGACTTCACCAGAGTGAATATAGAGGGTTCACCACAAGATGTAGACCATTGGTGAGCCTCAAAAACAGGAAGGCCAGATTAGAGTTTTCCAAACAACATCTAAAAAAGCCTTCACAGTTCTGGAACAACATCCTATGGACAGATGAGACCAAGATCAACTTGTACCAGAGTGATGGGAAGAGAAGAGTATAGAGAAGGAAAGGAATTGCTCATGATCCAAAACATACCACCTCATCAGTGAAGCATGGTGGTGGTATGTGTCATGGCGTGGGCATGTATGGCTGCCAATGGAACTGGTTCTCTTGTATTTATTGATGATGTGACTGCTGACAAAAGCAGCAGGATGAATTCTGAAGTGTTTCGGGCAATATTATCTGCTCATATTCAGCAAAATGCTTCAGAACTCATTGGACGGCACTTCACAGTGCAGATGGACAATGACCCGAAGCATACTGTGAAAGCAACCAAAGAGTTTTTTAAGGGAAAGAAGTGGAATGTTATGCAATGGCCAAGTCAATCACCTGACCTGAATCCGATTGAGCATGCATTTCACTTGCTGAAGACAAAACTGAAGGGAAAATGCCCCAAGAACAAGCAGGAACTGAAGACATTTACAGTAGAGGCCTGGCAGAGCATCACCAGGGTGATGTCTATGCGTTCCAGACTTCAGGCTGTAATTGACTGCAAAGGATTTGCAACCAAGTATTAAAAAGTGAAAGTTTGATGGATGATTGTTAATCTATCCCATTACTTTTGGTCCCTTAAAAAGTGGGAGGCACGTATACAAACTGTTGTAATTCCTACACCGTTCACCTGATTTGGATGTAAATACCCTCAAATTAAAGCTGAAAGTCTGCAGTTAAAGCACATCTTGTTTGTTTGATTTCAAATCCATTGTGGTGGTGTATAGAGCCGAAAAGATTAGAATTGTGTCGATGTCCCAATATTTATGGGCCTGACTGTAAAAGCTGATCATCTGCTCTAAAAAAATGGTACAGGGGTGTTCCCTTTAGCTGCAGGCATCACCCTGGTACAACTACTTCCCAAAAATGAAGTACATGCAGGTGATTTGGCAGCAAGTGGTTAAGAAGGACCTTTTAATTGCCCTGCTAAGAACATAAATTGTGACCTTCATTAACCACTTCAGCTCCTTGAAGGATTTGTCCCCTTAATGACCAGGCCATTTTTTGCGATACGGCACTGCATCACTTTAATTGACAATTGCGCGGTCATGCAGTGCTGTACCCAAACAAAATTTATGTTTTTTCCCACAAATAGAGCTTTCTTTTGGTGGTATCTGATCACCTCTGCGGTTTTTAAATGACACTTTATGGGGACCAGTGACATTATTGCATTGATCAATGTAAAAATGACACTGGCAGGGAAGGGGTTAACACTAGGGGGCGATCAAGGGGTTAACTGTATTCCCTGGGTGTGTTCTAACTGTAGGGGGAATGGGCTGTCAGGGACATGACAGAGATCACTGCTCCCTATGACTGGGATCAGTAGATCTCTGTCATGTCCCCTGTCAGAATGGGGATTCACCTTGTTTACAATCGTTCTGCCTTTGTACTAGGCGATCGCGGGTCGCCGGCGGACATCAAGTCTGCTCAACCCACGGGCACGCTCCTGTGCCTGCGCAAGCTGATGTAAAGCTATGGTGATTCGTGCAGGAGAGGCAACCTGCCGCCATATTTTTCATTACTTGTGTTTTTTTTTACAGTTTGGGGGCATGGCCTGGTAGTTGTCCAGGCTAAGACTGCCATTCACTATCGTACAGCACATTTTGACTTGATGTATGGCTCCCGGGACATCTAGTCACTTTTCACAGTTTAAAAGTATTACCTTTCATGAAAACTTTTTATACTGTAGCATAAATTCACAGTTCAGTCTTTATGGTTTTAATAAATACAGTACATAAATAATTATGCACACATTGTAAATTGAGGCAGCTGTGATCTATCATTGCCAGTTAGTCTTAAAAAACGTTTCTGAATGAAAACCCCTACATCTATTTATTTCCACATATAACATGCCATGGAGAATAATTGGAGGAAAATAATTAATTTTAACTGCATTAGCTAGATATATTAGATGCAAAAAGCACAGTGATTGTGGGAAACATGTTTAGACAACCCATTATTTCACATAAAAATTTCATGCAAATAACGTTCTTTTAAGGATTAGGCAGTATTAAAGACACTTTTATTAGGTGAAATTTATATTACCAATATCTTTAAGAACAATTGCCTCTTTTTTGACCAAGCTGTATTATTGCTCCCTCCAGTGGACCTTAAACTATGTATTTCCTGCTCACTGTTTATCCTATGCTCATTGTATTCGTGAAAAAAATTTGCCTATTGTGTTGAGATAATTAATTTGGCCCATAGCTATGGGGCCTACTTATAAAAAAAGAAAAAAAGGTCAATTTTAGTTAATTTTTTTTTCACTTTTTAATGGTATTCCAGTTTTGATGGATTCACTTCTTACTATACTGAACATCATGTTTTTCCTAAATGTGGATTTCGTGTGCTTAAAGCTTACATGCGCATTGCAAAATATGCTTCACGGTCTTTGGATTGCAAAGTAATTTTGTAACTCTATAGTGACAAAATTGGCTGTATGAAATGATTTCAGGGGCTTGATTCACAATGAAGCAGCAATCTGCATTTTTTTTATACAGTATTAATCTGACCAGTAAATCTCAAACACATATAATAAACAAGACCCCTGCTCTTTATTTTGGCAGTTAACAGGAAAAAAATACCTAGCTGAAAATGATAACAGGTTTGAAATTAGGTCAAGGCTAAATCATCATTGGTAAACCAATGCAAACTATAAATAAAGTATATTAATTATTCATCTTGGTTTAGCTGAAATTTAAGCCAAGTAACCATATACAGTGCCACTAGTCTATTCTTATTTGGTGCTTATAAAATCAAGAAAACAATATCAGATATTATAATCTGACTGGTGCTTGCTCTTGCTATATTTACTGGCCTCATGAGTTAAAATCCGGATTCCTAATGATTCTTTGCTGAGTTCTCTTTTTGATAAATAGATTATATAGAGATTTTTGAATATGGTGGAACATCTCAGTTACTAATGCCCAGACATTAAGTTCCACACAGAAGCTTTTTTATATTTTCTTGACTGTTTGACCATAACTATCAGATTTCAGGTGGTTTTGCCAAAGTAGGGTATAGAGCTACTGCTAACAAAACTGATAAATTGCATGACTGGCTTTTTGTATGGTAGGAACAAGGGAAATAACAGAAGTTCAGTTAAGACCAAGGTATTCATAAGGGTTTTATTTAATTTTTGATTTATGCTCACAATGCAATAAAGTGTTTTATTAAGGGTTTGGGAAAGATGCTACATATGGTCCTTGCAATGTTTTAATTTTACTTCTATTCTTGTCTCCACCTATTTACTTAATTATCATCTTGCTTTTAGCTTCTATTTTTATTTTACAATACAATACAATTTTACAATAAATCTCTGTCCTCCACCCTGGACAAGCTCGCTCCCCTCACTACACGCAGAATCAGGCCTCGACCCCTACAACCCTGGCAAACAGATGACACTAAAAGTCTCAAAAAACGTAGTCGTGCTCTTGAGCGTCTGTGGCACAAGACTAATAGGGCGTACACACGGTCGGACTTTGTTCGGACATTCCGACAACAAAATCCTAGGATGGATGTTGGCTCAAACTTGTCTTGCATACACACGGTCACACAAAGTTGTCGGAAAATCCGATCGTTCTAAACGCGGTGACGTAAAACACGTACATCGGGACTATAAACGGGGCAGTGGCCAATAGCTTTCATCTCTTTATTTATTCTGAGCATGCTTGGCACTTTGTCCGTCGGATTTGTGTACACACGATCGGAATTTCCGACAACGGATTTTGTTGTCTGATGGAGTCCACACACGGTCGGAATTTCTGACAACACGCTCCGATCGGACATTTTCCATCGGAAAATCCGACCGGGTGTACGGGCCATAAGTCTCTCAAAGACTTCAACCAATACAAATCTGCCCTCCAAAAATACTATTCTTTCCTCCACACTGTCAAGCAAACCTATTTTACAACTCTTATTAACACCTTCTCATCCAATCCCCGTAAACTCTTCTCTACCTTCAACTCTCTACTTTGTCCTCCACCGCCTCCACCCACTGACTTACTCACTGCCCAGGAGATTGCTAATCACTTCAAAAACAAGATTGATACAATCCGTGATGAAATCTCCATTCTACAGGTATCTCCCCCAGCTAAGACCCCATGTCAACAGGTACAACTGACACTCCCCCTATTCAAATCTGCTACTACAGATGAAGTTGCTAAACTCCTTTCTATCGCCCACCTAACCACCTGTCCCCTGGACCCTATTCCCTCTCAAATGCTACGGTCACCCTCTGACCCCATCCTACACTCTCTAACCCACATCTTCAATCTCTCCCTCACCTCTGGCATCTTCCCCAATGCTCTAAAACATGCACTGGTCACCCCCATACTCAAAAAGCCGTCCTTGGACCCTACCAATCTTAACAACCTACGCCCTATCTTCTTGCTCCCCTTTTCCCCTAAACTCCTTGAACGCCTGGTTTACAACCAACTGAGTGACCACCTCATTAAAAACAACCTTCTTGATCCCCTTCAATCTGGATTTCGCCCTCAACACTCCACAGAAACTGCTCTTTTAAAACTCACAAATGACCTACTAACTGCAAAAACCAATGGACACTATTCTGTACTCCTACTTCTGGATCTTTCTGCTGCCTTTGACACGGTTGACCACCCCCTCCTCCTCAAAAAACTTTACTCCCTCGGTCTCCGTGACTGTGCTCTTCAGTGGCTCTCATCCTACCTATCCCAACGCACCTTCAGTGTCACTTACAATTCTACTTCCTCCACTCCTCTTCCCTTCTCTGTCAGGGTCCCCCAAAGTTCTGTTCTTGGACCTCTTTTATTTTCAATCTACACCTCTTCCCTGGGTCAGCTGATAGCCTCTCACGGCTTTCAATATCATTTCTATGCTGATGACACGCAAATCTATCTCTCCACCCCTCAACTCACTCCATCAGTCTCTTCACGCATCACTAACTTACTAACCGACATATCTGTATGGATGTCACACCACTTCCTCAAACTCAACTTGTCCAAAATCGAGCTTATAATATTTCCTCCCCCACGTGCCTCTTCCCTTGACTTCTCTGTCAAGAGCAATGGCACATCCATCCACCCGTCCCCACATGTCAGGGTGCTAGGTGTTATCCTAGATTCTGAACTCTCCTTTCAGCCCCACATCCAATCACTTTCCAAAGCTTGCTGCCTCAACCTCCGCAACATCTCTAAACTACGTCCCTTTCTAACCAATGAAACCACAAAGCTCCTGATTCACTCCCTGATTATCTCTCGCCTTGACTACTACAACTCACTCCTTATTGGCTTACCTTTAAACAGACTATCCCCCCTGCAGTCCATCATGAATGCTGCTGCCAGACTCATCCACCTTACAAACCGCTCAGTGTCTGCTACCCCTCTCTGCCAATCTCTCCATTGGCTGCCACTCGCCCAACGAATTAAATTCAAAATACTAACAATAAGTTACAAAGCCATCCACAACTCTGCCCCCAGCTACATCACTAACCTAGTCTCAAAATACCAACCTAATCGCCATCTCCGTTCCTCCCAAGACCTCCTGCTCTCTAGCTCCCTCATCACCTCCTCCCATATCCGCCTCCAGGACTTCTCCCGAGCCTCGCCCATCCTCTGGAATTCCCTACCCCAATCTGTCAGACTGTCTCCAAATTTATCCACTTTTAGGCGATCCCTGAAAACTTTTCTCTTCAGAGAAGCCTATCCTGCCTCCATCTAATAACTGCACTATTTTCTCCATTAGCTCATCCCCCACAGCTATTACCCTTTTGTATAACTTGACCCTCCCTCCTAGATTGTAAGCTCTAACGAGCAGGGCCCTCTGATTCCTCCTGTATTGAATTGTATTGTACTTGTATTGTCTGCCCTAATGTTGTAAAGCGCTGCATAAACTGTCGGCGCTATATAAATCCTGTATAATAATAATAATAATAATAATAATTTTAAAATATCATGTTGCCAGTGGTTTTTTTTTTGTACATTAATATTCTATGGATACGATCCATAAAGTTTCTCCATAAAGCGCATTTTTTAAATTAGTATTATTAATTTGTCGTATGCTAATTCATTTGTGTTCCCTGCATCTTTTCTGCATGTTTCATGGTATACATAGAACAAGAACACACTAATGAAAATAGCTTACATTGCAACTGTCTTCCATCAATCAAGAAGGATGCATGAAGCAGTCTAGCTTACCTCCACTTCCTTGTTCACTTATTCCCCTTTCTTTCCTGTGCTTTCACTAAAAGGTGCAGTTGATATTCTTCTAACCTGCATTTGACCTGCTTCGGCTGCCTTTTACTTTCTCATAGACTTGTACAGGTAGTGGAGCAGTTCTAACTTAAAGTGGAGAGCCACCCTGAAAAAAAAAAAAAAAAATCACCAAAAATCTTAAAAAAAAAAAAAATAAAAAAAAAATAAATTTATACTTACCTGAACCCTTGTTGCTAGGCAGTCTTCCTAATCTGCCTATTTCTATCAGCGCCGTGTTCTGCTGCTAGCTGAATGGCCCTGTTGCCTTCTGGGAACTGTGTGTGTTCCCAGAAAACCACGGGGCCATTCCCAGATTGCCGCGCCGCTTGCGCGTGCGCAGTAGGAAACTGGCAGTGAAGCCGCAAGGCTCCACTGCCTGTTTCCCTTACTTAGGATGGCGGTGCCAGGACCCGAGAGCCGAGGGACGGGTCGGCCTCGGGCGGCGGACATCGTGGGCACCCAGGACAGTTAAGTACTTATTTAAAGTCAGCAGCTACAGTGTCAGCAGTACAGTGTAATCATATGATCATAGCTTTCACTCTCCATAGCAATCTTTACAACAATCTCAATCATATAGCAGTTACATGTAATAATGTATAAGAATCATTTTACTAAAGCATTTTTCACTATTATGCATTTTTGGTGGATATGCAAAAATGCATGTAAGTGTTATTGTTATAAAACATAAACACAGAAAAATATAGTATAGTTTCCTTGGCTCTAATGCAAGCAGTGGGTGCTTGGGAGTAGTTTTGCAAATATCAAAAGTGCCTTGATGACTGGATATTAATCTGGAGGAGTTATCATTTCTTGGCAGGCTGAATTTGCATTAAAACTTCCCTAGTTAATACCTACATGTGATGTTTAGCCTCTATGATTGAAATAACTTAAATCCAAAGAATGAAAGGGGTGGGTTTGAGACAATAAGTCTAGAAAGGAAAAGCCGGGAAATGGGGCTGGCTTTATCTGGACACAGGACTCATTCCCCAGCACTGGTAAAGTAAGACAGGCGGGAAACAAAAAGGGGGCTCCAAAAGGAACACATCACAGCATATGTATAAATTAATCAATGTTTATTTTGAAAATATTACAAATTGTAGAAAAAGGAGGTCAGACCAGCCACACCACAATTAAAAACTCTCATGACAACGTTGTCCAAAGCAACATAAAAACAATGACCCAGGCTCACAGGCATTCAACCACACATACTACTACGTGTTACTATACCAGTGCTGGGGAACAACTCCTGTGCCTAGCTCAATAATTGGCTCCAGGAACCCCATCCCGACATTTGGGGTGAATCAGCTTTATCTGATTTGCGACAGCTTCTAATGCACACTGTGAGAAGCTCATAATTTGCAGTGAAAACAAAGTAAGCACTTTCAATACAAGAAAGCAGCTTTTATCACTCTGTGTAGCTCTCCTCCTCTTGGAATTGTATAGAATGACCTCTAAGCAGTGTGTTAGGCTAACATTTCCATCTTAGGGTTGAGTTCTTGATGTATGGTGGGGATAAAAATAACTTGGGTGTGGTAATTTTAGTCCTTTTTGCATAATTTTTTTAAATCAGAGAAACTGTATTAAGAGTGTATAAAACAAGCAGTTCCCGAGCAAATACATTAAAAAATATACAAAAACAGAGCTTGCAGGCCCATATACAGTCAGGTCCATAAATATTGGGACATCGACACAGTTCTAATCTTTTTGGCTCTATACACCACCACAATGGATTTGAAATGAAACGAACAAGATGTGCTTTAACCGCAGACTTTCAGCTTTAATTTGAGAGTATTTACATCCAAATCAGGTGAACGGTGTAGGACTTACAACAGTTTGTAGATGTGCCTCCCACTTTTTAAGGGACCAAAAGTAATGGGACAATTGGCTGCTCAGCTGTTCCATGGCCAGGTATGTATTATTCCCTCATTATCCCATTTAAAAGGAGCAGATAAAAGGTCCAGAGATCATTTCAAGTGGAATCTGTTGCTGTCAACTCTCAGTATGAGATCCAAAGAGCTGTCACTATCAGTGAAGTAAGCCATCATTAGGCTGAAAAAACAAAACAAACCCATCAGAGAGATAGCATAAACATTAGGTGTGGCCAAATCAACTGTTTGGAACATACTATACATGTACATTTGTATACTGTATAACAAGTTTCATAACAGGATTGCAAGTTGAGTTAATGATTTACTCCACAGTGAAATCGACTTACTGAGAGGTGGCAATGACCATGGGCTCACACAAGCAGATCAATGGTAAATAAGGCAATATGGTGGTCATAGTTGTGTATCAGTTGTGTAGGATCCTGCTTACTACCAAATCGATTGGGCTCAGACCTGGGGTATCTAGCCATGGGGCCCAGATTTTTTCAATTTTTGGGGGGGCAGCCCTTGTGTTGGTAAATGTATCTTTCCAATCTGAGTGTTTCACCCATGTGCTGCAACCATTCTTTGAGTGGGAGGGTACCCTGACTTCCAAAGTATCAGAATGACCCTGTGGGCCTGGAACATGGCCCTTTCTATTGCTTCCCTCACACATGTAGGTAGTTGCAAAGTGTCTAATATGCCTAGTATACAGTGTTTAGATGGAGTCCTGAAACACTGTGTTTAGAGTTTGCACAACTCCTGCCCAATACATATACAACTTGGGCATCTCCACAGTAGATGACTACATGTGGGATCTTTAAGGATACCAATTTTTAAGAGTTTCAAGGAGATATAGCTAAACCAGAAGAGTATATACAGCTGCATACATTTTTGAGTTACATTGAGGGAGCACATTTGAACCCCCTGAACAGCCTCTTCCCACTGATCTTCCTTGAAAGGCCCAACATCCATTTCTAACTGCCTCACTACCCTTAGGGAATGATATTTAAAAAAAAACTCTGTCAATAACATGGTGTAGCATCTAGAAATAAACCCCTTTAGTAGTCATGGTAATCTCCATTAGGTTTAATAATGGGGTTGGGAACTGGTGCCACAAAGTATATTCCTCCTGGGTTCTCATTGCATGTTGCAGTTGTAAATGATAGAAGGACAAATAGTGAGGAAGATGAAAAAGTACCTTGTATGTCAGCAAAAGTATGTAGCAAACTATCCCTAAAGATATAATGCAAGTGGATAATTCAAAACTCTCGCCACTTAGGGCCGTGTTGAAGTTTAACTAATTCAGGGTATATGGCATTGTGGCAAATTGGGCTGTATTGTGTGAAACCTACACCTATTGATTTAGTTAGCTTTATACCAGACCTTTCGTATAAGCCCATAAGTGGGGAAAAGCATGTTAGTGTTTTCTAGTGCTTCCAGTCCTAAAAGGATAGCCACCAATTCAGTGGTATATACTGTATTAGAATTTTGACAGTGGATTCCAATGGGTAGGCAGTTGGCTGTGTAGGTTTAATCATACCTCCTATGAGATATTGTAATTATGCGGCCATATAATATAGCCACAGGTTAGGCACAGCCAGGCCCCCTTTGTCCTTAGGTATCTGTAGGTGTTCTAACTTCACCTGTGGAGCCTTGAGATGCCACAATAATGATCTAAAATATAACTAACCACAAAAAAAAACTTTAAGGATGGAAAACCATCAGAATATGGTGGAGGAAATAAAAGAGTTGAGGCATAAAATCATCTTCATAGGATTAATTTTGCACATCAGGAACAGCTATAGCCTGTTTAAGTTCTTAAATTTTAACCCTGAAGTGCGCCAACAGGGGTGAGATATTCATGTGCCAAAAATCTATGAATCATGGAGTAATTTTTACGCCCAGGTATTTAAAGGACTAAGTAACAGGCATTGGACATGCCTGAGCTAAGGGTGGGGGTCTCCATTCAATAACACTAAAGCAGATTTAGACCATGTGATGGTGGAGTTTGAGTATTCTTCAAACTGTGTATTAGTGTGAATAGCTGCTTTAAGGGAGTGGAGGTGTCACCATACAATAAAATAGTGCCATCAGCATAAAGCATGATTTTGTTGTGGATTCTGCAGTATTTGGGGTCTGTGATATCAATGTTCAATCTTATTGACATCACCAAGGGTAAAAGGTAAAGGAGACAGCGTATCTCTGTCAAGTACCCCTGCTCAAACAAAATGTAGGTGACAATCTCTTGGCCCCCTAATAGCTGCTGTTGGTCAGTCATAAAGCATTAAATAAATACTGCCCCAAACCCAATTTTGGACAGGATGGCCTACAAATATTGCCATTCTACGCTATTGAATGCTTTGGCAGCATCCAGCGATAACAGTGCCCTCACACCCATGTTGTCCACTTCAGAGTCAATATTAACAAAGTGTTTACAAAAATTCACTGCTGTAGATTTTTGTGGCATGAAGCTGTACTGATCTGAGTGTATGATAGAAGAAATTACCTTATTCAATCTAAGCGACAGGACTTTGGCTAAGATCTTTACATCGCTTTTAAGGAGAAAGATAAGCCTGTATGAAGCCGGGGATTGCAGGGTTTTTATCTGTTTTTAAAAGGAATATAATGTTAGCCTTAGTCAACTGGGGTAGACATTTATTCCCATGTGCTGCATGAAATATTTTAAGCAGGTAAGGCAATATAGTTTTAGTATACAGTTTATACACTTCAATAAACAAACCATCGTCATCCAGTGCCTTGCAGTTGTCTTTTTGCATATTTATTGCTAACTTCAACTCTGGGAGAAAGAGTTAGGGTGTGGGATATGCAAACGGAGTACAGAAATAGAATTGTTATTCTGGAAGTAGTAGATCATTTAACAGCAGGCTCTTGGTGTTTTCTGTTCTGAAAGTGCAGCCAGACAGATTGAAAACCCTGTAGGAGATAGTCACAGTCCTTTTGAGGTTGCAATGGATTTGTCTCTATTCAATCTGACCCATGACTCCTTCAGAGCAGTCATGGGCACCTTGATTTGTGGGCAATGAATCATTCTAGCAATGTCCAGTGGTAATATGCAAACGAGAAAATCTGGACAGCCGCACTCCAGGAAATAATGATCCAAATTTCTTTATTTTAAAATCAGGAACACATCAGATACAGGACATCATGGACAAAATGTACAGATCATAGGCTAACGCGTTACGCACTTATCCAAGTGCTTACTCATAGCTTGTCCAGCGGTAGTTTATACCCAGACTCTCTTTGACACTCTTCAGCATAGAAGATTTTTAACAGGTGTTTCCTCCAGGCAGCCAACTTTTTACCCAGATCCCTCTGGATAAGCACCCTCCAGCAGTGCAGCTAAAGTTCCGTGCTTCCAACACATGTCCCCAGCTGAGGCAATGCTCCAAAAAGAAAGAATATTTTATACTAATATCCTCACCAGGCAGATGCCCAGGGAGAAAGATAACACTCTGGAAAGGTAATCCAAATACAATACAGCAGGGGTCTCAAACTGGTGGCCCTCCAGCTTTTCCGGAACTACAAGTCCCATCATGCCTCTGCCTTTGGGAGTCATGCTTGTAACTGTCAGCCTTGCAATGCCTCATGGGACTTGTAGTTTTGCAACAGCTGGAGGGCCGCCAATTTGAGACCCCTGCAATACAGGCATACCCCACTTTTAAGTACACAATTGGGTTTATTTACTAAAGCTGGAAAGTGCAAAATCAGGCTCACTTCTGCATAGAAACCAATGAGCTTCTAACCCCAGCTTGTTCAATTAAGCTTTGGTAATAAAACCTGGAAGCTCATTGGTTTGTATGCAGAAATGAGCCTGATTTTGCACTTTCCAGCTTTAGTAAAAAAAACCCATTGTGTACTTAAAAGTGGGCTATGCTTGTATGTATTATCTCCCTAATCCATGTTGTTGACCAAATACCTTAGTGATTTGTTAGACCAGCCAAGTATTCAAAACTCAGTGATTGTCTATTCCATGCTTACCACAAAAACCTCATCCTCAGTAGTAGCAGAACCAATCAACATTGAACTTAGGAGAATCACCAAAGCCCAGAAAGTGTAAACAAAACTCAGGTTGGTGTCAGCCTAGCTGCAAAAACAAACTAAATTTAATTAGGGAGTGGGACTATGCAGCTTATGACACCGTCCTTGCATGTGCAAAACTTAGACCCCTTTCACACTGGGGCGGTTTGCAGGCGTTATTGCGCTAAAAGTACCGCCTGCAAACCGACCCAAAACAGCCGCTGCTGTTTGTTCAGTGTGAAAGCCCGAGGGCTTTCACACTGAAGCGGTGCGCTGGCAGGAGAAGAAAAAAACTCCTGCAAGCCGCATCTTTGGAGCGGTGAAGGAGCAGTGTATTCACCGCTCCTAAACCGCTCCTGCCCATTGAAATCAATGGGGCAGCGCAGCTATACCGTGGCAATACCACGGCTATAGCCGCGCTATGCGAGCGGTTTTAACCCTTTTTCGGCCGCCAGCGGGGGTTAAAACCGCACCACTAGCGGCCGAATACAGCGCTGTTTTACCGCCGACGCCCCCACCGCCCCAGTGTGAAAGGGGCCTAAGGGTAAAGATAGAGTTCAGCTTCTTGTATATTATTTTATTTTTAAGACTAAGAAGTATATTAAGTCCTCTGCATTGTACTTGTTGATTATCTGTAGTGGACCCAACACAGACCTTCTCAGGAAAGGAAAGTACAGGAAAACTTCTAAAACAGGTATATTTTGTCTGCAACCACTTCAACAATAATCTGTTACTGAAATCATACCTAACTCATACCATTCTTTTATGCAAAAATGTAAAGCATTTGTTTTTACCTACATTTTGGGATGCTGTCAGCTGAATACTTTGTAATATTTTAGATTGTAAGCTCCAATGAGCTAATGATTCCTCCTGTATTGAATTGTATTGTAACTGTACTATCTGCCCTCATGCTGTAAAACTGTTAACGCTATATAAATCCTGTGTAATAATAATGCATATAATACATATTGGAGTTAATTTACTAAAACTGGAGAGTGCAAAATCAGGTGCAGTTCTGCATAGAAACCAATCAGCTTCCATTTTTTTTTTTTGTCAAAGCTTAATTGAACAAGCTAAAGTTAGAAGTTGATTGGCTACACACACACACACACACACACACACTTACATAGTTTAAGTGTAAACAGCTGCTGAATATTATACATACAAATTAGAACAGATAAGATATAATTTACATTAGTAAAAGACTTTGCTTAAAATGCATTATGAGGAAAATTGTGAATCAATTTGTCATTGACATGGATGAATGTTGTTTGTTTGCCTACTTTATTTTCTTATTTCCTGCAGTTCAAGCCTTTACTTGTACCTGTTTTGTTTTCTCTTTTCAAATGGATTTGAATCCTGGAAAATGTGTTAGATGCTTCTTGAATGCATTTATTGCTTTTGCATAATTTATGAGCTGAGGCACTGACCACCATCCATCTCTGCCAGAAGCTGGCACTAAGGGATCCAGTGGATGGAGCTGTAAATTAGATGCCGTGCTCCTGCTGAGCCTGTGGCACAGTCCTCGGGTCAGTAAGAGAATTTAATACTAGAGCTGGAAGTGTTTCCTCATTGTGCCATGTGGGCCTCAGCACAGAAGAAGCTGTTGGCAGACACAGTGACTGACCAGATCGTGAAACTGTCAATCACTGTGTGTGTTGGGAAAGAAGCCTGTGCATTTTTAATCATCTTGGCAGCCGTGCTGCTTACATAATGGACACCAGTAGGTCTCAGTCCTTCGCCATATGCTTAACTCTGGAGACAAGAGGCTTCTGGGTATAACTGTAATTACCTGATGCAGAATTAAGTGGACCTTGAAATTAGAACTGGACTGTCAGAGGCAGGAAGCTTAACACTTTGATGGAAGCTATATTCATTTAGAAAGATGTTTAACAAATGATTTGAATAAATGTCCCTTAAGTCTCATAGACTATGATTTTCCTTTTAGGCATGAATTTTAATGCTCATTTTTTTTTTTTAGCTTTTTCCTAAAAATAATAAAACAGTGTAATCTTTTTTGAAATACAACGGCACCAAGGTTACAACCACACGGTGCCTGATTTTTGCAAAAGAAGAGACTTTGTTAAGCATAACATACAATTTATATGTAATAGAGTAGTTTGCACATAAGCAATTCCTGTTGGAAGTGTTTGTTACTGCAAATTTTCAACAGACTAGAAACAATATGTGACAGAGTGACTATTATAATTCACCATGGAAAAGAAAACAATGTTCTCACTTTATGCACTGTAGTCAAACATTGGTTGAGACAAGAATCTCATCATCATCTCTTATCAGTTGTCATTCTTGCTGAGAGATATGCTGTATGTGTGCAGTTGAAAGGTGCCCATAGACACTTGAAAACAGGTTAGGTTGGGAGAGAAACCATCAGATCACTATTTTTCCCCCTGATAAGCCACCACCATAAAGCCTCGTACACAATATCAGTTTTTTTTTTCATTCAACCCAGCGGGCTGAATGAAAAAAAACTGAAGAGCTCGGGAGGAGATCTTGTACTAACAGTCCAATGTTAGTACCACGATCTCCACGCTGAGCTATTGTGTTCTGACCAGGAGACGCCCCACCAGAACACACTGGTCAGACTGGTCAGCACTCTCAGCCAATGAAAGTGCTGATTGGATGCCAATTGGCAGACCTTTTTAGGTCATGCCCCTTCGGCAGAAGCTGGACTGGCTACCATATACAGAGGCCGAATGTTGGCTGGTCTCTATTGAACCAGACAATACCACCCGATATTCAGCTCATGTGTACCAGACTTAAGTGTCTGCAGCGTACCTCCCCACCCCATCCTCTGTATAAACTTACCATGAGCTTTTGCCTTAGGCCAACTTCATCTAAATGCGAGGGACATCTATATTCCTGGCTTAATTCATAAATGCTATTATAATTGTAAACCAAAAAAATAATTATGTGAGAGGGAAAGCTAGCTCTACCTTCCCTGTTGTCTCCTCTGCTATCGAAAACTGGCAGCAGGTCATGTGACTCTCTGCCCCCTATAGTAGTCGAGAACCACACGTATGCATCCAGAACATATGCTGTTGACTAGCGTCTGTCATAATGCCAGTGCATGTTTACACAAGTAGCGCATGGCCTCACAGGCAGTGTATTGGTGGAGTGATTCAACCAATACTGCCTGTGTAGCTCTGTGTTTTGAAAAGAGGAAGGGATGTAACTTGGCAGCAGAATTGTATAAACCCAAACAAGCAGGACAGCTACCCACAGTTTGTCTCAAGCTTCACCAATTAATTTCTACATGGAAAATGAGTTAATACTACTCTCAGAAGCAGTTTATTGCAGAGTCTCTTTCTTCAGCCATGTTCTGGGTAATGTCTCCAATTCCCTGGGAGTAGCTAGATCTCTAAAGTAGCAGTCTATTTGGGGCACCAACTCACAGGACCCACTTACTCACATTTGAATCCCTTTCTGCACCACTGCATAGTCACATAGTTTGTTGTAAAATAAACTAGCACACTGTCCTGTGGTGAAAATAATTCACATTTATTAAATGTGTATACTTGACCATTTATGCAAAGAAGCTGATTAACATATGTCATGTCTTCATTCATACCAGCCAGACCCAGTTATGTTATACTCTAGCCATCCCAAACTGAATTTTTAGAAGACAGTTGTTAGTTTGTTAGTTAGTTAGTTATACTTTAAGACTGCTCTTTTTGTAACATGATAAGAGAGGGAAAAATACATACAGTATCTCACAAAAGTGAGTACACCCCTCACATTTTTGTAAATATTTTTTTCTATCTTTTCATGTGACAACACTGAAGAAATTACACTTTGCTACAATGTAAAGTAGTGAGTGTACAGCTTGTATAACAGTGTCAATGTGCTGTCCCCTCAAAATAACTCAACACACAGCCATTAACGTCTAAACTGCTGGCACAAAAAAGTGAGTACAACCCTAAGTGAAAATGTCCAAATTGGGCCCAAAGTGTCAATATTTTGTGTGGCCACCATTATTTTCCAGCACTGCCTTAACTCTCTTGGGCATGGAGTTCACCAGAGCTTCACATGTTGCCACCGGAGTCTTCTTCCACTCCTCCATGATGATATCATAGCTTAATTCAATTAATCCAAAATTCATGCATTTCACAAAAAGGAGAACTAGCAAAACATGTAACAATTCCACAATGTACTATATACTGTATCCAAGTTTACACATCATGCAATAGATGGAAAATTGCTTTAGTTCTAACAAAGAAAATGTTAGAAAGCACTCCCGTCACTAATCATATTCAATTGTCTTATTTTGCCATAGGACATGTAAGAATCAACAAACCCAATTGGCATGCAATTCAGTATAAGTTTAGAAATAACCAGATTTAAAAAAGGGTTTGTTAGCAAAACAATTCAGCTTTCTTCCTGGAAACAAATGGTTACATAGAAATACAACTCAAGAAAACATGATGTTTAATGAATTCATATAAATGTAGTACCTTTTATTTTACATGGTATACCATTTCCCTGAAGGAAGCCTATACAAAGATGTAGTAGTTCACCTCTCTATAATTAAATTGAGCAAATTAAATAAAAGATTATTTCACATTATTTTTTAAAATACATTTGATTGTGTTTTATAAAGGAATAGAGCCACAGTTCATATTGACATCGTCTTTACATTATTAAACCACTGTTCATTATCAAACTATTTAACTCATTACATCTTCACAGTTTTTTCTGTACGACAACAACCAGTACCCAGCAGTACCCACCAGTACCCAGAAGTACCAGCCAGCAATACCTAGAAGTACCAGCTAGCAGTAGCCACAAGCACCACCCATCAGTACCAAAAAGTACCCACCAGTACCCAGAAGTACCAGCCTGCAGTAACCACCAGTACCCAGAAGCAGTGCCCACAAGTGCCCAGAGGTACCAGCCAGCAGTACTCATCAGTACCAGCCATTACCCAGCAGTACCAGCCAGCAGTACCCACCAGTGCCAGACAGCAGTACCCAGCAGTACCAGCCAGAAGTATCCAGTAGTACCAGCCAGCAGTACCCACCAGTACCAGCCAGAAGTACCCATAAGGACCAGCCAGTACCAGCCAGTACCAGCCAACAGTACCAGCCAGGAGGACCCACCAGCTGTACCTGCCATGAAGAACAGCAAGCAGCAGCCACCAGCCATACCCACCTGGGAGACAGCAGCAGCCAGTGATACCTGCAGGAATCCTGAGGAAGAAGTGAAGATTGAGGTCAGTTAAGGTGCAGGTAAACTGCAGTGCATCAGTGTGAAAGCAGCCTTAGGCTGCGTTAACACGATCACCTCTATAGAGCGGCAGATTTAAACTGACCTGTGTCCTTTTACACCCATCTATCTCCAATCCGATCTGCTTAAAAAAACAGAAGGGAATCCATCCCCTTCTGTCTGGGCAGATCGGAGAGCCCATAGAGTAGAGCGGGCTGTGTCCCTGTCTGCTCTACATGAGTGGACATAGACCTGACATCTGCCCGCTCTGCTCATTGTGGCCCAGGACCAGCTGCCAAGTCGCTTAAGTGGCTATCACTCTTCAAAAGGTTGGCCACCCCCGCTTTAAGGAAACGGGATCCAATTTTTTTTTTTTCAGGTTAACAAATGCTTTAAAGATTTAGAGAAGATCTGTAAAGAAGAGTGGACCAAAATCCCTCCTGAGATATGTAATAACCTCGTAACCAATTACAAGAAACATCTTACCTCTGTGCTTGCCAACAAGAGTTTCTCCACCAAGTACTAAGTCATGTGTTGCTTGGGGATCAAATACTTATTTTACTCACTGAACTGCAACTCAATTTATAACATTTGTATTCTGTGTTTTCTGGATTTTTGATTGATATTCTGTCTCTATCATTTAAAATAGACCTATGATACAAATTATATATGTACAAAATCTGCGGGGAATCAAATAATTATTTTCCTCACTGTGTGTTGGAGAAAATGTGGAGCTAAAGGAAACTTATTCCATATACTCTAGGAATGTGCCAAGGTGAAGACAGACATGCTAAAATTCCCAATATCCAAATCAATTTTTCATTTGAATGTCAGTATCTTATACCACACATCTTACTAGCTGCATGTATGGTGATTGTCTGGCATTGGAAATCCACTTATACTCCTAGTAGGTCTGAAGCTATCATCTTTGTACAAACTCATGGTACATACGAGCGGATGTTAGCATCAGGTGAAGGTAGCCTTCAGCACGTAGAGAACAAATGGCAACCATGGCTTATCTGGTACTATTTATCGCTTTGCTACAATACCTAATGTGTCTTAATCTGTCTGATGGTTGACTATGCTCTAAGTGTGGACCTGTTAAACTACATTTAACTGGCTACTTGTTAATTACTCCTTATCCATGTTATATTTTACAAGTTTATGCTTGATATGTGCAAGAACTTTCAATAAAAAATGTTATTGATAAAAAAAGAAATCCTTTCTTACCTGTACAAAGATATACAATATATATATATATATATATATATATATATATATATATATATATATATACACAGTGGGGACAGAAAGTATTCAGACCCACTTAAATGTTTCACTCTTTGTTATATTGCAGCCATTTGCTAAAAACATTTAAGTTCATTTTTTTCCTCATTAATGTACACACAGCACCCCATATTGACAGAAAAACACAGAATTGTTGACATTTTTGCAGATTTATTAAAAAAGAAAAACTGAAATATCACATGGTCCTAAGTATTCAGACCCTTTGCTGTGACACTCATATATTTTACTCAGGTGCTGTCCATTTCTTCTGATCCTCCTTGAGATGGTTCTACACCTTCATTTGAGTCCAGCTGTGTTTGATTATACTGATTGGACTTGATTAGGAAAGCCACACACCTGTCTATATAAGACCTTACAGCTCACAGTGCATGTCAGAGCAAATGAGAATCATGAGGTCAAATTAACTGCTTGAAGAGCTCAGAGACAGAATTGTGGCAAGGCACAGATCTGGCCAAGGTTACAAAAAAAGTCTGCTGCACTTAAGGTTCCTAAGAGCACAGTGGCCTCCATAATCCTTAAATGGAAGATGTTTGGGATGACCAGAACCCTTCCTAGAGCTGGCTGTCCGGCCAAACTGAGCTGCTATTGGGGGAGAAGAGCCTTGGTGAGAGAGGTAAAAAAGAACCCAAAGATCACTGTGGCTGAGCTCCAGAGATGCAGTCGGGAGATGGGAGAAAGTTGTAGAAAGTCAACCATCACTGCAGCCCTCCACCAGTTGGGACTTTAAGGCAGAGTAGCCCGATGGAAGCCTCTCCTCAGTGCAAGACACATGAAAGCCCGCATGGAGTTTGCTAAAAAACCTCTGAAGGACTCCAAGACAGTGAGAAATAAGATTCTCTGGTCTGATGAGACCAAGATAGAACTTTTTGGCCTTAATTCTAAGCGGTATGTGTGGAGAAAACCAGGCACTGCTCATCACCTGTCCAATACAGTCCCAACAGTGAAGCATGGTGGTGGCAGCATCATGCTGTGGAGGTGTTTTTCAGCTGCAGGGACAGGACGACTGGTTGCAATCAAGGGAAAGATGAATGCGGTCAAGTGCAGGGATATCCTGGATGAAAACCTTCTCCAGAGTGCTCAGGAACTCAGACTGGGCCGAAGGTTTACCTTCCAACAAGACAATAACCCTAAGCACACAGCTAAAATAACAAAGGAGTGGCTTCACAACAACTCCGTGACTCTTCTTGAATGGCCCAGCCAGAGCCCTGACTTAAACCCAATTGAGCATCTCTGGAGAGACCTAAAAATGGCTGTCCACCAACGTTTACCATTCAACCTGACAGAACTGGAGAGGATCTGCAAGGAGGAATGGCAGAGGATCCCCAAATCCAGGTGTGAAAAACTTGTTGCATCTTTCCCAAAAAGACTCATGGCTGTATTAGATCAAAAGTGTGCTTCTACTAAATACTGAGCAAAGGGTCTGAATACTTAGGACCATGTGATATTTCAGTTTTTCTTTTTTAATAAATCTGCAAAAATGTCAACAATTCTGTGTTTTTCTGTCAATATGGGGTGCTGTGTGTACATTAATGAGGGAAAAAAATAAACTTAAATGATTTTAGCAAATGGCTGCAATATAACAAAGAGTGAAAAATGTACTTTCCGTATAGATATATATATATATATATATATATATATATATATATATATATATATATATATATATATAAAATGTAAGGGGGTCTGGGGGGGGTCTATATACTTTCCTTTTATATATATATATAGACATATATATAGTATGTCTATATATATATATATATATATATATATATATATATATATATATATATAAAATTTAAGGGGGGGTCTGAATACTTTCCGTCTATATATATATACATATATATAGTATGTGTGTGTATATATATATACACAATATGTATCATTTCAGTATCATATAAGAAATTTTTGTTTAAGACAAATCAGCAGGTCAATAACTGAAACATAAAAAATGATCTTTCTATATAAATTATACAGGTAAAAAACTCAAGTCATTCATTTGTTTTTTTTCCTGGGGACAGGTGCTGTGAAAGTGGGATATGTACATAATACGTGTAGTGTAGTGTGTAGGTGCTTTATTAGGTGCTTGTTTCAGTTTTGCTGAAAATGTCACCACCACAAAAAAAAACAAAAAACAACAATACAAAAATCAAACAAATGGTGACAAATACAACAAAAGGAAGCTGTTAGTCTTCACTGTTAGCTCTTAAGCAAATGCACTGGCAATGTGGTATATGTATGTAAGAAATTTCTCTTTTTTCCTAAGTCCCGTACAGTATTTAAGACAAAGGTGAGGCTGAGTCTAAGAGCATGGCACTGAAGCAGCAGTCTTCTACTCTGCTAAGTGTAACTAATGCTGATTACTAAGGTAATGATGAAACTTGCTGGTAAAGTGACTCCCTGGAATGAAAAAACAAAAAATGAAGCATTACCTGCAAAAGAGGATGCTTTATACTTGTGTATCCTACCACTCAGTCCACTGAACAGTTTCTTTTTAACCCAGCAAAAGAGTTGCTTTAACAACATCCACACACTATCCAACCATTTTCTGCTGTAAAGATTGGTTCAAGTAGATCAGTCTTCCTACAGCTCAACTACAAGTTCATCAATTTTTAATGATTTTTTAAAAAAAACTTTAATTCACACATATACAATGTCATCCTTTTACTACTTCAAGAGTTTTCTAAGCTTTGCTGAGCGATTCTGTATGCACAGTGAGAGCAGGCACTTTTGGCTGCCAGTTGCATTAGAATAGTGTCTATATTCCCTTCCAGTTCTGATATAGTGCCTCCATCCCTTCACTTTGCTGTTCCATTTATAAAATATAGCACAGTGATGATACTGAGGGTGTTATATGTGAATAGAACAGTAGAGCGAGAGGGCAGAGGTACAACCCCAGAACTGCTGTCGATAACAGACTTCATTCTGATGCAGCGGTTAGCCAGAAGTGCTGCCCCCAGCTGTACATATCGGAGCCATTCAGCGGAGCTTACAGGGCTTATGAAGTATTAGAAGTATGACATTGTTTATGTGTTAATTAAGTATAAACAACACAATAAAATTGGTGTGCAGGAATTGGGCTTTAACTCTTCTAATTGTAGTCCTTATTCTTGGCCAGACAGACTAGTAGGGGCTATCTCTTGATTCTGAACGTGCTTCTATAATTTACCTATTACCATCCACAACATCTGACAATCTTCTTGATTTTTTTAAAATGTAGAATTGATTTGGGTCTTAAGTTACTTATAAATTAATATTTGTTCAGTGTCGGTGTTTAAATGTCACTGTTTATTAGAGAATTTATGATGATAACACATTCAATGACAACATTTTTATGGTACATTTAAAACCTGTCTAGACACAGGTCATTGCTTTTTTGCCTTGTTAAACTGTTGTCAAAAGCTGTTTCCCTACCACTCATCATATTGCGACAAAAATTATTTCATACAGAATGTGTGTGTTATATTTTAATTTGTGTTGACATTTCCCTTTAAAAAAAAGTAACAGTTTGTTTGTTTTCTATTTTCAGTGTGACAGCGACAGCGACCAGGAAGAAAAAGTAAGAGACCCTTTTTGGGTTGTTCATTTATTTTTTGCAATACATTCCTTTTCTGTCCTTCACCAATATTATTATGAGCTACAGTTCTGTATGCTGTACATTTTGGTAACATGGCCTTTCAGGATTTGGCTGCACCATATTTATTTTATTAATGTTGCTTCTTTACATTGTAAGTAGAATGAAATAGGAACTCTGGCAAGTTTTACACATAGTTGAAACAAAATGTTCTTTGTTACTTTCTCCTCCAGCTTATGCATTAGAAAACAAATAAATATTATCATGTTTGTCCCTCTTCTATACCTCCCAAACAATTCCCACTCCAACCTCCAGTACCTGAGACATGTTAAGATGACATTCTAATGAGCTTACAGTACTGAGATTCAATTTTCAGCTTGATTTCTAGTATGTAGAAAACTGAAAATTGGATATGTAATTCAAAGATCGATTTCTGGTACCTTTACCCACAGTTTTTAAAATATACTGGATTAAATCAAATATTTCCCTGGAAGTCAACTTTAAAATAAATAATTTTGTGAAATTTGATATTGTGCTAATTCAAGTGATTAAAGAGGTTGTAAACCTCCAAAAAAAGCATCAAAAACCTGAAAGACAAAAGCATAATTAGCTAGTATGCATCACATACTAGCTCATTATGAAATACTTACCTTAGAACGAAGCCCTGTAGCGGCACCGCACACCGATGACATGGCCAACATCTTTCCCGGAGTTACTTCTGGGTTCGGGGGCTCCGGTGCTGTGGTTGGCAGGAGCCGCAATGGCGTCACTCACACGCATGTGTGGGAGACGCTGGTCATGGGACGGGCCTAAAAGAAACAGCACATTTGTTCAGAGCGCATGCGCCAAGGACGTCAAGTGGTGGAGTATACAGTAAATATCTCTTAAACGGTGCAAGTTTAGGAGATATTTCCAGTATCTATAGGTAAACCTTATTATAGGCTTACCTATAGGTACAAAAACACAAGGGGAGTTTACTTCCTATTTAAATAAAACACAGGGCACCATACGCATTCCATAGAGCCCATGAATTTGTAATGCCTCTTAGATGTCTAGTCAAGCATAAGGGGCATCCACTGTATTGCAGAAGAAGATCGACTCTATAGCTGTCAATAGCATGAACTTCTATCTAATTGTTGTGGAAGAAAATATATTAGGTAAGGACACTTCTTCACCTCAGACGAAAAACCATCTGCCCATGAAATCTAAATCCTAAGTACATATAGACTGTAGAGAAGAATATTTGTGCACCACAGATACATGGGATGCACAAGTGTAGTTACAAACTTAAAGCCACTTTATTAAAAAAAATAAAAATAAAGTGAATTTAGGTTTGTAATTACACTTCTACATTACAAACATACAGTATATTGTGCTTGCGTACTTTTTTCATTTGTGTTTATTCAAAAATGTTTGTTTCATTGACATCCTATTAGACAATTCCCCCTCCTGTAACCCAATAGGCCATACCATGTTTGAGAACAATTTACATAATATTTGGCAGCCCAGCACAATACATTTTCTTCTCCACATCCCGATTTTGTCATTTACTTTTCATAAAATGTTTGATTTTTAAATATTAACTATCCATGGCGCAAGTGGAAAGAAGGGCATTGGCACCACTGGCTGCTACTTATTATCAGATATTTCCTTAAAGTCTATGGCAGCATGAAGATTTTTTTTTCTATGTAATATCTTTTTAACAATCTTAATAAACAAATAACACAGAAACCAAAAGAAAATATTTTTTAGTCTTTGCAACATTTATGTTGAGGTTCCACTAACTTGGATTGACAGTGCACATGTAATAATCAAGTAATGGGTATACAATAATACAATGGCTAAGATGAAAATCACAGTTGTTATACAAATACATACATTGTATATGTATATTATACATATACAAATGATGAGAAAGAAGAAAGGATATAATGGGAAGAAAGAGAAAGAAACAAAAATGAAGGAATTAAAAAAAAAACAAAAACATGATCTCTTCTAAAGTTGAAGGATTTTATGGCTCACACATAGTGATCAGTTAAGTATTTAGTGTTTGGTAACAGATAACTCATTAAGTTTTAAGAGTCCTGAGAACCTAACAGGATATAATAGAAATAAATGTAAAGGAGGGACTGTTTTCTATTATTGTCTGAGATGATCATTTCTATTATACAATAATTACTACTAGTACAAACAGTGCCGGGATAACCTCTTCTTACCCACATATATGTAAATGGTCATATAAAACAATAGGATAAATTGAATACATTTTTGCAATGTTTTTCTGTCATCTTTCAGTTATATATTTAAATAGTCTTCCAAAAAAGTTTTAATCGGGGGTGACAGAGGGCTTGTCAAACATGGCCCATCATATCCCATGCTTGGTTACATCTTTAGGGAGTACTGTATTAGAAAACTCTGGGTGGTAACAATGAACCTCAGTTGCATGCCTATATAGGTAAGCAGGTATCTTATAACTGCACATCTGGGTCTTGCAGGGAAATGAGAACGTATATGAAATTTAAATATTCAGTTTGATTTACAAAAGGAGATGAGCATCAAGTAATAAATTGTTTGAATGTTTACTTCAATTATCAAGTGAAATACAAATTCCTGTTTATTTATTTTGTCTGGACCTGAGAGTGAACCTTCAAGTTTTTATGTGAACATTCTCAACTCTGTTAGCAAATCAGCCTCAGAATAAATTTTAAGAAAGGTGGTCAAGAAAAGTGTAAAAATACCACTTGTGACTATATCCTGTTGGTATTAGTATTCTAAAGTATTGATGTTGATGTAAATAAACTGGTTTCCAGGCAGGTGGCTGCTACACCCCAGGGGATCTTCACAGTCTCCTTGGCTTGTAGTGTAATATAACAGAAATGAAAATTAAAGCACAACACTGCTAAAAGATCCAGATACAATGTTATTCCGATAAAAGTCAGGGAGTTAATCAAAGAGAAGCCAATGTATTTTTGAGGTTCAAAAATGCCCCCTTCATAAAGGCTAGAAAAAACCCCATAACATCTCCATATTAATACAATATCAATACAATTTCCGCTCCTCAGGGTCATAGTTAACCCAATAGCCAATAGTAATGAATGTATAAAAATGTATGTCAGGTAACATTATATAGGTAATCAACATACAAAAACCTCAGAAAAATGTGAGAATATGAATAATTAAACATACCATTTCAATTCATCAACTGGGTAAAAGACAGTAATAATAAAAATGTTAGTGTGTTTTACTCTTGTTAAAATTGCAGCAAAAGCAATAGAACTTTTACATGTGTTTGTAAAGAGCAGTAATAAAAAGAAAGGCACTGCAAGCCATAGCAACTAATTTGTTTTCTCCTTATTGAAGTCAGTAAAAGATTGTTGTTATCCACTGCACTTTACACTTCATTCTTTATTTAATTGCATATGACACAGGCTTATTCAATAAACTAAGTTTAGGATGCATTACATTACAATGTGCAACATGTGTCCATGGCGTATGGCAACTAAACATAAATCATTAATTAAAGGGTCAATGTTGCTAGACATTTAATTTAAAACAAAAAATATCCCATAGGGTGACATGGGTTTAAGATATTTATGCATATTATCTACATTTTAAAATCTCCCCTGTGTAGATATTCAAAAGCCCTTAGACTGCTGCTAGGTTCCACCATCTTGGATGTGGTGTCAGCAGCCTCAGCTGACTCAGAGATGTCACTCAAGTGATTTTCTATAGCAGGGATATGCAATTAGCAGACCCCCAGCTGTTGCAAAAGTACAAGTCCCATCATGCCTCTGCCTCTGGGTGTCATGCTTGTGGCTGTCAGAGTCTTGCTATGCCTCATGGGACTTGTAGTTCTGCAACAGCTGGAGGTCTGCTAATTGCATATCCCTGTTCTATAGTATTCCCCTGGTAGTTTTGGATAGAGTGGAGAGGACTTAGAGCCCCAGTCAGTTTTTTGCTGTCTGTGCCCCCATTAAGGTGATTCACCCTCTCTATTTGCCTTGTTTACCATTATCATTGCAAGTAAAGAAAATCACACATTTTGGGTTGTCCCCACAAAAGTAATAAAGGGGAAATCTTCCAATGAGGACACTAGTTCTGGTGAACTGGGGCTCCCCAAGGATTCCCTTAATTAGCAGGGATTTCCTCTCACTTCCTGTTTAGCTATGGAGCAGGAAGTGAGGGAAATCTCCAAAATGGACAAAGACGGAAAAAAAAAATTGACAGGGGTTATAACCCTTCCTTTCTCTAGCCAAATGAAAAAAAATGTTGCCTACAATTCTTTTTTTTTAATAATTTGAATCTAGTGGAATATTTGATAAAAAATGGTATTTCCTATTGCATAGTATCACTGTTCTTTGCCATTCTCAATAGGTATAATGCAGAGAACTTTAGGACCCCCAGCTTATTGTTTGCATTGTTTAAGAACCTGGCAGTTAAAACTGCAGACTAAACTTTTTCTAATCATTTTTTTTAGTGCACGTTTATAGGGTTAAAACTGTTAGGCTTGCATTAATGTCTGTACCCTAACTAAATTTCCACTCATTTCATCTCCTGTCTATCACCCTCCCTCTTACTATTCAAAGCAAGAGAAAAACATTTTGGCTAACTTACAACTTGAATTCCAGCCATAAGACTATTTATTCCTATAGAGAAAATTCATAACTCAAGTTTGTACCAGATTTACTAAGCAAGCAGCACTACAGGTGATATATTTGTAACTTCTTGCTCAGTGTACAGGTAAAAATCCACATCCTGTCCCGAAGGATCTCAAACACATGGTGAGGGGGGAACCAGTTTAAGGTATACACAATATAGAATTATGCATTATATAGAAGTAATCTGTAATATTAAAGCATTTATTGAAACGTGTGCAATGAAAAGTACATACCTCCAGGTGCCTCCTTTCCATGTCTCTTACCAATTTAGTAGTTTTAAGTAATTTTAAAATATGTTTCCATGTTATTTGTAGTTTATTACTGTCCTAATATAGTAGTATAGTTAAAACACAAAGCGTGTAATCTTTCTACTTTTTGAGGTCTTAATATGTAAAGGAAATTATGGCAGGTTATTTTTTAGTCTTTTATTAGCATTTTCTGTATGTTTGTATGTATGTAGGGAGACATTAGGGGTATGGCCTGGGTGCGGGGAGGGGCAGTCAGTATAATTTTTGTAATAACTGGTATAAAAAATAATAATTTAAATTTTTAATACATTTTTAATAATAATACATTTCAAATTGACTAACATGATAAATTGTCTTCTTACCTGCCGCTTTGACACAATGATACAATAAGGTCATACATCTTATCTAGCTATATCTGTTCTACATCTGTCCCACATTTTCAAGAACAAAGAGCATAACACAATTGCCATTGCACATTTAATACTCATATGTTTGAGTCTCTAACAACATACAGTATTTGGTTATATCTGTTTGATGATATATTCCCTTTTAACCCCTATAAAACAGTATATGAGAAGTATATGTGTGAAAAAAAAACATTGATAAAACACCGAACAAGGTCATACATTTTTATTATTGGTCATGTTTTAATTCTGTTACCCAATGACACTTGCAGTCCCAAAAGCCTAGAAACTCTTGCCAACTAACACCGAATTGTCAGAAGACAGGAGACATAAGGCTTATCTGATGCCTGTAATTTGTATGCAGCATATGCAGCCTGTTATAAAATGGAAGACATCATTATTTGAACAGGTCAAGCATATTCAGATGAAGACAAATGGTGCTTATTTGATTTCCTTAAAATCAGGAAATGAAAAAAGTGCTCTCTGGAGAAATCATGTTCTGCCTCACTTAGATGATAGACTGAGGCATGTAGCAGCGATAAGAACAGGCGCTCGTCCTGCGTTTTTATCTCTGAAGGACGGTCAGGACTGTCATCTCGCTGACATGTGCATTATCCGTGTCATTTTAAACAAAGTGACCTGTGGAAAAGTGCACTCTGCTGTGACATGATAATGGGATGTTGGATGACAGGTAAAGTATACACTTATAAAAGAAGGCTGTGTATTATTCTTTTGTTTAAGTGACAACTAGGAACTTCCTTCCTGTGGATCAAGGGATTGTCATATTCTAGTGGCGAGACCCTGCTTGACTTATCAAAGCTGGAAACTAAATGAATGTATTTATGAGCCTCAGAATGTATTATGCACAGATTTATTGCAGAACTCTGGAGAGGGGAAGTAGTATTGAACTAGATTGTTCTATGCAAATCATGGGGCAAGAGGCGCCTAACCTTGTCTACTGAACATCCACTTTCTTAGCATTTTCTTTTCTTATCAGGCCCACATTTCATTGAAAAGATAAGTAAATTATATAACTATGTCAGCTATTGGCAGAAAGTATCCTTTATTAATATTAACCACAAAAAGTATGTCTCTTCCTAAAGTAGTAGGAATGTATGCAATATTGCTCAGTGATTGACAATCAGGAAAGCAATGAAAAATGATGGGATATTAGTGCATAGCTATGTGTAACTCTATTTGGATGAATCAAAGAGGATTGTAAAAGATCTGTGTGTGTACATTCAGTATGTGTTTGTTGTTTTTAAAAGATACTGGGTGTGTATAGGTCAAATAAAATGAATCCTTGGGTTGCTGCATCTTAGGAGGAATTGGCTAGGGTAGAACTATTGGAGCTCCTGTTGGGCTTTGCTAACTTGCTTTTGAATGTGAAAGCTTAAATACAATATGGACTTAAGCTGGCTATATACTATACACTCTGATTAATATACTATACACTCTGATTGTACAATATTCTTTAGATTAGCTGCTTGCCATCTAGTGCCCAACGATATATGTCGGCACAATGCACGGCTGCGCAAATGGGCACGTCCCCTTTAAATCGGGAGCCACCTTCGGACTCGATGTCCGCCCATGGCCCACGATCGTGACACGGAGAGGCAGAACGGGAAGATGCCTATGTAAACAAGGCATTTGCCGGTTCTGCAGAGCAACATGACAGGGATCTACTGCTCCCTGTCATCGGAAGCAGTGATCTCTGACATGTTCTAGTGAGCCCGTCTCCCCCGACAGTTAGAACACAGTGAGGGAACACAGTTAACCCCTTGATTGCCATCTAGTGTTTAACCCCTTCCCTGCCAGTGTCATTTACACAGTAATCAGTGCATTTTTATAGCACTGATCGCTGTATAAATGTCACTGGTCCCAAAATAGTGTCAAAAGTCTCCAATGTCGCAGTCACGATAAAAATCCCAGAACGCCGTCATTACTAATAAAAAAATAATAATAGTAATAAAAATGCCATAAATCCAGAACGCCGCCATAACTAATAAAAAAAATAATAATAGTAATAAAAATGCCATAAATCCCCTATTTTGTAAACGCTATAACTTTTGCACAAACCAATCAATATACACTTATTGTGATTTTTTTTACCAAAAATATGTAGAAGAATATATATCAGCCTAAACTGAGGAAGAAATTTTTTTGGGGATATTTATTATCGCAAAAAGTAAAAAATATTGCTTTTTTTCAAAATTGTCGATTTTTTTTTGTTTATAGTGCAACAAATAAAAACAGCAGAGGTGATCAAATACCACCAAAAGAAAGCTCTATTTTCTGGGAAAAAAATCTTGTTTGGGTGCAATGTCACTGGACCGCGCAATTGTCAGTGAAAGCGGCGCAGTGCCGTATCGCAAAAAATGCTCTGATCAGGAAGGGGGTAAATCCTTCCAGGGCTTAAGTGGTTAACTAAAATAGCATTATGTAAAATTAGGACACCCATTTAGATTTTTTGTGTTGTGTTAACATACATGGCATTAAGGCAGTCCAATAATTAATTACTACAGGCTGTTTGACGCACCTAAATGCACAGGAAAAGATGACTGTGTTATTTTAGTGGCACACCACTCCACAATGCATGGTAGTTTGTTACCATGCATTGTGGTGTACTGCAAAGCTTGTTCATTAGGATGTTACTCTGGAGTGACATTCAAAACCCGAAGATTATTGATTTTTTTTTTATCACAGCACCAGGGACGTTACTTACCAACAATGAAGTGTGTCCCATGTGCTGGTGGCTGCTGTTTAAAAGGTAGAAATCCTGAGAGTTCTGCCCCTGGATATGCCCACATCAGTGATTTTCCAGCGTTGAGGGGGCGACTCATCAAAAGTGCTGACTATGCACATCCTTTCTGTCCCTGTGCTCAGATATGTTTGTTGTGTGTTCCTATACATACAGCAAACTTAATAATTTAAAAAGTCCTATCTTTCCAGTTGCTTCTTTGGAGCAGACGTTTGGGCAGACTGAAAGCAACTCTGAACAACTTTAAAATGAAAGTGGAGGGACAAAGATGGGACTGAGTTTGCCTCATTAACATACAATGCAGAGCCAAAGCTTAAAAATGTTTAACCCTTTCTAAGGATAGACAGTGTTCAAATCTAGTGTACCACTGATAACAAAATGTGTCAGTTGAGACCAAGTTAATTATGATAAACATAACTTTCCAGCTCCCTCCTTAACATTACACAGGAGAATAAAGCTTCAGTTCTAGGGTTTTTAGAAAAGATGAAGTAAAATGTAAGCAGCAATTTTAACCCCTTCCCGCCGACCGTACACATATGTGCGTACTCGGCTTTCCGGGGTTATACCGGGATGATGCCCACAGCTGCATCATCCCGGTACCGTTGTTTCGAGCAGGCGATCGGCTACCCGTATATAACAACCGATGCGGCTAAAAGCCGCTTGGCTGTTATACCGGAGGAGCGGGAGGGGACATCCCCCCCTCCCACCGCCTCCCGCCGCTCTGACCTGGCCTCTCGTGCGATCGGGAGGCCCGGTGTCCAATCGGCTGCCTCCTGCAGCTGTGGGCGGGCTGGAACGAAGCTGTGGGTGGCTTCGTTCCAGCCTTCTCAATGTAAACGCGGAAGCGACGTCATGACGTCACTTCCCATTTACTCGGCTGCCAATGGCGCCAAATTTTAAAAAATACACAGTATTCAGAATCGCCGTTTTCGGTGATCTGAATACTTTGAGGTGCAGAGGAGAGATTAGGGGTCTTTTAGACCCCCGATCCCTCCATAAAGAGTACCTGTCACCACCTATTACTGTCACAAGGGATGTTTACATTCCTTGTGACAGCAATAAAATTTAAAAAAAAAACATTTTTTTTAAAACACAATTTATAAGTCTAAAAATAAATAAAATAAATTAAAAATTTTTTTTTTAAAGCGCCCCCGTCCCCGCGAGCTCGCGCAGCAAAGAAAACGCATACAGAAGTCGCGCACGCATATATAAATGGTATTCAAATCACACATGTGAGGTATCGCCGCGATCGTCAGAGCAAGAGCAATAATTCTAGCCCTAGACCTCCTCTGTAACTCTAACCTAAAATGATGTGGATTTCCCCTTAAGATCCAAGCTAGAGCCTTATTCAGGTAAGCAGCCTGGATTGGCCAGAAAAAAAGCATAGTGAGTGTGAAGTCCCCCTTCCCGAATCATACCAAACCACTTGCCTTTCAACATTGGCGGATTACTTTGTAAGGAGGAGGGCAGCCAAGAGGGGACCTATAGAAAATTGGTAGCCCCCTTCATAATAAGAGGTGCAGGGGACTCTGTATGGGGTAATTAAAACAGTGGAATGGGGGAAATGTACTTCTAAAGCACTGTTTATAAACAACACTTTAGAAAATACACACAAGCAGCTAGTGAACCCATGATGTGAGTTGTCATTAAAAGGCTAAGATAACAAGGACGATATACAAAGAGGGTTGGAGTGACACTGTACCTTGTGATCACTGTAATAACCAATCACAATGATCACAAATGAAAATATTAGAGTGAGAGAGTCCCTCTTCTCACAATGGAGAAAGGGGAAGAAGTGAGGATTTATCAATGCAAGGGAATGACTGAAGGGATCATAGGCAAAAGTGGATTCACAGTGAGGCATTTTAACTGATTGCTGGATCTTTTTTCATTCAGTAGTGTTTTATTTTACATTTTTTTAGAAAATGAGTCATAGTACATATTGTGTCATGATGATACAGTTAGTAATGTGTTCACCACAGACAAAGAAATTAACAACACAGTCTATTATTTGAGCACAAATGGTGGAAAATAAAACAGTTGCAACTGAAGAAGTGGTCACAATATCAAATCAGTTATCGTATGCATTGGTACACATATAATCACTAGAAAATGGAAAAAAGAAAGGAAATAAAAGGAAAAGGAGGGAAAGGAAAGCAGGGGGGAAGGAAGGGGTGAGCACCATGGGTTCAACCAAAACCAAAATTCTCCAGAGGGGGAGGAGCAAACAAACAGTCATAGAGTCTGTTAGTCTCACTGTTTTTCATTAGAGAAAGTTGACTTTAGCCTAGTCTACATTGTTGCTAAAGAGAGGGAATCAGTTAGCCAAGCATAAACAATGCTTTGTTTTGTTGCCGTAAGGACATGTAACATCAATTTAAGATGGCATTTTGTAAAGCCATCCTGTTTGAGATTAGGCAACACCTCACCAGGTTTTGGAAGGATGGCAAAACCTAATAATATGTCCAACATGTTGTTGGACAATCACACACACCCGCTAAATATGCCTGTAAGTTTTCGGATCTGAACATCTTTGTAAACATAGACTCTTATGGTTTGGAGTAAAGCATGCAATTCTGGTCGGGACTAAATATCAGTAGTAAAACACCTTATTGTTTGTCACTAAGGCGAGGACATGTTGGGAGCTGGATTGGGTAGAGTCCCAAGCCTGAAGCCATTGCTTTGGCTCTATTTCAATATTCAATTCTGTTGTCCATTTAATAATATAGTTGTGTATAGGAGATGCAAAGCCTTCATTAAGTAAAGTATACAACATGGTGATCAAGCCCCAGGGGAGAGAGTTGTCCTGACATTCATGTTCAAAAGGTGTGAGGGTATTTCTATCGCTTGGAGAGTAAATCAGAGATGTTTTTATTTATAACAAATTGTAAATGGTATATTGTGCTTTTGTGGCACTTCAATCATCAATATGATCCTGTGAATGTTATCTCCTGCCTGACTCAGGTGCATGAATACTACTTGGTCTTTATGAAATGGATGACCAATACAGGTATTCAATCGACTAGCTAGAATTTCCGCTAATAATTTCACATCTATATTGAAAAGCAAGATAGGACGGAAGTTCTTCCAGTAAAAGTCATCAGTATTTAATTTATGAATCATGCACAATGTTGGAATCATTGCAAATAAGGGCACCAGCTTGGTATGTTTTAGTTAAATTAAAGAAATGTGTAAAAAATGAAAATTAATTACAATTGAGGGTATAATAGCTGAGGATAGTCTTTTCTTGGTCTTGGAGGTACCCTATCAATATCAGGTATTGACCCCAGGGTCCTTGATCTCCTTGTTCCATTTAATCTATGTTTTTAAACCAAGGGCTATTAGAACACTCATATGGTCATTGTGTTTGAACCAAAGAGGACCTCTTATGGGAGTTTGTTGGCAATCAAATGCATAGATTAATAATACACTTTTTTTTAAAAGATACAAAAGTCAACATCTTTATAAAATTCCACCACACAGATGTGGCATATTAAAAGAAGATCTTGTACAAAATATACAACATGTCCAAAAAAAGTTTCTAGTTCACATATCTTGCACTTAGCACTCTGTGGTACATCCAGTTGTAGTCCGCTGTAAAAGATGTAATTTCACAGTAAGTCTTTCAACTGGCAACAACCAATGCGTTTCGAATAGTAACTATAATACATTCTTTATCTGGGAAAATAGTACCACACTGGAGAAAAAAAAATCACAATCAAACAAGATATGCTATATTATGCAACTTAGCCAATCGTATTGCATACCAAGATGCAGTGATAAATAATAACTTACACTATAAGTAATGAGTAATCTGCCCATCAGGCCATTAAGACCATCAAATAGGTGGACCCACCAGACACAGGGAGAGAAGTCTTATTGCACAAAATGGAGCCAATAAGGTATCACCCTATTCTGTGGGATAAAAGAAAGGCATTGTCATGCCCCTCTCATATGGCCCGAAATAAACACCTTTGTTGCCAGTGGTTTAGACATTAATGGCTGTGTGTTGAGTTATTTTGAGGGGACAGCAAATTGACACTGTTACACAAGCTGTACACTCACTACTTTACATTGTAGCAAAGTGTCATTTCTTCAGTGTTGTCACATGAAAAGATATAATAAAATATTTACAAAAATGTGAGGGGTGTACTCACTTTTGTGAGATACTGTAATATAACCTCCATGTAGCTCTCTCGGAGTATAGCTGACCGGTCCAATAATGATGTTATTCCCCTCCAGTTTAATGCCAAAAAACATATTTCCATGCTCAGTGATGAGTATTCAACTATAACCCCTATTGTCATTCCATGCATACCCTACTTTTGCTGTTTTTCTACTGCACATACTCCATCCAAACCCACCTCACAGACACTACCCACAATACTCTAAATGCTGCCCCAATGATTATCTGAGTGGTTACAATGAGTGAAGCCCTTGATGGTACCTAGGTAAGCCTTGTGTGTAACAATTTTTGTATGGGTTGCTTTGCTTTATATAGGAGTAATTAGCCTTTGGTGCCTGATTAGTTGATGTGAAATTGGCCGATATTAACACCCCAGTAGTAAGAGTTTGTAACCTATTTTCTGTTCCCCAATGAGAATGGTGATTTTAGGGTAAGTGGAAGGGGCAAGTGTGAGATAACTTAAGAGGAGGGGACATATGTGTTTTGTAAGTAATAGAGTTGTAAGAGAGAGTTGAAAGTGGTTGTTTTGGATGATTAGTACAGGGGTATGTACATGTGTATATGGGCATGTGTATGTGGGGGGTTGTTAGGGTAATCATTGGGGCAGCATTTAGAGTGGGTAGTGCAGAGCTCAAAAGTGTGCTATGTACAGAGTGCAGAGTTCAGGAGTGCACTACATACAAAGTGCTGAGTTCAGAAGTGTGCTATGTACAGTGCTAAGTTCAGGAGCATGCTATATACAGAGTGCAGAGTTCAGGAGTACGCTACATAAAGTGGGGAGAAAACAAACACAGAGCACTGCAACAGAATCCACTATAGTGTAGTAAATATACTATGTAAAACAAAAGCTAAAAGGAATGCACTTACAAAGAGAGGAAGTCAGGAACAACACCAGGAGGAACTTTAAGGAAAATCTGTGATTTTTGCATCCAGACTCGTTTGAGGGATGTATCAGCATGCTCAAGATGCCCAGCTGTACAAAAGAGATCAGAATTACCTACTTGCTGCCAGGGATCCGGATGTTCAGGGCAGGGAGGTCTTGTGGCAGCTGCCTGGAAAAGAACGCTGCCACTTGTAAACACAGAACCCAGGCTTCACAGGATCGCAGACAAAAAATGAAAACCTGACAAAACTTTTAGCTCTGCCCCAGCTTATCCTAAATAAATAAACATATAAATAAATATGTTTGGGTGAAGTTAGCTTTAATAATTTCTCCATCCTTAGCATAAATTCTTTTTCCACTAAAAGTATAACAAATTTACTTTGGAGGAGAGTTATATTTAATGTAAATGTGAGCTTTTTACTTTGTTAAAATGGTTGTAAGTTTCAGGAGATTTGAAAATGTTATTTGTAGTAATATGTAGCTGCTAGGGATTTTTTAATGGCCTATAGAATTACCTTTTTAGTTGTTGCTATGCAATAATGGGGTTTAATTCGATTTTTTTTTTCATTCATTTAAATATGAAACTATATAAGCATCTGGACAATGCAGACAACATACCTCTGAAGAAGCCAATCAAAGTGAAATGCATTGGAGAGATTAATCCATTGAATGCATTGGCCTTCCTTTTTTTGCTAAAGTGTATGATAAATGTTTGATAAATGTTTCAATATTGTTGAGGGTTTTTCCTTTTTCCTATACTATTGTTTGTAGACAGGCTTAAGGTTTGGCTTAGTTCTCAATGCCAGTAACTATATGCCACCAGTGTCAAGCTCATACTGCTGAAATCTAGTGTATCACAGTGACTTTACAGTTCTGAAAAGCGCATAACATACTCATACACATAACATAATATACCATAACATACATATAAACAGTACTCATAACATAAATAGATTTGCTATAATAAATGTCTTATTCTGTCTACCACATACTTTTTTTCCTAAAACATAATCTTAGTGTACCACTACTAGCTTATATTTTGATATTTTCAGTTCCAATGAGTATAGTATTATGGACGATTGAGTCATGTAATATCTTTTCCATAGCTCAGGACTGAAATATACACAGAAAGTTAGTTTGTATCTTACATACCATTCAAAAGTAAAGAAATACAATATCAGGGTGCTACTTGTTTCCCTCCATTCCTATCTACATGTATTAAACCATCTTAGTTAAATAGAAATAGAAAGCACTTATCATTAAAATAATAACACAATGAAAATTCAATGATAACCCTAAAGATTTGATGCCATAATTATAACAAACACACATATCAGCACATCACTTTGCAAATTAAAAAAATAATATAATTTTTAAAATAAATATATATAATAAGACACCACCCATCCCAGATCCACTTTCACATAGCTATTGCATCTAAATTGTATTTTTAAACTGTCACTCATATATATAATCAACAATTCCATATATGGAGGGATCATTTACAATTCACTGCCCTTTTATACCTTTATAGCTTGCTCTTAATCATTCAACAAATATTGAAAATATTCTCCATAGATGACAGCTGACAACAAATATTTTTCTGAGCAGTACATTAATACCCTCTTGATGGAAGTGAGATAAAAAGACATCAGCTGTTTTTCTTCTAGACTACAATTGTATCTACTTTCTATATTCTGACTACTAAAAAGTCTTCTGACATAGTTTGAGCCTAGAAGGAATGCACCTATCTTTGGATTGCCTGCAGACTTAGGTATCCAGAGGCTTATTGAACCCAAAGTATTGTTGGATCATGGAAAGCAAACATTCTTATCTACTTCAATGTCAGACTTTATATTAACATCTTATGTTTTATTTACATTGGAACTATGGATGAAGTTTTAGTCAAGATTTAAAAGTAAATAGGTTGCCCTTGCTTTGCATTTTGGCATAAGCATTTGAGTGGTCATGAATAAACAGCTAGGGCAGCTGTATAAACACATTGAGACTATGAAGTACTGCTTAAATTGAATATGTTTTATTATAAGGGTAGTAAATTAAAACAAAAATAAAATAATGTAAGCCCCACTAAAAAAAGCATAACATTTCACCCATGGACAAGCAGGTTCTAGGATAGGTACAACAATTTTAACAACCAGAGTTAGCAATAGAATTCAGGAAATTAAAAAAAAAATAGTGAGAAAAGTTTTGGCAAGAGACTTCAGTTGAAATATACAAATGTTTTCTTATGAATTAACAGACAGCGGTGAAAAATAAAAATACCATGTTAAACAACGGCGCATCACAAAGGGTCTTGGTGTCAAAAAATGTGTATTTTACTTGGTAACAATATTTGTACCACCCAACATTTGTTGGAGCAAAGTCTACCTTTTCAAGGATGCATATGAATGTAATGCAAATACTCTCTTCACATGACCAGTTAAATATACAGTCAGGTCCATAAATATTGGGACATCGACACAATTCTAATCTTTTTGGCTCTATACACCACCACAATGGATTTTAAATGAAACAAACAAGATGTGCTTTAACTGCAGACTTTCAGGGGGACAAATCCTTCCGGGGTTGAAGTGATTAATGAAGGTCACAATTTATGTTCTTAGCAGGGCAATTAAAAGGTTCTTCTTAACCACTTGCTGCCAAATCACATATACGTACGTCATTTTTGGGAAGTAGTTGTACCAGGGTGATGCCTGTAGCTAAAGGGAACACCCCGTACTGTTTTTTTAGAGCAGATGATCAGCTTTTACAGTCAGGTCCATAAATATTAGGATATCAACACAATTCTAATCTTTTTGGCTCTATACACCACCACAATGGATTTTAAATGAAACAAACAAGATGTGCTTTAACTGCAGACTTTCAGCTTTAATTTGAGGGTATTTACATCCAAATCAGGTGAACGATATAGGAATTACAACAGCTTGTATATGAGCCTCCCACTTTTTAAGGGACCAAAAGTAATAGGACAATTGGCTGCTCAGCTGTTCCATGGCCAGGTGTGTGTTATTAGTGTGTGTGTGTCACCGGCGCAAAACCAAAAACAAAATCTCCTAATTACTTTACTTGTAATTGCCTTAGCTGCTGCATCCAAAAAAACTTCTCATAGAGATATACTACAGGTGCTGTGTGTGTGGATGCGCTGCTTCCATCTAAATACGCTTATATCCTGTCTATAAAGTGCAAACTTATTCCATATACAACCTAAGATCATATGCAATCAATAAAGATTTTTTTACATATCAAAAATTATAAAATTTATAAAATTTATAAAAGTTCAATAATTCAATAATGTGTGTCACATAATAGCAAAGTCTCCCAGTGATGCGTTCAAATCTTCTGTCAATTGCCGTGATTGGCGTGCGCTTGTAATAATACAATGTGCTAGTGACTTAGTGCTCCACCTCCACCTGTGAGATTGGCCACTCACCGGATATTCCTTTAAAACTACACCTTTGGTTCATTCATGGGGATAACCACTCCACTCAAAGGGAACTTCTTCAACAGATATAATTGGACCATAATGTTCCTCATGAAACATGAATAAAAACGATCATCGCGCAATACCGTTAATACTGTTTATTATAAACACAAAGTAAAAACTGTGCACTCACATTTATGTGTGCCCCCCAGCCGGCACAAAGCTATTCCAACAGTTAGGGACGGGTAGGTATAGCCACCTAGTTCGCCTATGTGTGCTGTGCGACCTCCGTTCCTCCCCTCTTGCCTGTTCGCGTCCTCACCAATCCCGTTCGTATTGGATCACGTGGGTATGTGTTTCCCAGCAGCCTCTACGCGTTTCGCAATTTGCGTCATCAGGAAGCTGCTATTTGGTTGGTTCCTGTTCTATTTATATTAAACATGGGCGGAAGTGCCCCTGCCGCCATCTTGATTATGGGCATTCCCTTACATTGCTCTCTAGTATGACTTCCTCCCACTTGTCGCCATTTTGACTGTGGGTATTAGCCCATTCTTGTAGTTGTATGTTGCGCATACCCTTTTCCTTACTCTATCTTATTATTGCGATTTGATTCCTAATGTCCTGAAAATGTATGGATATATTCACAACTACCCCCTCCCCATCTGTTGGAGAGGCTTTCACATGAAATTAAATCTTTTGGCCCTTGGGTTATGTGACATTTAAAACATTTAAAACATCCTAATACATGTTATTACGCATCTATTGTTACTAGATTTACAATATGAAACAGCAAAAAAACTTCCGCATTACTTTATTTTAGCAGAATACCTGTACACCCCTATCCTTTATTAAATTTAGTCATTAACCTATGGTTAGTACTTAAAACTATCTTAGTTACCAAGAGAAGATGTTTGAACTGCTAACATTAAAAATTAAATGATAAAAATAGGAATAAAAATAAAAATAAAAATAAAAATAAAAATAAAATTAAAATACTGATGAGAAATAAATGAAAGAATAAAACAATAAGTAAGAAATAATAAATGAAAAAAATGAAAAAAATGAAAAAATGAAAAAAATGAAAAAAATGAAAAAAATGAAAAAATGAAAAAATGAAAAAATGAAAAAAATATTAAAAATAAGAATAAAATAAGAATGAAAAAAATGAAAAAATGAAAAAAATGAAAAAAATGAAAAAAATAATAATAAAAAATAAAAAATAAAATATAAAAAATAAAAAAATAAAAAATACAAAAAATATAAATTATAAAAAATATAATAAAATAAAAAATAAGAAATAAATAAAATAAATAAAATATAAAAATAAAAATAAAAATAAAAATAAAAATAAAGAATAAAATAAAAGAAATAAAAAAATTGAAATGAAAAAATATATGAAAAAATGAAAAAATGAACATAAAAAATGAAAAAATGAAAAAATTGAAAAAATGAAAAAAATGAAAAAAATGAAAAATTATGATTAAAATAAAACCTCTATTTTTAGCAATTCCTTTTTAGTAATCTTCTAAAAAGCAATTTATATCAATCTCCACGTTTAACCCCTGTGGCCTCATCGTGTCCAATTTGAATATCCAGTGGGTTTCATTCTTTGAAACTTCCCTTTTCATGTTGGTGTTTCTCCAATTACGTACTACTCTGTCTATTCCATAAAATTTCAAATGTTGGGGGTTTCTATTATGTACCTCTCTAAAATGCTTTGATACGCTATGGTGTTTGAATCCTTTTTTGATGTTTCTGACATGTTCACCTATTCTTACTGATAGGGCTCTAGTTGTTCTGCCCACGTACTGTAATCCACAACTGCACTCCAGTACATATGTAACATGGGTACTACAACATGTTATCAACTTATCTATTTTATATGCTTGCTCTTTGGTGTTTGACATAAAACTTGTGATTTTCCTATCATTCTGGTTAGTAGATCTGCAAGCTTTACATTTCTTGCATCTAAAAAAACCTTTCTGGTTAAAAAGTGTTGAGAAATCTTTGGGGGGGTCTGGCACATTTTTTACTATTTTGTCTCTGATCCTTCTTGCTTTTCTATATACAAATGTTGGTTTCCGGGGTAATACCTTACTTAATTGTGGGTCACTGCTGATGATCGACCAATTTTTCTTTATGATATCCTCTAATTTTTTGTATTGTGTATTAAATCCCGTGATGAACGGTATGCTATTATCCTGCTTGTGTTTTCTCACTTTGCTACTCAGGATTAGTTCCCTGTCCATATTAGCCACTTTTGAACGTATATTCTCCAGTACATTTCTTTTGTAGCCCTTGTCTATAAACCTGTCTATCAGAATATCTGTTTGTTGTAAATAGTCCTCCATTCGGTCACAGTTCCGCCTAATCCTGATGAACTGGCTTTTCGGGATAGCTGCCTTCCACTGGGGGTGGTGGCAACTCCCCATCGGTATGTATCCATTCCGATCCGTTTCTTTAAAATGTGTTCTGGTTCCAAGCTTATTCCCATTTTTATATATTTCTAGGTCTAAGAAGTTAATTTTCTGTTGATGTACTGTAGCAGTGAATTTAACCCCATACTTGTTGCCGCTAATAAATTGGATAAACTCCTCCAGCTGTTCTCGGCTTCCCTTCCATATTATCAAAATATCGTCAATGTAGCGTTTGTATAACAGCAAATGTGGCCAGCATCTTCCAAAAAAACACCCAGCAACTCTGCAAACACATCCCTGAATGAGGAGGTGATTGCCGAGGAGATGGGTGTAGGAAATGGGACCAAAGGCACACCAGGTACCCCGATCGCCAACTTACCAAGAAGAGAACCTAGGGCAACAGCACGTACCCCAAGCATTAGCCAGAAAAAGGTAAACAGTAAAATATCTGAACGAGAAAATCACATTCCAACTGGACCCCCCCACCCAACCCCACCCCCCATGGGACAGTACCCCAGACCCTGGAGGGGAGGGTATAGGGGTAGGGGTAGAGGATATTACAACTACAACCCCAATTACAACCCACATTATGGCCCAGCCATGTGGCAGGGGGAATGGCGGGATTGGAGGGAACCCTACAAACCACCCATGCCAGTGTTTCAGACCAGCAGGGGGGGCTGGAACAGGAACCCCCAGGAATCTGGAGGAAACACAAATCAAAGAGAAAACGAGGTTGTAGAGGGGGAGGCAAAAAGGAAAAGAGAAAATTAGGTGAGGGTATTTTTAACCTAACAGACGTAACTTTCACCCAGGAAGAATTATTGGTACTAGATAGCGGAATTAAATATGCACCTAGTGCAAGTTTTAATCAGTTTGAAGCATTTATAGATTTACAAAAATTCATTAGAAAATTGAATCTAAAGAAACATTTCTTAGAAAAAGGAGAACCCCAACACCAACCAATGGAGACAGGATACAAGCATAGTAATTTGAGGAACAAATCCACGTTCAACCCCAGGTCCAACACTAACCAACACATAGAAGTGTTCAAAAGGATAGTGGAGAAAGAGATCAAAAATATTAAACCACCAAAACAAAATAAAAATAGAATATGGCAGGGAATAAAAAAACTGGAAAAAAGGAAGAACATAGTAATACGCCCAGCCGATAAGGGGGGAGGGATAGTGATCCTAACAAAGGAGAATTACTATGAGGAGTTGGGGAGACTGGTTAATGATCTAAGTACATACCAACCCCTCAAAAAGAATCCCAATAAAGAGCTAAAGAAAAAACTAAAAGAATATCTGAATAAGGGCATAGCAGACAAAATCCTAAACAAGAAGGAAGGGAAATATCTGCTGACAGAAGCACCAAGAGTACCAGTAATATACCAAGTCCCAAAAATACACAAAAACAAAACCAAGCCACCAGGAAGGCCAATAATTAGTGGCATTGAATCAGTGCACTCTAGGTTGGGGGAGTACTTAGATGTGTTCCTCCAACCTATAGCAGGAGAGGGAAAAGCATTTCTTAAAGATAGTAAAGATGTTATTAACAATCTAAAGGATGTAAATGTAGACAGCTCCACGCTACTGGTAACATTAGATGTGGAGTCACTGTACACCAACATCAAGCAGACAGATGCCCTGGCAGCAGTAGCATGGGGAATGAAAAACCTATCAGACTTGCAATTAAAACAAAGAAAGTTCATCCTAGAAGGACTAAGAATGGCCATGGGGAACAATTTTTTCTGGCACAACCATAAATATTACAGGCAAATTAAAGGAGTAGGAATGGGCAATAAGTATGCACCGAGTGTGGCCAACATCTTCCTAAGTAAGTGGGAGGAGGAAGACATTTATGGAAGATGCTGGCCACATTTGCTGTTATACAAACGCTACATTGACGATATTTTGATAATATGGAAGGGAAGCCGAGAACAGCTGGAGGAGTTTATCCAATTTATTAGCGGCAACAAGTATGGGGTTAAATTCACTGCTACAGTACATCAACAGAAAATTAACTTCTTAGACCTAGAAATATATAAAAATGGGAATAAGCTTGGAACCAGAACACATTTTAAAGAAACGGATCGGAATGGATACATACCGATGGGGAGTTGCCACCACCCCCAGTGGAAGGCAGCTATCCCGAAAAGCCAGTTCATCAGGATTAGGCGGAACTGTGACCGAATGGAGGACTATTTACAACAAACAGATATTCTGATAGACAGGTTTATAGACAAGGGCTACAAAAGAAATGTACTGGAGAATATACGTTCAAAAGTGGCTAATATGGACAGGGAACTAATCCTGAGTAGCAAAGTAAGAAAACACAAGCAGGATAATAGCATACCGTTCATCACGGGATTTAATACACAATACAAAAAATTAGAGGATATCATAAAGAAAAATTGGTCGATCATCAGCAGTGACCCACAATTAAGTAAGGTATTACCCCGGAAACCAACATTTGTATATAGAAAAGCAAGAAGGATCAGAGACAAAATAGTAAAAAATGTGCCAGACCCCCCCAAAGATTTCTCAACACTTTTTAACCAGAAAGGTTTTTTTAGATGCAAGAAATGTAAAGCTTGCAGATCTACTAACCAGAATGATAGGAAAATCACAAGTTTTATGTCAAACACCAAAGAGCAAGCATATAAAATAGATAAGTTGATAACATGTTGTAGTACCCATGTTACATATGTACTGGAGTGCAGTTGTGGATTACAGTACGTGGGCAGAACAACTAGAGCCCTATCAGTAAGAATAGGTGAACATGTCAGAAACATCAAAAAAGGATTCAAACACCATAGCGTATCAAAGCATTTTAGAGAGGTACATAATAGAAACCCCCAACATTTGAAATTTTATGGAATAGACAGAGTAGTACGTAATTGGAGAAACACCAACATGAAAAGGGAAGTTTCAAAGAATGAAACCCACTGGATATTCAAATTGGACACGATGAGGCCACAGGGGTTAAACGTGGAGATTGATATAAATTGCTTTTTAGAAGATTACTAAAAAGGAATTGCTAAAAATAGAGGTTTTATTTTAATCATAATTTTTCATTTTTTTCATTTTTTCATTTTTTCAATTTTTTCATTTTTTCATTTTTTATGTTCATTTTTTCATTTTTTCATATATTTTTTCATTTCAATTTTTTTATTTCTTTTATTTTATTCTTTATTTTTATTTTTATTTTTATTTTTATTTTTATATTTTATTTATTTTATTTATTTCTTATTTTTTATTTTATTATATTTTTTATAATTTATATTTTTTGTATTTTTTATTTTTTTATTTTTTATATTTTATTTTTTATTTTTTATTATTATTTTTTTCATTTTTTTCATTTTTTTCATTTTTTCATTTTTTTCATTCTTATTTTATTCTTATTTTTAATATTTTTTTCATTTTTTCATTTTTTCATTTTTTCATTTTTTTCATTTTTTTCATTTTTTTCATTTTTTCATTTTTTTCATTTTTTTCATTTATTATTTCTTACTTATTGTTTTATTCTTTCATTTATTTCTCATCAGTATTTTAATTTTATTTTTATTTTTATTTTTATTTTTATTTTTATTCCTATTTTTATCATTTAATTTTTAATGTTAGCAGTTCAAACATCTTCTCTTGGTAACTAAGATAGTTTTAAGTACTAACCATAGGTTAATGACTAAATTTAATAAAGGATAGGGGTGTACAGGTATTCTGCTAAAATAAAGTAATGCGGAAGTTTTTTTGCTGTTTCATATTGTAAATCTAGTAACAATAGATGCGTAATAACATGTATTAGGATGTTTTAAATGTTTTAAATGTCACATAACCCAAGGGCCAAAAGATTTAATTTCATGTGAAAGCCTCTCCAACAGATGGGGAGGGGGTAGTTGTGAATATATCCATACATTTTCAGGACATTAGGAATCAAATCGCAATAATAAGATAGAGTAAGGAAAAGGGTATGCGCAACATACAACTACAAGAATGGGCTAATACCCACAGTCAAAATGGCGACAAGTGGGAGGAAGTCATACTAGAGAGCAATGTAAGGGAATGCCCATAATCAAGATGGCGGCAGGGGCACTTCCGCCCATGTTTAATATAAATAGAACAGGAACCAACCAAATAGCAGCTTCCTGATGACGCAAATTGCGAAACGCGTAGAGGCTGCTGGGAAACACATACCCACGTGATCCAATACGAACGGGATTGGTGAGGACGCGAACAGGCAAGAGGGGAGGAACGGAGGTCGCACAGCACACATAGGCGAACTAGGTGGCTATACCTACCCGTCCCTAACTGTTGGAATAGCTTTGTGCCGGCTGGGGGGCACACATAAATGTGAGTGCACAGTTTTTACTTTGTGTTTATAATAAACAGTATTAACGGTATTGCGCGATGATCGTTTTTATTCATGTTTCATGAGGAACATTATGGTCCAATTATATCTGTTGAAGAAGTTCCCTTTGAGTGGAGTGGTTATCCCCATGAATGAACCAAAGGTGTAGTTTTAAAGGAATATCCGGTGAGTGGCCAATCTCACAGGTGGAGGTGGAGCACTAAGTCACTAGCACATTGTATTATTACAAGCGCACGCCAATCACGGCAATTGACAGAAGATTTGAACGCATCACTGGGAGACTTTGCTATTATGTGACACACATTATTGAATTATTGAACTTTTATAAATTTTATAAATTTTATAATTTTTGATATGTAAAAAAATCTTTATTGATTGCATATGATCTTAGGTTGTATATGGAATAGGTGTGTGTTATTCCCTCATTATCCCATTTACAAGGAGCAGATAAAAGGTCCAGAGTTCATTTCAAGTGTGCCATTTTTATTTGGAATCTGTTGCTGTCAACTCTCAATATGAGATCTAAAGAGCTGTCACTATCAGTGAAGCAAGCCATCATTAGGCTGAAAAAACAAAACAAACCCATCAGAGAGATAGCAAAAACATTAGGTGTGGCCAAATAACTGTTTGGAACATCCTTAAAAAGAAAGAACTCATCGGTGAGCTCAGCAACACCAAAAGACCCCGAAGACCACACAAAACAACTGTGGTGGATGACCGAAGAACTCTTTCCCTGGTGAAGAAAACATCCTTCACAACAGTTGGCCAGATCAAGAACACTCTCCAGGAGGTAGGTGTATGTGTGTCAAAGTCAACAATTAAGAGAAGACTTCACCAGAGTGAATACAGAGGATTCACCACAAGATGTAAAACATTGGTGAGCTTCAAACACAGGAAGGCCAGATTAGAGTTTGCCAAACAACATCTAAAGAGCCTTCACAGTTCTGGAACAACATCCTTTGGACAGATGAGACTAAGATCAACTTGTACCAGAGTGATGGAAAGGGAAGAATATGGAGAAGGAAAGGAACAGCTCATGATCCAAAACATACCACCTCATCAGTGAAGCATGGTGGTGGTAGTGTCATGGCATGGGCATGTATGGCTGCCAATGGAACTGGTTCTCTTGTATTTATTGATGATGTGACTGCTGACAAAAGCAGCAGGATTAATTCTGAAGTGTTTCGGGCAATATTATCTGCTCATATTCAGCAAAATGCTTTAGAACTCATTAGACGGCACTTCACAGTGCAGATGGACAATGACCCGAAGCACACTACGAAAGCAACCAAAGAGTTTTTTAAGGGAAAGAAGTGCAATGTTATGCAATGGCCAAGTCAATCACCTGACCTGAATCCGTTTGACCATGCATTTCACTTGCTGAAGACAAGACTGAAGGGAAAATGCCCCAAGAACAAGCAGGAACTGAAGACAGTTGCAGTAGAAGCCTGACAGAGCATCACCAGGGATGAAACCCAGCATCTGGTGATGTCTATGCATTCCAGACTTCAGGCTGTAATTGACTGCAAAGGATTTGCAACAAAACATTAAAAAGTGAAAATTTGATGGATGATTGTTACTCTGTCCCATTACTTTTGGTCCCTTAAAAAAGTGGGAGGCACATATACAAGCTATTGTAATTCCTACACCGTTCACCTGATTTGGATGTAAATACCCTCACATTAAAGCTGAAAGTCTGCAATTAAAGCAGATGTTGTTTGTTTCATTTCAAATCCATTGTGGTGGTGTATAGAGCCAAAAAGATTAGAATTGTGTTGATGTCCCAATATTTATGGACCTGACTGTATATATATATATATATATATATATATATATATATATATATATATATATATATATACACACACACACACATAGGTGCATCTCATAAAATTAGACTATCAAAAAGTTAATTTCAGTAATTCATTTCAAAAAGTGAAACTCATATTGCGTTCATCAGAGGCTGTGGAAAATTTTGCATTTCATTTGGAAATCAAGGTCCCAGAGTCTAGTAATTCGTGTAAAAGGAGCCCCAACCAAGTATTGAGTGCATACTATAGTGTACATGGACACACTTTTCAGTAAACCAACATTTCTGTATAAAAAATCCTTTTTTTTATTGATCTTATGTAATATTAAAATTTTCTGAGGTACTGAATTTTGGGTTTTTACTAGCTGTAAGCCAAATCATCAAAATTAAAAGTAAGAAATGCTTTAAATACATCACACTATGTGTAATGGATCTATATAAAATATATGAGTTTCATTTTTTGAATTGAATTACTGAAATAAATTAACTTTTTGATGATATTCAAAATTTATGAGACGCACCTGTGTATATATATATATATATATATATATAGATATATATATATATATATATAGATATATATATAGATATATATCCATATCTATATCTATATATATATATATGTCTAGATATCTATATATATCTATAGATATCTATCTATATATATCTATATATATATATAGCTATAGATCTATATCTATATATATATAGATATAGATCTATAGCTATATCTATATATAGATATAGATATAGATATAGATATATAGCGAACCATACATCACGAGCAGGAATCATACAAACACATACATCTTGATGTATTCCCATGCTTCAGATGCAACCCCACATTAGGAAATGTAATGCATCAGGGGGAGGGTCTAGCATGCAGGTAATACCCTCCTGTCACTTCCACTGCTTAGCACAGGAAGGAAGACCTGCTGGATGGACATAAGGACATACCAGATACATATGCAGTATTTATACCATCTCTCTATGATATTACACTGTTTACCTATACTTTGTGAATCATTAGAAACTGGCTTTATCTGTGCACCATAGATAAACATGTATTATTGTACTGTTTTTGAATAAAGAAGTGCATTATATTTCAATAAACCTTAGTGTCTTTATTTGTTGCATGGCAGAAAATGTTACCCTACATACATACATACATACATACCTTTCTTAAAAATGATCATCATCATCTAGCAGCTTGAGGCAATATCAGTCTTTTCCTTGACCTTCATGTAACTTTTTTTGCAATTGTTATACATATGTAAATACAATGACTATATTGGAAGCCTTGGAGGAGCTCATAATGTAAAATCTTTAACTGAAAAGTTCACCTAACCTTAAGGCTCGGTTCACACTACCGCGACTTGGGATCCGACTTGTAAGCCCTCAAGTCGCCCCAGAAAGAGATTCACATTACAGTGCATGGGAGCGTCTTAATAGACACTACTGAAGTCGCTCCGACTTCAGAGCGTACTCCCTGTACTACTTGGATCCGACTTTGATCCGACTTCAGCCTATTGACTATCATTGAAGTCGGATCGCCGTCTCGCATGATCCGACTTCGGCATGCGACTTGTGCTCAAATGATCTTGAGGGGAACTCCGCGCCAAATTTTAAATAAAAATCCGGCATGGGTTCCCCCTCCAGGGGCATACCAGGCCCTTGGGTCTGGTATGGACCTTGAGGAGAACCCCCTACGCCGAAAAAACGGCGTGGGGGGTCCCCCCCAATCCATACCAGACCCTTATCCGAGCACGCAGCCCGGCCGGACAGGAATGGGGGTGGGGACGAGCGAGCGCCCCCCCCCCTCCTGAACCGTACCAGGCCGCATGCCCTCAACATGGGGGGTTTGGTGCCTTGGGGGAGGGGGGCGCGCTGCGGCCCCCCCCACCCCAAAGCACCTTGTCCCCATGTTGATGAGGACAAGGGCCTCTTCCCGACAACCCTGGCCGTTGGTTGTCGGGGTCTGCGGGCGGGGGGCTTATCGGAATCTGGGAGCCTCCTTTAATAAGGGGGCCCCCAGATCCCGGCCCCCCACCCTATGTGAATAGGTATGGGGTACATGGTACCCCTACCCATTCACCTAGGGAAAAAAGCGTCAATAAAAAACACAGTACACAGGTATTTAAAATAATTTATTAGGCAGCTCCGGGATCTTCTTCCGACTCCGGGGGTCTCTCCGGGGTCTTCTCCCGGTGTCCGCATCTTCTGCCGGCTCCACCGCTATCTTCTGGCGCTCTTTTGCCAGCGGTGGTCCGGACCTCTGGATCATCTTCTTCCCTCTTCTCTTCCAGAGATGTTGACACGACGCTCTCCCCAGCCAGAATGGTTTCTGTGCGCTCTGCAAGGGACTTATATAGGCGGTGACCCCGCCCCCTTATGCCGTCACAGTCCCTGGGCATGCTGGGTCTGTGACGTTTTAGGAGGCGTGGTCACCGGGTGATGACCACGCCCCCTTATGACGGCACAGCCCCAGCATGCCCTGGGACAGTGACCTCATAAGGGGGCGGGGTCACCGCCTATATAAGTCCGTTGCGGAGCGTTCAGAGACCATTCCAGCTGGAGAGAGCGTTGTGTCAACATCTCTGGAAGAAAAGAAGAAGGCAGAAGTCCGGACCACCGCTAGCAATTGAGCTGCAGAAGATAGCGGAGGAGCCGGCAGAAGATGCGGACACCGGGAGGAGACGGCGGAGAGACCCCCGAAGTCGGAAGAGGACCCCCGAAGTCGGAAGAAGATCCCGGAGCTGCCTAATAAATTATTTAAAAAAACCTGTGTACTGTTTGTTTTATTGACGCTTTTTTTCCCCTAGGTGAATGGGTAGGGGTACCATGTACCCCATACTCATTCACATAGGGTGGGGGGCCGGGATCTGGGGGCCCCCTTATTAAAGGGGGCTCCCAGATTCCGATAAGCCCCCCGCCCGCAGACCCCGACAACCAACGGCCAGGGTTGTCGGGAAGAGGCCCTTGTCCTCATCAACATGGGGACAAGGTGCTTTGGGGTGGGGGGGGCCGCAGCGCGCCCCCCTCCCCCAAGGCACCAACCCCCCCCATGTTGAGGGCATGCGGCCTGGTACGGCTCAGGAGGGGGGGGGGCGCTCGCTCGTCCCCACCCCCATTCCTGTCCGGCCGGGCTGCGTGCTCGGATAAGGGTCTGGTATGGATTGGGGGGACCCCCACGCCGTCCCTTCGGCGTAGGGGGGTTCCCCTCAAGATCCATACCAGACCCAAGGGCCTGGTATGCCCCTGGGGGGGAACCCATGCCGGATTTTTATTTAAAATTTGGCGCGGAGTTCCCCCTAAAGATTCATACCAAACACAGTGGCGGGGATCCAAGTCGGATCCCCGTTCATTGAAAGTCGGATCCACAAGTCGTGTTGAAGTCGGGTTAAAGTCGCGTTGCAAAGTCGCGTTGAAGTCGTGTTGCCCCTGTGTGAATCGAGCCTAAAAGTGTTAGCCCACTCAAAAATGATACTTTAGTAATCTCAATAACATAATTCTATTTTGCACCCCCCAAGTGAACAAGCCTATGTCAATTGTCAAATTCACATTGCAAAAAATACAACACAAGGATGCTGTTTAAAGATAGGATATTCACTCTAATACCCTGTACACACGGTCGGACATTGATCGGACATTCCGACAACAAAATCCATGGATTTTTTCCGATGGATGTTGGCTCAAACTTGTAACTTGTCTTGCATACACACGGTCAAACAAAGTTGTCAGAAAATCTGATCATTCTGAACGCGGTGACGTAAAACACGTACATCGGGACTATAAATGGGGCAGTAGCCAATAGCTTTATTCTGAGCATGCGTGGCACTTTGTGCTTCGGATTTGTGTACACACGATCGTAATTTCCGACAACGGATTTTGTTGTCGGAAAATTTTATAGCAAGCTCTCAAACTTTGTGTGTCGGAAATTCCGATGGAAAATGTGTGATGAAGCCTACACACGGTCGGAATTTCAGACAACAAGGTCCTATCACACATTTTCCGTCAGAAAATGTGACCGTCTGTACGGGGCATAACTTGAGCTGGATGAGCAACCTGTCTCCCAAAAGCAGATTTTTAAAACAGCAGGATAAACTCAGAGCTAGGAGGCCCATGTTATCTGGTTTGTGTCAGATAGCAGTGGAGCCCAAAGATTTTTAGTAGAAGATTCAACACACTGCCTTTTTTAAAGCTAAGTACAAACCTTCAGCCCCGGAAGCATTTGCCCCTTTATTTCGATATGGCATTGCGTCACTTTAACTGACAATTGCGTGGTCGTGCGTCACGATAGCCAACAAAGCTTTCTTTTGGTGGTATTTGATCATCTCTGTGGTTTTTATTTTTTGCGCTATAAACAAAGAAAGAGCGACAATTTTGAAAAGAAAACTATTTTTTTTTGCTATAATACGTACATATCCCAAAAAATAAATATAAAAAAACAAATGTATTCATCAGTTTAGGCCAATATATATTCTTCTACATATTTTTGGTAAAAAAAATAATAAAAATCGCAATAGGTGTATATTGATTGGTTTGCGCAAAAGTAATCATGTCTATAAACTATGGGATAGATTTAGGGACTTTTATTTAATTTTACTAGTAATGGTGGCGATCTGTGATTTTTAGAAGGACTGCGACATTGCGGCAGACAAATCTGACCCCAAATGATACTTTTTGGGGACCAGTGACATTATTACATTGATCAGTGCAATAAAAATGCACTGACCAATGTAAAAATAACACTGGAAGGGAAGGGTTTAACACTATGGGGGCGATCAAGGGGTTAAGTGTCTTCCCTGGGTGTGTTCTAACTGTAGGAGGGATGGGCTCACTGAGACATGACAGAGATCACTGTTCCCAATCACTGGGAACAGTAGATCTCTGACATGTCCCCTGTCAGAACAGGGATCTGCCTTGTTTACAATGGCAGATCCCCATTCTGGCTCTCTACTAGGCGATCGTAGGTCACTAGCTGACATTGAGTCTGCCCGACCTGTGGGCACATTCCCGCAGCTTGCAGCGGGTGTAAGAGCATGCCGCTGGTGTGGCATGGACCTGCCCACAACTGCACCTGTGCGAGCCGGTGTACAGGTACAGCGATTCACACAAGAGAGCTGACCTGCAACAGTATATCTGCGTGAGCTGATCGGCTAGTGGTTAAAAGGCACTTTTTTTTTGCAGGGTCACTTTCAGCAGTGCATTAGAAATTTGGACAGTACTAATGTTGTCAAAGAAGCAATGGTGAACACAAGGGCCTCAGTGCCTTTATTGCCTACATAGATTTTCCTACATATTGGAGGATCTTTCAGGTTGACTTAAGACTGTTCCCTTTTCTCCACAAAAACTCCTTTGCTACATAGTATCGAGGATAAATGCGGCTTCTAGGAATTTCAAAGAGGAATTAATAGTTTCATGATGGGGACAATGATGGGAAGAACTTGTATTTCTTGTGGTCCCTAATAAAATAACTTACTATGGTTCGTACACCATCACAATACTGAGTATCTCATTATCCAGTGTTTTGAAAGGCCCTTACAGCAATCCGAATAGAAAAAGTCAGCATAAACAAAATGTATTTTTCTTCATAAGAAAAAATAAACTTCTGCCCTCTAGAAAGAGAAATAGCATGTTTTTCTCTCTAGCTGGTTTTTAGAAATTAGTAGCACAATTGACAGCAAATGTAAGATAATATTCTTAATTTATTACTGCCATTATTGGCAATGTATGTCTGTAATGTAATTTCAGTGCTATTTAATTTGGCCATTTGTAAAGTGCTATTTAAAAGTGCTTTTTTATATTCTTTTTATTGGATGCAGTGATATTTGTTTTACAGCTTTCTTAATCTCACCCCAGAATAATAATAGCTCTCAGAATGTTTACTGCAGAACTTAAAGTAACGTAATGCCAGAGCAGAAATCATTAAAAAACAGCCGGTTGCTAGTATTTAACCTCACTGTTCATTGTGCAGCCACCAGATAACACAGTCCTTGTGTATATTTATGGCCTGTAACCCAAAATAACTGTTGGGCTAATATATTTTATTAGCATTTATTTAGAAAAGTCAACATTTTTTTTTCTGCAGAGCTTGACAACAGGCACACTATATAACAGTATTCATTAGTGGAAATAGAATAACCGTTGATACAGTGAAACCATACTGAGCAAATGCAAGCCCTATATAATTAGAATTTATTTTATTTTATCTTTTCATAAATATGAAATGGCACATGCGAACAAAGCCAAACTGTAACTCATTGCCTTTTTTTATTTTGTACTACCCTACTTTCCATAATTTTTTTCTTTTTTGCTTTCATTTGCCATATAGAAGTACACCCGAGAATCATGCAATTTTTATGATTATCATCATTTTTACATTTTTTTTGCAATTACTGTAATCCAATTTGATACAGGTACCCTCTATGATACATAATGTCCCATCTGGAAAACTGAGCTTATTTACAAGTGATAAAAAACAAAAAAAATCATAAACATCTGTGGAAGGTTCATTAGAGTTCAGAATAAAGTTCAAGGTCTTTCTTGGATAATCCGGGATGAATCTTGAAAATACAGTCAAATGGTGTTCACGCGTACCAGATTCGATGGACACATGTACCGTATAGCACGTGGGTCAAATAGGCACCCTTGATGGCACCGGAGCCATCTTGAAATAATTTTAATTGATGTTCAGGTGTCCTCATTGTCAGATTTTTAGAAGAAATTTTATTGGCTGACATAGTTATATATACTGCAACGATGAAACATGAGCCTCATACCCCAAATGATGTTCAATAGGACGAAACATGTCGGATGATGCTCTTGGAATCGTTGCCTATACTCCATTTTAAGTACAAGCTTGTTTTATCAGATTTGCTGTAAGTGTAAACCCCTTTTTTCACCATTACATGTCAAACAGTATCACACTATGTGCGGAACATTTGTTTTTCATGCACACCATTTGATGTGATTCATCGCATGTTTTGGAGTCCATCATGGATATCTGACAGTCCTCATTCAACTTTGGGTGGAACCCCCCTTACCATTTTTCCATTGGTGGGAGCTTATGTTTGAGGTCATTCCCTCAAGAGTGCCTGTTTGACCCACATGCTATACGGTATGTGTGTCCATTGAATCTGGTAAGTGTGAACACTTTACCATTTTGACTGTATTTTCAAGATTCATCCTGGATTATCCAAGAAAGACCTTTCACTTTATTCTGAACTCTAATGGATGTCATATAGATGTTTATTATTCACTTTGGACTTTTATGTTTTGGTTTTGTTCACATTCAGTTTTGCATTGACTATTTTACCCTTCCAGGTTCACATGCTATTCACATGCTCACTTAGCGCCACTTAGCGCGTTTTTTATTTCTATTTTGCACTGTATGTCTAGTGACGTCTTTGCTGCTTATTTTGTTCTCTATGCTCAATTTTTTTTTTATAATTATTTAAAAGTGAACCTTTTTCTGATATTTTTTATCCAAGATTTTATCCATTTTAGTGAAAACTACAATAGTTTTGGGGCTGATTTTAAGATAGATTTTAAAATCTATGTTGTGTTTTGTTTCTGGATTATGTAAGGAGACAACACAGTAATAGTGGCCTGCCTTGAGGTTGGGTTTGTCTGCTTTAAACTTCAGATGTAGCTGTCTGAAATGGTACTAGTCACTGCTTTGATGTGCCGTGTGTGTATGTGTGTGTAGGTTTGAGGTTCTGAACTCTGTAAACAAATGGCTTTGTACAGAAAGTGAAAATAAGCAGGTGAAAAAAAGGAACATGTATAATAATGTATATTGGAACAGCTGGAGGCGAATAACCAAACTCAGTAAATATTTTTCCAGTCCCAACCAACATTGACCAATGGACAACACTTAAAAGAAACCCTCCTTGAGCTTGACCTCTTGTCAGCAGAATTCTAAGAGAAAATGTTATACTGCTCTAATCATAAATTTACATGAAAGCCAATAAGCCTAAAACCCAGTTAGCATTTCAACTCCGCAACCTAGATTATGCGCACAAACTTATTTATCTAAAGCTGTCCAGAGACAAATTCACAAGTAATCCCATTATAATTTCTTTCCAACCTTTATGCAACAATGGGTACCTTCTCTCCAGAAAGGGGTATCTTCCTCCCCACTTTATCCATAACCCTAGAGAATGTTTTGTTAGTGATTACAGCTTTGAAAGACCAGTTAAAAAAAACAGTCTTTGATGGATTCCCAACCACACATTACAAGAAATCTGTGGAACTCCTGGCACCTCTCCTGGTTACTGCCTTTAACAGTCTTCAGCAAGCAGGACATTCCACCAGAAGACTCTTAGGGCCATTATTTCTAATCTTCCAAAACACTGCCAACAATAGGGCAAATTACAGGGCAATCTCTTTATTGCACGTGAAATCTATCTTAGGTTTTTTGATACAAACAGATCAAGTCATGAAGTATGATAAAAGGTTTGGTTCTACTCCTTATAAAGTGAACAATATGCTAATTACAAACAAATGACTCCTCTATAAATTATTAAACAAACAACACAATAGTCCATCATAAAAAGTCCTCCAATCACTGTGCTTTAAAGTGACATGGCCATTCCCAGCGCCCTCAGCTAAGAGAGCCATAATTGGCCAAAGGCAGGGTGCCTTTGGCCAATCATGGCTCAGGGGGACTAAGTCCATGCCCCACACTATATAAGGCTGCCTGCATGGTGGCCCCGTGTAGTGTGTTGTTGGCGTGGACATAGCCACATACATATATCCACTGCATCCAGTTTAGCTATATCTGACTGCAGGCCATTCCTGGTGTACTTTTTCTACTTTTTCTAATATACTTCAGGCAGGCAGGTTTTTCAGTTAGCTGCAGTGTATTTAATATATATATATATATATATATATATATATATATATATATATATATATATATATATATATATATATATATATATAGCCAGTCTCGTATATATATGCATCCAGTGAAGCCAAGCCTATATCTGACTGCAGGCCATTCCTGGTGTACTTTTTCTAATATACTTCAGGCGGTGTACACAGTACCATGCAACCATAGTGCAGTTGCTTCTACTTTTCTGGTGGTGTACACAATACAGTACACTCATAGTTGTTATTACACTTTTGTTGGTGTACACAGTACCGTGTACCCATAGTGCATTTGCTACTACTTTTCTGGTGGTGTACACAGTACACAATACATACAGTGCACCCATAGTTGCTATTAGGCTTCTGGTGGTGTACACAATACCGTGCAACCCTAGTGAAGTTGCTACTACTTTTCTGGTGGTGTACACAATACATACAGTGCACCTATAGTTGTTATTACACTTCTGTTGGTGTACACAGTACCGTGCACCCCTAGTGCATTTGCTACTACTTTTCTGGTGGTGTACACAATACATACAGTACACCGATAGTTGTTATTACACTTCTGTTGGTGTACACAGTATCGTACACCCCTAGTGCAGTTGCTACTACTTTTCTGGTGGTGTACACAATACAGTGTACCAAGGAGAGGCAGACGCTCACAGGCCACTAAAAGAGGGCAAGCAGGCTCTGTGTCTGCAGTTGACAGTGCTGGTCATGGACTTGGTGCATCCTCAGCACATGGCCGTGGGGCATGCTTGTCCTTTTTTTCTGCAGCTGGCCGTGTTATTGAGCCACAACATGCAGAAGAGTTGGTGGAATGGATAACAAAGCCGTCCTCATCCTCCTCATCCTCTGTCACCCAGGCTCAGAGTAGTTTGCGTGCCAATGCAGCTGCCAAAGTAAGCCTATTCCATCGGCTCCATGTCAACAGTCACTCCTTCCCTAGCCCCACCATCATGCATGGAGTAGTCCCCCGAACTATTTTACCACAGTGTCGGGTACATGCTGCAGGAGGATGCACAGCGATTTGAAGGCTCCAATGATGGTACCCAGGTTGAGGAAGGGAGTAACGTGAGCCTAGGGAGAGGGGGTGCCCAAGAAGGTCAAGAAACTGGCAGTCATGTTCCCCCAGCTGCAACATACTGCCAAGTTTGCTCCAGTGACGAGGAGGGAGGGGATGATGAGGTCACTGACTCTACTTGGGTGCCTGATAGAAGAGAGGAGGAGGAGGAGGCAGATCTCCAACAAGGCAGGATGCCCTCCAGGGGGCAGCTTAAGGGCAGCCACCCTATTGCATCACACTGCAGAGCTAAGCAGGTGCAGGGCGCTGCTGACTCCCCGCATATTTTGAAAAGTTCTTTGGTGTGGGCCTTTTTTGACACGTGTGCAGCAGATTGCACCATTGCTGTTTGCAACATATGTCTGAAGAATATCAAGCATGGCCAAAACAGCAGCCGCTTGGGCACCACATGCTTGACCAGACATATGACAACCTCCCATGCAGTCCGTTGGCAACAGCACTTAAAAGACCCACATCAAAGAACATGGCAGACCTCTCCTTGCTCCTTATCAGCTGGGATCTCCAACCCCACTATACCTCCAGTCCTCTTAGAAACCTGCACTAAGAGGAATGAAGGTATAGAAATAGGTGTCCCAAGTACTTGCGGCCAATCTGCTAGTGGTACACCAACATCTGATTTTAGCAGGCAAATTTCCCTACCCCAGTTGCTAAACCATCAAAAGAAATTCGGTCCCAGCTATTCACATGCTCAGCGTCTGAATCTAGCTTGGTCAAATTGCTATCACTGGAACTACTGTCTTTTCAGCTGGTAGACTCTGCCCCCTTTCATGAGTTTGTGGAACGTGCCAAACGCCATTTCTTTTCACTGAAGGCCATTCCGGCTCTCTACCAGCATGTGGCAGACAATGTCTTGGCCTCATTGGAGAGGGTGGTCAGCAGTAAGGTGCGTATTACCGCTGACTCATGGTCCAGCAGGCATGGACAGGGATGTTACCTTTCTTTCACAGCACACTTGGTAACTCTGCTGGCAGCTGGGAAGGATGCAGGACAGGGTTCAGTATTGTTGGAGCTTGTTCCACCAGCATGCCTCCAAAAAACTAGTAGTGGTGATTCTGCCACACCTCTCTCCTTCACCCCCTCTTCTTCTTCTTCCTCTATGGCCTCTTCCTCTGCAGATTTGTCCTCTGGATCAGCGGTGCTCCGTAAGCGTTCAAGGGGCTACGCAAGCACTCAGGCAAAAAGATGCCATGCTGTGCTTGAGTTGGTCTGCTTAGGGGACAGGAGCCTCACTGGGGCAGAGATTCTGGCAGTTCTGCAGGGGCAGGCTCAGAGGTGGTTGAAGCCATGCCAGCTTCAGCCAGGAATGGCTGTATGCAACAATGGCACCAACCTCCTCCCCGCCCTCAGACAGGGACACTTGAACCATGTTCCCTGGTTGGCTCACATCCTGAATTTGGTGGTGCAGTGGTTCTCGAGCAGGTACCCGGGCTTACAGGATCTCCTGAGGCAGGCCAGGAAAGTCTGTGGTCATTTCCGCCGATTATATAATGCCAGTGCTCAGCTGGCTGACATTCAAAGAGAATGCAACCTGCCCAAGAAATGCCTAATTTGTGACATGCCCACCAGGTGTAAATCAATGTTGGCAATGCTTCAGCAGCTGCATATGGAGCACAGGGCCATTAATGAGTACCTGTGTGAGTATGGCACCAGGACAGGGTCAGGGGAGCTTGGCTTTTTTTGCCACGCCAGTGGCTACTGATCAAGGATGCATGCACTGTCCTGTCACCATTTGAGGAGGCCACGAGGATGGTGAGCACTGACAGTGCATGCATCAGTGATACTGTCCCTCTTGTCTTAGATCACACGCTTTGTGGAATAATGAACAGGGCACTTGAGGCAAAGCAGCAGGAGGAGGAGGAGGACTTCCTTACCCCTCAAGGCCCTCTTTATCCAGATAGTATTCCTGCGGGCCCGCCGATCACACAGGAAGAAGAGGAGCAGGAGGAGGATTGTGTCAGCATGGAGGTGGAGGATAACACTCAGCATCAGCAGCAGTCTTCAAGGGATCGTTTTCAGTCCCCAGAAACCCATGGAGTTATATGTGGCTGGGAAGAAGTGGTTGAGGATCATGTGATCCTTAGTGACCCAGAGGACTCAGGATCGAATGCCTCTGCAAACTTAATCCTGCAAAGCATGCGAAAGGACCCTAGGATTCATGGTATCAAGGAGAGGGATCATTACTGGCTGGCAACCCTTCTTGATCCACATTACAAGGGTAAGATTGCAGAACTTATACAGCCTTTACAGAGGGAGCAGAGGATAAAACATCTTCGGGAGGCCTTGCAGAAAGGTTTGTGCAATGCATTTCCAGGGCCTGGGAGGTTACAATTTCCTGGTGCTGGACAACGTGTTGCTGAGGCTTTGTTCAGTCACAGAAAAAGCAGTGGAGAAGGTGGCCGGCTAACCGATGCCTTCAGACAATTCTACAGTCCTCAGCGCCAAGGTTTGATTGGTTCCACAACCATCGCCAGTGTCTGAATTACATGGTGCGGGAATATCTAGGGGCAAGATCAGACTTGGAGACCTTTCCAACATAACATCTACTGGGTTACTGGGTCTTGAGGATGGACCACTGGCCAGAGCTTGCTCAATATGCATTTGAGCTACTGGTCTGTCCTGCATCCAGCGTTCTTTCTGAACGCACATTCAGCGCTGCTGGAGGCTTTGTAACCGATCACAGAGTGCACCTGTCCACAGACTCTGTTGATCAGCTCACATTGATAAAAATGAATCAGTCTTGGATCACCAGCTACCAAGCACCTGATGCTGATGTAACTGATTGATTTTTCTATGGATGTGGCATCCCTTGAAGACTGCATATGCAGAGTGACTATCCTATTATGCTGAGTGACTATCCTATTCCTCCTCAATCTTCATGATGATATCTTCTAAGAATATTTTTGGTTCAGGGCACCACCACCACTGCCTAAGGCCCAATTTTTCTGCCCCTGTTTAACAAGGCCATGTAATTTCAATTTTTGATCAAATATTTAAGAGCAGGGCTCGTTCCTGCGCTCAACAAGAGTATCTGTGAACGTTTGCAGTGTTGTGGCACCACCACCCCTGCCTAAGGCCCAATTTTTCTGCCCCTGTTTAACAGGGGCGTGTAATTACAATTTTTGATCAAATATTTAACAGCAGGGCTCGTTTCTGCACTCAACAAGAGTATCTGTGAGGGGTTGCAGTGTTGTGGCACCACCACCACTGCCTAAGGCCCAATTTTTCTGCCCCTGTTTAACAGGGGCGTGTAATTACAATTTTTGATCAAATTTTTTAACAGCAGGGCTCGTTCCTGCACTCAACAAGAGTATCTGTGAGGCTTTACAGTGTTGAGCCACCACCACCACTGCCTAAGGCCCAATTTTTCTACCCCTGTTTAACAGAGGCGTGTAATTACAATTTTTGATCAAATATTTAACAACAGGGCTCGTTCCTGTGCTCAACAAGGGTATCTGTGAGGCTTTACAGTGTTGTGCCACCACCACCACCACCTCTGCCTAATGCTGCGTACACACGATCGAAAAATGCCACCAGCTTTTGGTCGGAAAATGCAACCGTGTGTATGCTCCATCGGACTTTTGCTGGCGGAATTCCAGCAAGCAAAAGATTGAGAGCTTGTTCTCTGTTTTTCAGGTCGGGAAAAGTTCCTATCCGAAAATGCGATTGTCTGTATGCTATTTGGACGCGCAAAAAATCACGCATGCTCGGAAACAATTCGACGCATGCTCGGAAGCATTAAACTTAATTTTCTCGGCTCGTCGTAGTTTTGTACATCACCGCGTTCTTGACGGTTGAAAGTTCAGAGAACTTTTGTGTAACCGTGTGTATGCAAAGCAAGCTTGAGCAGAATTCTGTTCAAAAACCATCCAAGATTTTTCCGACGGAAATTCTGCTCGTGTGTACGCGGCATAAGGCCCAATTTTTGTCCCCCTGTTTAACAGGGGCATGTAATTACAATTCTTGATATAATATTTCACAGCGGGGCCTGTTCCAGCGCCCACCAAGAGTAACTGTGAGGGCTTACAGTGTTCTGGTACCACCAACACCTAAGGCCCAATTTTCCACAGAGTGTATAGGGCAGGCCATATAGTATATACAGGAGGTCCCCTATTTTCAAACATCCGACTTACAAATGACTCCTACTTACAAATGGAGGGAGACAACAGGAAGTGAGAGGAAATCTACCCCTAGGAAGGGAAAATTTTCTCCTGTAAGAGTTAATATTGGAAAAAGGTGTCTCCACTGATGCTTTATCATCAATCCTAGTTTAATAACCCAAATTTTTCAAAATCCAGTTGTCATTGGGACAGAAAGTGAGGTGAAATCTTCTGAACAGGGACACAGACAGCAAAACAAATGTTACAGGGGTGATAACCCTTCCCTATGGTATCCAAAAAGCTTAAAAATAGATTTTTTGGCTGGAGCTACACTTAAAATATGTACCTGTTCCAAATTACAAACAGATTCAACTTAAGAACAAACCTACAGTCCCTATCTTGTTTGTAACCCGGGAACCACCTGTATACTGCTGTTCAGAGTATATAGGGCTTGGGGGCCCATTCCTTTTTTTTTAAATTTGGGTGTGGGGTTCCCCTTAATAACCATATCAGACCCAAAGGGCCTGGTAATGGGCTGGGAGGTCTAACTCATTCCTTATAGCTCAGGGCAGAAGACAGGGCTGCCCTCTCTCTCTCCTATTATTTGCCTATTGTTTGCCCTCTATATTGAACCCCTAGCCCAAGTAATCCATTCTTCAGACATTAAAGGCTTTGAAGTAGCGAGACACCAGCACAAGCTCAGCATGTTCAACAACATCATTCTTGTTTTTATCACTTCTCCTCATGTTATCACCCTCAACCTATTGCATATCCTTGAACAGTTTTTTGCCATCTCCGACTTGGAGGCCAATCAAATCAAATCAAAGGCCTTTCGTTTGACTCTCTCCCCTCAAGACTTTGCCTCTCCTTTTTATGGCCTACTGATTCCATCTCATATTTGGGCATTCACGTAACTGATATGTACTATTCATTATATCCAGCTAGCTACCTCCCCCACTCATGCTAACCAAACTCATATCTTTGATGGCTCAATAGGATTCCCTGCATATATCATGGTTGCGCAAAAACACAATGGTTAAAATGACCCTGCTTTGAAAAAATCTTGTACTTTAATATGTGTTGCTGGTTAACATACCCTTGCATTAACTACATGTACTTCAATAATGTGGTTTTCATTTTATACGGGGACATGCTTTTCCAAATCTCATTAGGCACACCATTTTTTTGCCTAAAATATGTGGCGGTCTGCAACTCTCCATCTGAAAAAGTATTACGATGATGCTCAGATGGCCCAACTGACCAAACTGCACGCAACAACCAAAATCCCTCTATGAGTCTGGAAGCAGCAAAGTGTGAATCACTAACTCTCTCTAGCTGGTCCCAAAAGAACATACAGTTGATCTATCATGAACCCTATCACTTTACATGTCCTGACCCTTTGCAACCACATTAAACATCAGGCGGGTCTCCTCTCACCTCACTTTCCTATGTTATTTTTCACTCAGAGCCACTCATTCTATCCAGCCTATACCTCTTCTGCCTCTTTCTGCATCCAGGTTGATATTACAGTAACTCAATTGCACCGATGATCAGGCCATGATGGGATCCTTCCTTTCCAAGTGCTATGTCAACACTTTTATCTTTCTAGCTCGTTTTCACACTTGTCCATTTATCAGCTTATCTTACCCCGTTTGAACATATGTACGAAAGAGACCCCCATGCTCCAGGTCAAATCTTCACCTTATGCCTTACAATGCTTTCCAAGCTCTTCCCACAGCCCCCATGCTAGGTTAGCAAGTGGGATTCTGGAGTCTGACCATGGTGTCACTGTAGAACCTGAAGATTGAACTGACATATGGCTTGCCACTAAGTCCTGCTCTGTAAATGTTGCAATGCTGGAGGCCTCTTATAAAGTCCTTCCCCGCTGGTACCTGGTCCCAGCACACATTTCTAAACTTGTACCAAATAATCTTTCAGAGTACTTTCAGGGCTTCAAAGAATTGGGGACACACCTACATGTTTAATGGACATGCCCCATAGTTCACAGGTTTTGGACAAAGGTTTTTGATTTTCTCTCCACAAATTGATTACTTTAGATTCCACTATAACTGTTCTAAAAATCTGGCCCCCCAGACATTACCACTGTATAATTCATTCAAATTATAACAGCTGCTAAACAGACAGTGGCAGCTGCCTGGAAAACCCCCACTCTTAGTCCAATTTTAAGTTTAAAATTAAGTAGCATGTGCCCTGATCCACGGCAAGATTGACGCCACCCTACATGACCGATTCCCCTTAAAATATACTAAATTTAGCAGCCATGGATAGAGGAGTTTTTTCCCATAGACATTCATTCCATGCTACTTGACCCATAATGGCATGCTCCTAACTTTTATTGTCATAAGTAGTCTTTTCACCATGAAATAGCCCCCTTGGGAACCCCATTTGCCCTTCTTCCCCTACCTCACCCACCTACCTACTTCTCTTTTCTCACTTTTTTTAGCACTTCTTAAGGGATACATTGTTTCCTGCATATGTCATTATTGCTGTACTCATTGGCTTATGACCTAAAGTTGTAATGTATGTTAATCTGGTCTCAGCCCACTGTACACAGTCAATACTTTAAAATGCATGTTCTATCTTTCTTGTGTGTGTAGCGCTGGTAGATTTTTCAATCTACAGCTAATTGGTAAATTTAGTGAGTTACCAGTTCATGCATAGTCAGATTTAGCCTCTGTTCCAGTTTGGCTGTGTTGCATGTAGTTTCACACTGTGCCTGTGGGTGTCGTTGTCGCCATGGGTCGGTGTTGGAAAGGCAACATGTTAAAGTGTATGAGTGCTCCTCTGTCCCGAAGATAACTCGGTGGAGGTGGTCCTCTGAGTTGCATTCTGGGAGAGGGTATTTATGGGACAGATGCCATGTTTTAGGGTTCTTTTTCGTTCCACCTGCTGGCCCTCCTGGCCGACAGGTATGTGTTAGGAGTACTACCTCGTGGGCCTCCGACCGGGAGGACCACGTTGCCGCAGCATGTGGGTGGGCCCAGAAGCCTGCTTGGGGCCTACCACAGCGGCGAAGGAATGGTCCTGTGCTGTCTGTCCTACGGGAAGAAGCTGGACAACTCAGAAGATCCCAGGGGAGGACCCGTCATGAAAGGATCATGCAGAGTGCTGGTCTGGAGAGGGGCCTGGTGACTCAGTTGGAGGACGCATCCTAAAGTTAACCTACCACATAGTACTGCCGGGTCGGCTTAAAGGTTCTAGTGATGTGTTTGCTATTCATCGTAAACCATTACAACCTGTGGCAGAGGATCGTATGGGTTTCTATTACATTTAAGTCTGTGGCAGAGACTTTTGTTCGTGCTGCATATCGGCTGCTAGGTTAGTGACAGAAACCTATCTGGGCGGGCAAAGATTCAACTTCAAGGAGAGTACATTCATCTACAAGATTCCAATTCCTAATACTACACTCAGAAACGGTATTTGAACTTCCCTGCAACTCTTCTTCTACCTCTTTCCTGCTTCTTCCTTCAGTTACTCTTTATTAAAACCTTGGAAAAGATACTCAAGTGTCCAGTGTCGTCTGGTAATAAACTCAACGGGACCCTAGACCTGGTTCTGGTGAATATGAGGTAATGAAGTGACGGTAACAGCCCGCTTTAAACCAGCAACTCCACCATGATTTATTGCTACAATTGTTATATGGTAAAGTTAAAAACCTGAATAAAATATTTGAATAGAAAAAAATGATATACAGTTTCTATACCCATTTCTCCTTCAATATACTGTATTGGCAAGAAAATTGGCAACATTTTAGTTAACTTTATAAATATTTAGCACTATTGTTTTTCTATATGTATTATGGTCTAATTAAATTGGCACTCTTGATTTTCAGAGGACTAGCAATTGATTCACACATTGTATTCTCACTCAGCACAAGTGTCACAATGTAAAGGCTAAGCACACAGTAGCAATGTAAACCTTGCAACAAGTATAGCAAAAGCTGACAAGGTCTTGTTGCTTTGGGCTTATTCGCGTAGCCTAGGTGTTGTATTTCACACCTTGCTGAGCATGTTTTAAAATAGTATATGCAAAGTGATGCTGTACACAATTAGAAACCATGCAAGCTTTAGGATGCATATTTATATGCCTAACAATCTGTTAATAACTAGCCTTTTTGTAAGTTAGCTATTATAGCTATTAATGTACAGACAACTGTTTCTTTCAATGTTACTATACAACACTGATGTGCAGCTATTTTTCTGCTCCCCTATATTAGTGTTGCCATTGCAGTGAAACATTGAGGCAGATTTACTGAAGGATTGATTGACTCAATAAATTGAGTAAATATTCACTTGAATTATCCAGTCTTGTGGAAAGCACATTTGTGTTTACTTATTGCATCTGTATATAATTGGGTATTTAAAATGACCATGAATTTGCTTTGAACATAAATGGTAACTTAAGTGAATATTCACTGAATTTATTTTTCAAAGGTTCTGAATTTCTTTTTTTAAATCAGCCTCAATGTATTTATCATTACTGAATGTACTGTAAATTATGAGAAAAGTAATGTCCATACAGTGTGGACTATTATACAAGTGTGATTTTCATATGTATGAGCATCGATTGATAACAAATGCTGTAGCTACAAAGATGTATTAGAGCTTGTTTTGAAGTGCTTTCACAGTTTCTTCAGAATATGTAAATACTTACTATGCATAGCCTTTGTGCAGGAGTCATATAAGCATTGAGACACACCAGTAAAATAAAGGTCACCTGTACAGCTCTTCAATGTTTTATCCATGATTGCGGTAGGGCACCTGAAACCCACAATGGTTTACATATTCCTGTTGCAGATTAATTTGTTGAACACCAGGCAGACCTGGTGTTCCCAGGCATCATCACTGGTTCTCAGAGAGTGATAAAGAGAGAGGAAGACAGGGGAAGAGGAATAGTTGCACATACAGGCACATCTCATAAATTTAGAATATCATCAAAAAGTTAATTTCAGTAATTCAATTCAAAAAGTAAAATGCTTATATTTCATATAGATGCGTTACACACAGAGTGATATATTTCAAGCATTTCTTTCTTCTAATTTTGATGATTATGGCTTACAGCTAGTGAAAACCCAAAATTCAGTATCTCAGAAAACTAGATAATTAAATAAGACCAATAAAAAAAGGACTTTTAATACAAAAAGGTTGGCTTATTGAAAAGTATGTCCATGTACAGTATAGTATGCACTCAATACTTGGTCGGGGCACATTTTGCATAAATGCCGCATGGCATGGAGGTGATCAGCATGTGACTTTCTGACTTCAATACAGTTGCAAAATTTCCTGCAATGTATTAGTAATTGATTGATTTCACTTTTGCCTGTAGCTGACTTAACAATCACTCTGAACAACAGGATTTAATATCGACGTATAATTATTTTTTAAACAGGACTAGCAAATATGTGCTCATTCACATATTTGCTAGTCACAAGTTCACAAGTTTTTTTGGTCTGGCCTGGTTTTAGCTTGACAACTTGTCCAAGTGTACCATCTCAGTAACTTACATAGTAGGTGAGGTTGAAAAAAAGACACAAGTCCATCAAGTCCAACCTATGTGTGTGATTATGTGTCAGTATTTCATTACATATCCCTGTATGTTGCGGTCATTCAGGTGATTATCTAATAGTTTCTTGAAGCTATCAATGCTCCCCGCTGAGACCACCGCCTGTGGAAGGGAATTCCACATCCGTGCCGCTCTTACAGTAAAGAACCCTCTACGTAGTTTAGGGTTAAACCTCTTTTCTTCTAATTGTAATGAGTGGCCACGAGTCTTATTAAACTCTCTTCTGCAAACTTGATTATGCGGGAAACAGAATGTAAAGTACAATGGAGCCAATTTTAGAACAAGAGGGTAGAAAGAAAAGGTAAAATGTTGTCTAACTGTACCTGGGGGCAGAGAAATAGAGGAGATAGAGTGGAAACAAATTGTGGCCCAGGAGCACCTAGTGCAGTGATAATCCATGTGCAACGTACAGGGGGCCTTAACTGTCAACAATGGACTGTACATAATATTTAGTAAATGTATGGCTACAGTACACTATCAGACACATATGGGAGTGCAAACATTCTAAAAGGGTTGCAAAGAAAGTATAATGATGTTACTATTTCTACCTTATTCAATTAGGAAACACATTGTATTCACTTGAAAATAACACAAGTTGTTCTATAAATAATTAATGTTTTGAGCAAGTGCCCACCTGTGGTCAGTGTGCAGAGAGGATGCCCCTGGCATAGAGCTCGGAAGATTAAGTCTATCACTCTAGTAGCACCGACTGTCAGCTTCTTCAATGGCCCCCCCAGGTATGAGATATGCACACATACTTTGGTCCAAGGTGGACCAGTGTTAGTATGTGATAAAGATCATACCTCACGTTCAGTTTTAATTACTGGAAAGGAGAGAGGAGGCAGTGGAATCTATATATCGACAAGGAATAGAGGCTAATATGTCAAGACCATTGGAAGAATGACTAGTGTAAGGCTGAGGATGGTTGCAGGGCAAAAGGAACTTCAGCTGATTATGAGAAGATGGGGAGGAGGAACTGATCACGGATTAGAGACAGGAGGAGGAACAAAGGAAACTATTGGTGGACTGGGCAAGGGGTCAGGAATGATTTCTCACGCCTGCAAGAGGAATGACAATTCATACCCTTTCTCTTGATGTGTTAAGTCATCAAGCAGCTGTTTGTGTATAGTGGAAGGTGGTGGGCTTAAAATATACAGGAGTCCTGCATATTGATGAAAAAATCAGGTCTCGTTTATTATTATCCTGAGTGTTTAGCTGTGGCCATAGATAGATCAATTTTTTCATTCAACCAGGGAGTTGAATGAAAAAAAGTGAGCTGACTACCACGTCCCCACATTTGAGGTGGATGAGGAATCCTCAAACTGTGTCTTTGTATTGTGACAGTGGGGACACTTCCCCACCATCGGTATACATAGACCAGCGCTGCAGTCTATCATTTTCCAACAGGCCAGTTGTGCAGAAGACAAACTTCTGTTCAACCACAGTGGGCATATAGGGATCAAAATTCAGCTGGTCCCTGCTGAATCAGGTGAAATTCGATCCATGTTTGGCCAGCTTTTGTCTCCACTCAAGGCACAACAGGGACAGTGATCTAAGACAACATAAAATGGAATTGAAAGGGGAAATCCGAGAAATCCTGCAATCTCATGGTGATGAATATCCTGCAATCAACATATGTGAAACAAATCAGTGCAACCCTATAAAAGTTATGTTATTGCTAGCAATATTCTCCTAACATCCAACAATGTGTGTATCTTATATATAAACAGATAAAGTGTCCACCCAATTATATATAAAAACAAATATTTTTGTGCAAAGAAATTCCTTATTCATAAATCCCATGCTCACATCCAAAAATACTATCTATTGAAAAAATATTTCAAAACTAAAGTGCATATATACGATATGTTCTCAAAAAAATATAGTTGATACATAAAGTACAAGTGTGCAAAAAATAAAGTTCATATTCTCAACCAAAAAAGTGCATCTGTTCAAAAAATCTAAATCCGCTTTTTCCAATCTCACAACAAATTAAAAAACCAGAACGTGATCCAACACCAACAATTCATGTATTTATACACCTGATGTGCTACTTCACCATAAGTCCTAAATTAACTCACCAGAAGTTATAGCTGGTCAGATTATAAACCAGCGAAAGCGCTTTGTGTTATGTCAGGCAAATCCACTCTCCGCTGTGATTTCTCTGACGTATCCTCTTGTCAGTTTCTCTCCCGAATGGATTGAAGGATTATTAGGTGGAAGGAAGAAAGATCTCCATAGTGTGATACCATTAAAACACTGCTTGTTTATTAAAACTTGTTGAAAGCACTCACATTTCTCAAGTGTCTACCCGACACTAGGGAACAAAGACATATGATTACATATTTTCATCGGCTCTGGCTTGCAGTATCAAAAAACTGCAAGCTCAATCATAGAAAAGCCAGATGGTGTCAGAGCCCTAGCCCCGCCCTACTAGTTTCATCACTCAACGTCCTCACGGACCGGTAGGGGAATGCACACTTGCACTTTATGTCTGAACTATATATTTTTTGAGAACATATCATATATATGCACTTTAGTTTTGAAATATTTTTTCAGTATATAGTATTTTTGGATCTGAGCGTGGGATTTATGAATAAGGAATTTCTTTGCACAAAAATATTTGTTTTTATATATAATTGGGCAGGCATGTACTCGCCATTAGGACTACAGGGAGTTTCCCGGTGGGCCGATGGCTCAGTGGGCCGATTTCAGTGACAGTGGACCGCTGCCTCCCTCCAGTCCTCTGTCCCCCCCGCAGTGCTCACCTCCTCTCCCTGGCTAGTTATGCAGCGTGCCTGAATACAGACATGATGCTCAGGAGTCAACACTTAGAAGCTCATCATACGATCTGGAAGGAGGGCGGCCTCACTTTCCTGCCTTATCTTGTTCCATTGGGGGGGTGGGCGCCAAACTGATTCTTTGCCCCAGGTGAAATAATGTCTAGCTTCCCCACTGGTACTGCCTATAAGAAAAATAATGTAGAACGGCTAATAGCTAGTGGGGGGGGGGGGCTTGGGTGGAAAGCCGGCATGGGAGAGACCTGTCAAAGTGGGCCAGTCTGGGTGAAGTCCAGGGCCAAATTTTTGTCCCAGTCCAGCCCTGTAATTGGGTGGACACTTTATCTGTTTATATATAGGATGCACACATTGTTGGATGTTAGGAGAATATTGCTAGCAATAGCATAACTTTTATAGGGTTGTACTGATTTGTTTCACATATGTTGATCGCAGGATATTCACCACGAGATTGCAGGATTTTTTGGATTTGCACTGCTTGTTTCTCCTTTGCATTCATTAACTGGTGATTAACTATTAAGTGGTAGCACTTCCACTTGAAATCTTCCACGATCCATCAATATTCTTGGCGCTGTTTTTTGTCTCACTTTGTGTAATAAAATGGAATAGATAAAATTGTAGAGAATGGAGAGCAAAAAAGGCCAGAGACATTAGAACACAAAAAGTGAAACTATGGGTAAAGTAAAAAAAAATAAAAAATCACATAGATGAAGTAGTCTGTCTAGTATTAACACATCAGTCTTTATTTTTATGAGTCCCCATTGTAACATGTTTTATTATCTGTTGATCCTACCAATAAATTATTCTTCTAGTTCCTTTAGCAGACTGTGCTTTTCAGCAAATGTGGCAGTTAGTCAGTTGAGACAAAGCACTTAACTTAATACTGTCAAATTTTATTCATACAGTTAAAACCTTTTTCCCAAATAAGAATGAATGCTGTAACTGTTAAAAAGTGTTAGCTAGGGTTTGCATGTAATGTTTTAGTCACTTATTTACAGTCCATCTAACTCTATTAGTCCAATTACCCTCTCTCCTGATAAAATGTTGTCCCTTATGCCTCCCAAGAGAATTTACTTTTTGTCCTTATCTTTGCTGTATATGTCAACCTGATGCAAATTATGAAACTGCAATTCGATTGGTGTAGTACTCCGTGAGTGCTCAGGTGGCAAAGAATCCTGATGCATTCTGTACAGTTGCAGGGGACTTTATTTAGGAAGAAGCTTTAAGATCATATACAGTATATTCTAAGCAGTGTGTTGTCTATACCAATGTTTGTGGCAGCTGCAAGGCTGTTTCTCATCCATTTGGGGTTATCAGACAATATATCAATCTTTTGGTACCTGTCTACCCACAGTCATAAGAAAGGAAAAGCCAGTGCTAATGACAATTAGAAGGTGGACAGATGGTTCTATTTCTGCTTTGCAAGAATGCTTTGAGCGGACAGAATGGCAGGTGTTTGGGGATGCTGCTAGCAAAGGGAGCAGTATTTCTCTGTGGCATTGGCATATTTTAGCAAATGTGCGGAATGTAAGGCAACTGTCAAGATGGTGAGACATGTTCCCAATCAGAAGCCTTGAGTAAATGGGGATGTGGGGGCTCTAGTAAAAGTTAGGAATATTACATTTAGGTCAGGTGATAAGAAGGCACACAGTGTAACAAGGGTGGTGAGTTAAGGACAGGCATTTGGAAGGCAAAACAGAAGTATCAATTGGGACTAGAGAAAGCTTTTGGTAGCAACAATATTAGACCCATGTGGTAGATCATTCAGTCAGCCACAGGTTTCAAAAAGAGACAGGCCTGTGTGGAAAACTGTAAGGCTTCTCTCCTAAAAGATCTAAATGTGTTGTATGCCCATATTGAGCACTCAAACAACAATGTGATTACTAAGTTGACTTACGTTCTCAGAGATATAGCTTTTGAGGCTTCTGCTCAGGATGTGAGACAGAGTTTGTCAGGTGCCATTGCGAAGAAAGCTGCATTGCCTGATAACATCATGGCAATTATCCCAAAGAACTGTACATACCAGTTAGCAGATGTCTTTGTGGGTATGTTTAATGCCACTCTCTGGCAGGAGATTTTGTTTTCATGTCTAAAGTCATAAATAATTGTCCCAATTCTAAAAACTACTGTTTCTTGCTTAACCGTTTGCTGACCAGCCTCCGTCATTATATTGCAGCAGGTCTGCATGATCCCCCGAATCAGCATAGGTTTACATCTGCACCTTTTAAGGGGGATAGAGGGCACGCACTCCCGCTGCACAGTGGGGAACCCAATGCGTGTGGCTGGCGGTCGCAATGACCGCCGGCCACCAGTGATCGCGGGCACGAGAACCAGAATGGGGATGTGTGTATGTAAACACACACATCCCTGTTCTGACAGGAGCGAAGAAACAGATCATTAGTAGGAACAGCGATCTGTCTCCTCCCCCAGTGAGTCACATCCCCATACAGTTAGAAACACTCTCTAGGACACACATTTAACCCCTTGTTTGCCTCCTAGTAGTAACCCCTTCCCTGCCAGTGACATTTATACAGTAATCAGTGGTTATTTTTAGCTCTGATCATTGTATAAATGTCAATGGTCCCAAAAAAAGTGTCAAAAGTGTCCAATCTGTCCACCTCAATGTAGCAGTCCTGCTAAAAATCCGATTGCCGCCATTACTAGTAAAAAAAAATAATAAAAAGGCCATAAATCTATCCCCTATTTTGTACACGATATAACTTTTGCGCAAACCAATCAATATACGCTTATTGCGATTTCCTTTACCAAAAATATGTAGAAGAATATATATTTGCCTAAACTGATGAAGAAATTTGTTTTTTTTACATTTTTTTTGTATTATAGCAAGAAGTAAAATATTGTTTTCTTTTCAAAACTGTCACTCTTTTTTTGTTTATGGTGCAAAAAATAAAAATCGCAGAGGTGATAAAATACCTGCAAAAGAAAGCACTATTTGTGGGAAAAAAAGGACGTCAATTTTGTTTGAGTACAACTCTGCACGATCATGCAATTGTCAGTTAAAGCGACGCAGTGCCGTATCACAAAAAAAATCACATTAAAGGGGAAATTCTTCCAGTCCTTAAGTGGTTAAAAGATCAAACTGTGGCACTCACTTCCATTGTTATGAAATGTTTTGAAAAATTGATACTTGGGCACATTAAAAATGTGTTCTTCTAAAGGGCGCATGCGCGGCTTCTAGACATGGTGGACGTGTGAGAACTCCATCCCCCGCCACCTCTCCGAGACTCCCGCCCACGGATCCACAGCTCCTTTCTACACGGGAGTCACTTCCCCAGCCTCTCGTGATGGCTGTCTACCCCATGGGCAAGATTGGGGACCAAAGGCAAAGCTACGCCGCAGTTCTTAAGCCCCGGGCCTGCACCACGATAGACCGCTATTTGCATAGGCCTGTATCCGCGGCCTTGGTTAGCCAGGGCGGTGCACAGGGTGCAACGGAGCATTTTGAGTCTGAAACAGGTACTCTTTTTGATATCACCCCCACTCCCACACAGGGATTATCCCCCCCTGACGGCAGAAGTCCTAGATGCCAAATTACATTCCCTACTCACTCTACTCAAGCTCTCACCCACAACATTTCACAAGAAGTGGGGAAGCTTGCTAAAGAGCTCAGAGGGGAAATAGGCCAACTGGGAGAGCGCACAGACACCCTGGAGTCTAAATTTAATGAACTAGTGCAGTATATACAAGTGTTCGAGGAGGATAATGCTACCATAAAGCAAACAGTCTCCCAGCTCTGATCCCAACAGGAAGATCTGGAAAATAGGGAACGCAGACAAAACCTAATGCCGCGTACACACGAGTGGAATGTCCGACAGAAAAAGTCAGACGGAAGCTTTTCATCATATAATCCTGAGCATGTGAATGCCTCATCGGACCTTTTTTTCGAAAATTCTGACGGACCTAGAAATAGATCATGTTCTAAATATTTCCGACGGAACCAATTCCTATCAGGAAAACCGCTCGTCTGTATGCTATTCCGACGAACCAAAAACGACGCATGCTATGAAGCAAGTAAGAGACGGAAGCTATTGGCTACTGGCTAGTGAACTTCCTTTTTCTAGTCCCGTCGTACATGTTGTACATCACCACGTTCTTGACGATCGGACTTTGGTGTGATCGTGTGTACGCAAGACAGTTTCAGCGGAATTCCGTCGGAACTCCGTCAGAAAAACCTTCAGGGTTTATTCTGACTGAAAAACTGGCGTGTGTACAGGGCATTAGGATCAGAGACATCCCTGAAGCAGTGGATGATAAGGGCCTCAGGCCCTACCTGATTAAGCCTGTTTAATGCTGTGGCCCCTAATATTCCTGACATAGACTGGCGATTGGATAGAGCCCACAGATTGCTTGCTCCTAAACCCCCAGCTGGAGCTAACCCCAGAGACATGATTGTCAGATTTCATTATTATGACAGTAAAGAAGCTCTCGCTATTGCCACCCGCAACCAATCCAGGGTCGAGTTCAAAGGGTCTAGGATCCAGATCTTTAGCGATCTCTCACCTATTACTCTGGCAAGAAGGTGAAACCTTCACCCGCTGACGATACATCTCCAATCCCACAAAGTCCTATACCGATGGGGATTTCCCTTCCGCCTCTCTGCATCCGGAGAAGGTATACAATACTCGCTACAAGACCTTTTTTTTCCATATTTTTTCTTTTTGTTTGTTTTTTCTTTTGTTTCTTTTTTCTCAGGTCTTTTTTTCTGACCTGAGGTTGATATACCTCATAGACTTAATATGTCTATATTACAATGCTGCTTCTGTTCTACATGTTGTTATGCTACCTTATAACCACTATGTTACCTTGGCACCATGGAATCTGCCACCCAATGTTTACCATGCAATATATCAAATGTTTTTTCAACAGTTTAAGATGGCATGGCACTAAAGTTCTTTACATGTAATGTTAAAGGTTTAAACTCTATTCAAAAGAGATGGCTGGCTTTGAAAGAGTTTAAAGCTTTTAAAGCAGATGCAATTTTAGTCCAGGAGACTCACTTCCACCCTGGGAGATCCCTTAAATTCGCCAGCAAAAATTTCCCAACATCCTTCCTGGCTTCAGACCCATCTGGAAAAACAGGAGTGGCTTAATTAATTATTAATTAACCTTAATTAATCGATCATGCCCCATACGCGTTAAATCTTCTTACCTGGACCCCCAGGGCAGATTTATTGTCTTGGATTGCTCACTCCTCACCCAATCTCTTACCATTGTAAATGTTTATGCCCCTAATTCTGGTCAAATTTGATTTCTCTCTGTTTGATATTCTGGACAAATTTTCTCAGCCCTTTATGGTTATTGGTGGAGATTTTAATGTGACTATGTCTCCTAGCAAAGATAGACATGTACTGTTCCCTTCCACAACATCAACCAAACCTGACAGCCTTTCCAAATCCTTCTGTAAGCTAGAAACCTTTTAGATATCTGGAGGATCAAACACCCATCGCACAAACAATACACATATTAGTCATACCCCCACAAGCTTTATTTCAGGTTGGACCATTTCTTTATCTCTTCACCCCTTCTGGCATCTACGGTCTCCTCTGAAATCAACCCCATAACCTGGTCAGATCACTCCTCTGTATCTCTTGACATTGCCCTCTCCTCTGCCTCCCCCAGAATCTGTCACTGGCGACTCAATGAGACCTTACTCCGTATCCCAGAAACTAAAATCCATCTTTCTAATGGCTTAACTGAGTACTTCCAACTTAATACAAACATGGTTTTGGGGCACTCCACCCTGTGGGAAGCACACAAGGCTGTCTCAAACATTCATCAATTCTGTCCAGACTCCGCAGGACTGAAAAATTCCTGCTGTCTTCAGCCCTTGGTGGCCAAGCTCTGAACCGTTGTCTTCTTCTTCAAATCAACTCAGATCACTAAAAATGAGCAAGATCGATAAACCCCTTTGTGGTCCAAACAAAAATTTTACGAATACTCAAACAAACCCCACAGAATTCTGGTAAATAAGTTGAAACCCCGTCCCTTCCTTTCCTCCCCAGATTTCCTCAGACAAGCAGATGGGACCCCTACCTATTGCCCCCTCACTATGTCCAAAATCTTTGGAGACTTCTACCTCCACTTATACAATTGCCTGCAAACAGATTCTAACTACAAACACAAGAGAGATTTCATTCTTTCTTTTATTCTCTACAACTACCCAAACTTTCTTCTGACCACCTCTTGGCCCTGATTGCTGATGTCACCCCTGAAGAATTAGCTGACGTTGTTAAACAGTATACTGTCCAGTTCTGGGCACCAGTCCTCAGGAAGGATGTACTAGAAATGGAGCGATTACAAAGAAGGGCAACAAAGCTAATAAAGGGTCTGGAGGATCTTAGTTATGAGGAAAGGTTGCGAGCACTGAACTTTTTCTCTCTGGAGAAGAGACGCTTGAGAGGGGATATAATTTAAATTTACAAATACTGTACTGGTGACCCCACAATAGGGATAAAACTTTTTTGCAGAAGAGAGTTTAACAAGACTCGTGGCCACTCATTAAAATTAGAAGAAAAGAGGTTTAACCTTGAACTACGTAGAGGGTTCTTTACTGTAAGAGCGGCAAGGATGTGGAATTCCCTTCCACAGGCGGTGGTCTCAGCGGGGAGCATTGATAGCTTCAAGAAACTATTAGATAAGCACCTGAATGACCGCAACATACAGGGATATATAATGTAATACTGACACATAATCACACACATAGGTTGGACTTGATTGACTTGTGTCAACCTCACCTACTATGTAACTATGTAACTATAAGATCTCTAAGCATCCCGGGGACCTCTCTGACACCAGACCCAGTGAGCAACATTTCTTTTTGTATGAAGTATAAGTTCAGTGTTTATGAAGCCCTCTCCCTGGGACCCCCCCCATCCCACCTCCTAACCTTTATAAATATGTCGCTATGATAATGTTTGCTGGCAGCATTGTAACCTTACCTATACAGTTTCAATATATGTTATATGTTCTTTATACAATCGTACATACCTTGTACTCTAATTTGTTTTTTATTGCCCTTTTACATTTCTGTATTCTCTTTTATGAAAAACTTAATAAATATACAATTTTAAAAAAAAATGTGTTCTAGTGGGGGCTGGATAGTTAATAATTTGCTTTCAGGGTAAATAGATCTACAGAGCATACTATTTGTTTAGCTTTACACTTTTAACTTATGTAGAGGCAAAATAGCTGTGTCTGAATGCTTTTTATTGATTTCAGTTTGGTGTTTTTAGCAATTTTACCCATGAAACACATTGATAAGCATAAATCATTGGGTTTAGGTCTAACGTTTTATAATTGAGGCTTACATTTTCTTACTGATAGATCACAGATGGAAAAAATGATGAATACTGTTCCTCAACATTGTCCCATAGTACAGCGGTGACACAAGAGTATGTGTTAAGCTTTTTTTTTTTGTTGTATACCTACGGTTGTGTCTCACATTTTGAGACAGATTCAGTAATAACATTTTTGGATGACACCACTGTCATTAGGAGAATAAGGGACAGCTACGAGGCACAAGATAGAGGGCTTAGTAGGCTGGTGTAAGGAGAATAATCTCAAGCTAAACGTGAATAAGACCAAACAACTAATAATAGATATTAGCAGAAGAGGGGAAATTGCTTATATGCCAGTTGTCATTGGATGGGTAGAGATAGAGTGAATGCACTAGTTTTTTTTCTAAGGAACAATATTTACAGAGGAATTATCATGGTCAGTTCATTTATCGGATCTGGTGGGTAGGGCACACCAGGAGTTATATTTCCTGAGGAAGTTGAGGAGTGTTTTTTTTTAGCTTCTCCAGGGCCACCATAGAGAGAGTGTTGACTTATTACATTGTTCTGTGGCAAATGTCATGCACAGCTCAGGATATAAAAGCCTTACAGAGGGTGACTGCACACTGCACAGTATATTCTGAGCACTGATTGGGCAAAGCTTTGCCCAGTCAGGGCACAATAAATAGCTGGTTGTTAAGAAGTGGGCGGTGAAGCTGGCCATGACATCTTTAACAACCGATGAGTCATCAGCTGTCAATGGGCTTCCCCGTTGACAGCTGAAAAAAAAAACATTGCCGGCAATTAAAAAGTGAAAAGAAAAGGCATGGGGTCCTCCCCAGTGCATACAGGCCCTTCGGGTCTGGTATGGATTTTAGGGAAACCCCATGCCAATTTTTTTTATAAAAAAGGTGTGGGGTCCCCCCAAAATCCATACCAGACCCTTATTCAAGCATGCAGCCTGGCAGGCTGCAGGGGGATGAGTGAGTGCCCCCTCCCTCCTGAACCATACCAGGCCACATGCCCTCAACATGGGGGGTGGGTGCTTTTGGGCAGGAGGGGCTCTGCCCCCATCCCCAAAGCACATTATCCCCATGTTGATGGGGACAGGGGCCTCATCCCTACATCCCTGGGCTGGGAAGGGGGCTTAACAGAATCTGGAAGCTCCCTTTAACAAGGGGTCACCCAGATCCCAACCCCCCATGCGAATAAATATGGGGTACATAGCACCCCTACAAATTCACCAAAAAGTGTCAAAAAGTAATAAAGATATAGAGACAATTTTTGACAATGCTCCTGTCCAAGGAGAAGCTGCAGCAATGACCGAGATATATTTTTTTAGAGCCTGTAATGCTGAAGTAAAAGTAATCCAAACAGCTAAAGAGCCAATGGATTACTTTTACAGGCAGCGGAAGGGGGTCCACCCCCACTGCTGCTATCACCTTTACCAGGCTCTCCGGAGTGATTAGGGAGCCCAGTAACGATACAACCAGCAGCACCTGGTTCCTGGGACACAGTGAGAGAAACTGATGTTGTTCCTCCCACTGTGTGACATCAGAAACAAAGATTTTGTTACTTCTGGTTTTGGTTTGTTGTTTACAAACAGTTATTGGCTTGTACCTGATCAAACCAATCTCAGTCTAAAAGAACCCAGATCTCTTCATAAAAAGGACTTGTCACAGCCCATCCCTAGCTATTAGATCAGGGAATCGGGGAGGTGTGGGGGCCGGTCCGTTCATAACATGTTACTTGTTACACTCTGAATATGGGCGTAACATGTAACATGATATGAAAGATGAACTTGTCCTTTAAGTATATATTTTTTTTAAGAATTGCTTTTGTAAAACTGCTGCACAAATACCATGTTTCCTTGTAATTGGTGTGTGTGTGTGTGTGTGTGTGTGTGTGTGTGTGTGTGTGTGTGTGTGTGTATAAAAGGTCATTGAGTTTCTGGACTCCTGGCAGACCCTTGAATCTTTCATCCAGTGCTGCACTGACGTTTCTGGATTCTAAATCACGGGGAAAGCAAAAGAATTGTCAAAGGATCCGCAGGAAAAGGTAGTTGAACTGTATAAAACAGGAAAGGGATATAAAAAGATATCCAAGGAATTGAGAATGCCAATCAGCAGTGTACAAACTCTAACCAAGAAGTGGAAAATGAGGGGTTCTGTTGAAATCAAACCACGGTCAGGTAGACCAACTAAACTTACAGCCAAAACTGCCAGGAAAATTGTTCGGGATGCAAAGAAAAACCCACAAATAACTTCAGGTGAAATACAGGACTCTCTGAAAACATGTGGTGTGGCTGTTTCAAGATGCACAATAAGGAGGCACTTGAATAAAGATGGGCTGCATGGTCGAGTCACCGGAAGAAAGCCATTACTATGCAAATGTCACAAATCCCGCTTACAATACGCCAAACAGCTCAGAGACAAGTCTCAAACCTTCTGGCACAAAGTCATTTGGAGTGATGAGACCAAAATTGAGCTCTTTGGCCACAACCATAAACGCTACATTTGGAGAGGAGTCAACAAGGCCTATGATGAAAGGTATGGAGGTGGATCGCTGATGTTTTGGGGATGTGTGAGCTACAAAGGCACAGGAAATTTGGTCAAAATTGATGGCAAGATGAATGCAGTATGTTATCTTAAAAATACTCGAGGAACATTTGCATTCATCAGCCAGGAAGCTGCTCATGGGACGTACTTGGACATTCCAACATGACAATGATCCAAAACACAAGGCCAAGTCGACCTGTCATTGGCTATAGCAGAATAAAGTGAAGGTTCTGGAGTGGCCATTTCAGTCTCCTGACCTCAATATCATTGAGCCACTCTGGGGAGATCACAAACCTGCAGTTCATGCAAGACAGCCCAAGAATTTACAGGAACTGGAGGCTTTTTGGCAAGAGGAATGGGCAGCTTTATCATTTGAGAAGATAAAGAGCCTCATCCACAAATAAGGGAGCAATATACGGCATTAAGAACTGGGGTATGTAAATTTTTGATCAGGATAATTTCAGTAGTCTCTGTTGCCATTATGATTTAAAAAGAGTAAACACAGTTGATTGATAATAAATGGCTTCAGCCACACACTAACCATGAGTGAAAGAAAAGTTTTTGTGTTATCATTCATATTCTCTGAAAAATGGCCAAGAAATCATAAATTCTGGTATGTAAACTTATCAGCACAACTGTAGGTCCATAGGTTGGACTTGATGGACTTGTGTCTTTTTTCAACCTCACCTACTATGTAACTATGTAACTGTATATATATATGTGTGTGTGTGTGTGTGTGTTTGGGGGTTCTAAGTAATTTTCCAGCAAAAATTTTTAGATTTTTACATATATTAAAAGTATCAGAATTGGTCCGGTGCTGAAATGGTTATGCTGCCATACAAACAATACAATATCAGAAAGTGCAAAGTGCTGAATGCAGTATACAGTAGATCAGGTTGATATGCAGTGATATGCACCAACCTGATCAAAGTGTAGTATAGAAAAATTTGGGGGAGAAGATGATGCAGACAGTGACAGAATATCTGCAAGAAAATAGAGGCAGACAGTGTTGGGAGAGCTTGACAGGGTGTAGTGTTGGTCTCGGTGAGGGAGCTGTCAGATAATATAGTATAGTAACAGAGAAAATAGAATAAAATAGGTGCCAGAGAACGTAAATGAAGGGAAGGGCCGAATACATAGTGTGGATGGTGGTGAGACTACATGGGAGGTACTGTGGACAATACAGAGAGAGGAACCAAATATTTAATTTGTTAATGTGAATGAAAGAGGAAAAGGTAAAAAATGTGTAGTGATGTATACACTACTGTTTGGTGAGATATTAATGATAAAAGAATGTCTATACCAATGTCTATACCATAGTATGGGCATTACTTAGTGAACAATATGTGTAGTGAGATCCTGCCAGCATTGTGGTGCTAAATTTTGCAATAGGCTTAATCTATGAAGGAACAGATGCAAATGAATATTGCAAAATACTCCAGCAGTGAAAGGGAATGTTACAATTTTTCTTTATAGCACACAGCAGGGAGGTTTAAATCCAACCTTGCTTGTGTGCAGCTGATCAGGACTGTGAATCACCATGTGTTGTGGGCAACTGCCATGCCTGTGGATTAGCATGTGCTGTCAGCAGCTGGCCAGGGCAGGTCAGGATTAATCTAGGTTAGTAATCACAGAAACACTGGTATAATCCCCAATGAACGCATATACTGTATGTACATCATATATACAGTATATTATTAGTGCTGCCCATTGTTTCTAATGTAGTAATAACATGTTCTAAAGCTGCATCTATGAAATAAGTTAGGGTACTGATGCCACATTTACCAGCCCACTAATGTGTGCAGCAATTATTAACGTGAATAATACTTGTAACACATGTTCATTCCTGATATGCAAAGCATAGGTCACTGTAAATTGAAGTGCTTTTAAATGTCACATTTGCACACATAGTTCATACTGGTTGCCTCTTTATAAGCATTTCTTAGGTTTTGTGCATTTAAGGATAGACGTTTGGCATTTCACAAAGTACAAGGACAAATATTCAACTCATATTAAAATCTATGTTTCTCGCTCAGAAAGTCTCTCTACCTGCCAATCAAAGATCAGAAGGAAATTAGTCTTAATGAAAATAGGCTTTCCTACCTTGCATTTATTAATGTTTGAGACTTCTTTGTGTTTCTACAATGCTCAAATCACAGTTTGAAATATATTCAAGTTATATGCTACAATTTCCGATCTTAGTTGATATATGAATTTAAAATGATTGCTCTGAGATTCAGTGCTGTATCTTAGGTCCTATTTTTAAAGCTGGAGTTGTAAGATTAAAGCAGAACTTCAGTCAAAATATTTTTTGCTAGTTTCATATAGAATGAGAACGGGTGATTCTTGTGTCCCTATTGAAGGTCCAGACCATTGTCATTGGGACAGAAAGCAAGAGGAAATCTATAATTTTACCATTTCTGCTGAAACAGAAGGGGAGAGAGGAAATATCCTCATGGGGGCACTTGTTCCAAATTGAATTGTTAAAGGTGGAATTTTTCCAAAGTTTAGGGAGATTTCTACTTACTTTCCGTATCTGAGACTGAAAACGATAAGGGAATCATCCTGACAGGGTTGCAAACAGCAATAAAATCTAACAAAATTAAAAACTAAGGCAGGCTATAGATGATCCTTTTTTGTTGTTCTTTAAAAGCATGTGTTAATGGGGGAATCCTTCCCATGGAACTATTGTACTCTGACAGCTAGAAATATTCCTTGCTGTCAGAATGTAATGATCAATGTTGCCGGCCATAGCCGGTGACACCAATTGATCGACAAAAAAAATAACAGGCTGGTTGTACATTATTCGGTCGAGAGATCAACTTCTTTACAACCAGCCTGCTCATAAGTGGATGGAAATTTGACTGAACCAGCCAAATTTCAATCCATCTATGGCCAGCTTAAAGCCGAGTTCCAGGCAAAAATTTAACTCAGTCTCAAACTAAGGAACACCCCACTCCACCCCTCATTTTTGGATTTCTTTTTTCTTTTTGTACCTTTTTGGCATGTTTTCTTTGGGATTTCCATCCCACGTCGGTGAGGTATGTCACTTCCACGGTTTTATCATGCCCTCTTCCTTCCCCCATTGCCTTCTGGGACCTGTGTGTGTCCCAGAAGATGACATGACCATTCAGAAAGCGACTTTACTGCCGGTCTCCCTTACTTTCAATACTGGCGCCAGCACCTGAAGCCGATGGATGGATCGGCTTGGGGTGCCAACATTGTGGGCTCCCTGGACAGGTAAGTGTCCTTATATTAAAAGTCAGCAGCTACAGTATTTGTGGCTGCTGACGTTTAAAAAAAATTTCCCCAGGCTGGAACTCCGCTTTAACTTTGGCTAGAATACTACTTTCATTTGTAAACATGGTACTCATTGTGCAGTTACTAATACATAAGCTAAAAGGAATTGCAGTCATCTACAGTAAGTACTATTTAATGCTTCATGATGTATAATGAAGCAAGGCCTTTTGCTGCTCCTTCTCATTTAGTTTAATATATAATCCTTTAAAACTTTAATAGCAACAACAGATATCTAGTTATCAATATTTGCACTGTTAGATGGCAGATCTTTAAAGAAGCCTTGCTGGGAGCTGTGCTTTAAGTGAAATATAAAGAATCGGGCCATGAGACATGCATTTGCAAAAACAAGCCAATTGTTGCAGCTAACCTAATTAACAGGTTTCCTTTAGGGACTGGTTCACACCGGTGTGATTCCTGTGTGATAGAGTGCAGTACAATTTTCAGCCCATTCATTTGGAATACTGGATTGCATCAAAAGTAGTGCATGCACTATTTTTCAAAAATGCACTGGATCCAGTGCAGGCAAAGGCACTGCAAATGATTGCATGCCCAGTGCGTTTTGAACACGGAGTGAGAAACATACACAGAACATGTGTTTCCCACACTGTGCCCTGCCCCATATCTTTTTGGCATTGAACAAAGAGAAGAAATAACTGAACACATCCCCTGTCTTTACCTCCTGCATTACATGAATTGTACGAGGCTTCTTCAGCATGCTCAGCATATACAGTGCCTTGAAAAAGTATTCATACCACTTAAAATTTTTCACATTTTGTCACGTTACAACCAAAAACGTAAATATATTTTATTGGGACTTTATGTGATAGACCAACACATAGTGGCATATAATTGTGAAGTGGAAGGAAAATGATAAATGGTTTTCAATTTTTTTTTACAAATAAATATCTGAAAAGTGTGCTTTTGTATTCAGCCTCCTTTACTCTGATACCCCTAACTAAAATTTAGTGGAACCAATTGCATTCAGAAGTCACTTAATTAATAAATAGAGTCCACCTGTGTGTAATTTGCACAAACAGCATCATAAAGGCCAAGGAACACACCCGACAGGTCAGGCTTTGAACATCTCACAGAGCACTATTCAATCCATCATCTGAAAATGGAGAGAGTATGGCACAACTGGAAACCTACCAAATTTTTGGTTGTAATATGACAAAATGTGGAACATGTCAAAGGGTATGAATACTTTTTCAAGGCACTGTACCCGTAGAAGGAGGAAGAAACAGAAACAGACTGTTAGGCTGAAGAAGGAGGAAGAAACAGAAGCAGACTGTTAGGCTGTGTTCACATATATGCGGGCCCATTTTCTGTGCAGAGTCCATTGTGGTATTTAGTGGTTTGGTGTGATTCAGGTGCGAAATTGACACTTAAATCGCACCTTAACTGGACTGAAAAACACACAGGACCCTTTTTTCATTTACACAGCAACTGGCCTGTATATACAGTATGTGAACCGGCTCCATTGACACTAAATTTTGGTTTGAGAAAACAAAATTGTATTCAAGTAAGCATTCTTAACTGAGAAAAGTACCTTCTATCCCTCTCAGCTTCTTTCACATCTCTACATTTCTTTCTTTGTTGTTGTGGTCTGATTTCCTGATAGAAGGTGGCTACCTTCATTCTCCATGATCCCATGGAGAATGAAGAGAATGATCCCATGGAGAATGTATGTAGGAACGTAGCCACCCTCTCTTTCTCACTCCTGAGATGAATTATGGGATGTTTAGTGCACATAGAGCAGTACACATGACCACAACTAACATATTTGTAAAGTAAATAAGATACGCTGTTTTTGACTGGGGTATTATCCTAAAAATAATTAAGTAACAGATGCAGCAAACAATGTGCAACAAGCAAAATCAAACAATAGTAAATGTTCAAATGGCAAAGTGCCACTGGATAAATGAAGCTCTTGTCGCCTAGAACGGTGTATCAAGTAAATTACATAAAAAATCATTTTTTGGGTAAATAGCCACGATCTATGAAAAATAATAAATGGTGCAAAAAGTTCATAAATAGTCCAGTGCTCCACAATTCAATGTGTTTAGTGAAAAGATGATGCTCCAACTTTTCCCACGTACAAATACAACAAACTGTTTGTGGTGTAGCTGAAATAATCCACAATAGAAAGTGTGTCACCGCTGTGCTCTATATGTGAAAAATTGTCCGCTTACCGAATCAAATGATCCAACCAAGAGATCATATGTGTGTGAATAGTAGCGCCTCTGAATAAAAGTGGTCAGCCAGCTCCAGGGAATGTATCCAGGCTCACGGTGCTCCTTAATCTCGTTAATCACATCATGTGGTTATAAAAGATAATGAAAGACACTCATAGTGCATTAATGCGTAAAAAACTGGTTTATTAAAGTGGAGTTCCACCTTTTTTTTTTTTTTTTTAAAGTCAGCAGCTACAAATACTGCAGCTGCTGACTTTTAAAATATGGACACTCACCTGTCCAGGGTGCCCCCGATGTCTGCACCCAAAGCCGATCTATCCCTCGGCTGTCGGGTGCTTCTGCCGCCATCCTCGGTAAGGGAATCAGGAAGTGAGGCCTTGCGGCTTCACTTCCTGGTTCCCTACAGTGCATGCGCAACTCGCACTGTGCTATTCCACTGGTCCCTCCTGTTTTCTGGGACCCGTGTGTCTCCCAGAATACAGTGGGGGGGACGTGAAGTGGCGTAGATATCCTCGGGTGGCTCGGGTATCTATGTATTAGACAGGTATCTGCTCCCCCTCCCCCCAAAAGGTGCCAAATATGACACTGGAGGAGGGAGAAACCAGAAAGTGGAAGTTCCATTTTTTGGTGGAACTCCTCTTTAAATAAAAATTGCACTTACATTAAGTAAATTTCGAGTGATATGGGATAAAATCTTGCACGGCTGCCTGCACTGCAGTCTGTGCTATTTGACGCCACTTTGCTAGTAGGGATGAGCTTCGAGTTTGAGTCGAACTTATGTTCACCGAACAGCAAACAATTTGGGGTGTTCGTGGCAAATTCGAATGCCGCGGAACACCCTTTAAAAGTCTATGGGAGAAATCAAAAGTGCTAATTTTAAAGGCTTATATGCAAGTTATTCTCATAAAAAGTGTTTGGGGACCTGGGTCCTGCCCCAGGGGACATGGATCAATGCAAAAAAAAGTTTTAAAAACGGCCTTTTTTTCAGGAGCAGTGATTTTAATAATGCTTAAAGTCAAACAATAAAAGTGTAATATCCCTTTAAATTTCATAGCTGGGGGGTGTCTATAGTATGCCTGTAAAGGGGCGCATGTTTCCCGTGTTTAGAACAGTCTGACAGCAAAATTACATTTCAAAGAAAAAAGTCATTTAAAATTACTCGCGGCTATTGCATTGCCGGTCCGACAATACACATAAAAGTTCATTGATAAAAACGGCATGGGAATTCCCCACAGGGGAACCCCGAACCAAAATTTTTAAAAAAAAATGACGTGGGGGTCCCCCTAAATTCCATACCAGGCCCTTCAGGTCTGGCATGGATATTAAAGGGAACCATGGCCAAAATTTTTTTTTAAAAATGACGTGGGGGTCCCCCTAAATTCCATACCAGACCCTTCAGGTCTGGTATGGGTTTTAAGGGGAACCCCGTGCCAAAATTTAAAAAAAAAACGGCGTGGGGTCCCCCCCAAAAAACCATACCAGACCCTTATCCGAGCACGCAACCTGGCAGGCCGCAGGAAAAGAGGGGGGGACGAGAGAGCGCCCCCCCTCCTGAACCGTACCAGGCCACATGCCCTCAACATTGGGAGGGTGCTTTGGGGTAGCCCCCCAAAACACCTTGTCCCCATGTTGATGAGGACAAGGGCCTCATCCCCACAACCCTGGCGGTGGCTGTGAGGGTCTGCAGGCAGGGGGCTTATTGGAATCTGGAAGCCCCCTTTAACAAGGGGACTCCCAGATCCCGCCCCCCCTGTGTGAAATGGTAAGGGGGGTACCCCTACCATTTCACTAAAAAACTGTCAAAAATGTTAAAAATGACAAGAGACAGTTTTTGACAATTCCTTTATTTAAATGCTTCTTCTTTCTTCTTTCTTCTATCTTCCTTCATCTTCTTCTTCTTCTTCTGGTTCTTCTGGCTCTTCTGGTTCTTCCTTCGGTGTTCTCGTCCAGCATCTCCTCCGCGGCATCTTTTATCTTCTTCTCCTCCGGCCGCTCTGCACCCATGGCATGGGGGGAGGCTCACGCTCTTCTCTTCATCTTCTTCTCTTCTTCTCTTCTTCTCTTCTTCATCTTTTTCTCTGGGCTGCTCCGCACCAATGCTGGCATGGAGGGAGGCTCCCGCTGTGTGCGCGTCTCCTCTTCTGACGGTTCTTAAATAACAGGGGGGGCGGGGCCACCCAGTGACCCTGCCCTCTCTGACGCACAGGACATGACGGGACTTCCCTGTGGCATTCCCCGTAACGTCACAGGGAAGTCCCGTCAAGTCACCGTGAGTCAGAGGGGGCGAGGTCACCGGGTGGCCCCGCCCCTTGTTATTTAAGAACCGCCAGAAGAGGAGAAGCGTCACACAGCAGGAGCCTCCCTCCACGCCAGCATGGATGCGGAGCGGCCCAGAGAAGAAGATGAAGAAGAGAAGAAGAGCAGAAGAGAAGAAGAGAAGAAGATGAAGAGAAGAGCGGGAGCCTCCCCCCATGCCATGGGTGCGGAGTGGCCCGAGGAGAAGAAGATAGAAGATCCAGCGGAGGAGATGCTGGACGAGAACACCGAAGGAAGAACCAGAAGAACCAGAAGAAGAAGAAGAAGATGAAGGAAGATAGAAGAAAGAAGAAGCATTTAAATAAAGGAATTGTCAAAAACTGTCTCTTGTCATTTTTAACATTTTTGACAGTTTTTTAGTGAAATGGTACCCCCTTACCATTTCACACAGGGGGACCGGGACCTGGGGGTCCCCTTGTTAAAGGGGGCTTCCAGATTCCGATAAGTCCCCCCGCCCGCAGACCCCCACAACCACCGGCTAGGGTTGTGGGGATGAGGCCCTTGTCCTCATCAACATGGGGACAAGGTGCTTTGGAGGGATACCCCAAAGCACTCTCCTAATGTTGAGGGCATGTGGCCTGGTACGGTTCAGGAGGGGGGGCGCTCTCTCGCCCCCCCCCCCCTCTTTTCCTGCGGCCTGCCAGGTTGCGTGCTCGGATAAGGGTCTGGTATGGATTTTTGAGGGGACCCCACGCCGTTTTTTTTTAAATTTTGGCGCGGGGTTCCCCTTAAAATCCATTCCAGACCTGAAGGGTCTGGTATGGAATTTAGGGGGACCCCCACGTCATTTTTTTTTTAAATTTTGGCCGGGGTTCCCCTTAATATCCATACCAGACATGAAGGGCCTGGTATGGAATTTAGGGGGACCCCCACGTCATTTTTTTAAAAAATTTTGGTTCGGGGTTCTCCTGTAGGGAATTCCCATGCCGTTTTTATCAATGAACTTTTATGTGTATTGTCGGACCGGCAATGCAATAGCCGCGAGTAGTTTTAAATGACTTTTTTCCTTTGAAATGTAATTTTGCTGTCAGACTGTTCTAAACATGGGAAACATGCACCCCTTTACAGGCATACTATAGACACCCCCCAGCTATGAAATTTAAAGGGATATTACACTTTTATTGTTTGACTTTAAGCATTATTAAAATCACTGCTCCTGAAAAAACGGCCATTTTTAAAACTTTTTTTTGCATTGATCCATGTCCCCTGGGGCAGGACCCAGGTCCCCAAACACTTTTTATGACAATAACTTGCATATAAGCCTTTAAAATTAGCACTTTTGATTATTCATGTTTGTGTCCCATAGACTTTAACGGTGTTCGCGTGTTCGAACGAACTTTTTTCCTGTTCGCATGTTCTGGTGCGAACCGAACAGGGGGGTGTTCGGCTCATCCCTATTTGCTAGCCCCAATTCAATGCATTTCCTCTCAGAAGGCATCAACTGGGATGAAGGCTAGCAAACAATATCTCTCACTAACAATTTATGTAGAAAGATCAGGTAGTGACACAACCTGCATAGGAGCCCCAGTGAAGGAAAATAAACAACTTCCCTTCATCTGAAATTAGGTTACTGTTCCAGCTGTGTGTCAAATTAGCAATACAGATAAAACCACTTGCCATTTTCAACCATTAAAAGAGTAGTGTGTGTTGAAACTATCATGATTTTTTTTTATACTTAAAAATCCGTATATTAAGATATCACAACCAGTTAAAAAATGATTAATTGACTTTAAAACAGCAATCGTGTCTAATGCAATGATGATGCATAAAATAAATAAAAAAGGGGAGGAAAAATAAATCAAGTAATGAAGGTAAACAAAAAATAATGATAAATAGAAATATACATAAAATGAAATATAAAAATAAAAATTATAGTAAAATAAATAAATATATATACCCTTATATATATATATAGGCCAGTATGGTGGCCTGGATTTATAGGAGGAGCCCAGAGGGTATTTAAGCAGCCCACTCGCCCATGTTCTTTGTTGATTGCAGTGCGCGATTCGTTATGTCAGCAGGCTGACTCTTCAGCTTACTTAGTGAGTCTGTTGTTCACGAATAAAGTGTGTTGCGGTTGCTTATTCGTAGCTTTCCATTCAAATCTCGCTCACGGTTGCAGGTAGGAGTCATTATTTTGCATTTGTATCATGTCCTAATCGTTGCCATTCATTGTATTCCCCATGTCGTGCTTTCAGTTCCCTGCGCGGAACTTACGAATCGTTCATACGCGGTTCTTCCCCCATTACTTGCAAAATCAAGTTATTTTGTGTGCGTTATGCACGGCCCCACACCACACTCTTTGGATACCTTGCATACCCACTACAGATCAATGCGGACCCAGTCGTACGGCCACTGTCACAGGTAGGATTCATTACCATATTTTGTCATGTCAATTCATAACCACTCGCAGCATCACCCATACCATGTGTTCGGATCCCGCAGGGGAACTTACGAATCATTCGTACGCACTTCTTTCTTTCTATTTTCAAAACCAAACTTTGTTGTTTTGCCTCTTGCAAGGCATCACGCCACACCTTTCCCGTTACGTTGCACTCCCACCACAGCCCGCCATGAACCACTCACATGGCTCACTGTCGCAGGTAAGATTAGTAACCCAATTCTGTTGTTATGTCATATCAATTTGTTACCATTTGTTGTCTCCCATGTCGTTTGTTAGTTCCCGCTTTGGAACGAATCAAATGGATGTTGTCCTTATCCCTTATACTGCCCTCTTAGGGGTACGGCAAGGTGTTTCTATCATTTTCTCAGTAACCCAACTCTCATTTGTTAAGACCCTTGCAACCAAACAAATCATCTCAGCAGCCTGACACCCTTGTTAAGACCCTTGCAGAATGCAACTTCGTCTCAGCAACCTCTCACTTGTTAAAAGAAAAGAACCCTTTTCCACCTCCCAATCTCGGCCCAGCAACCTGACACTCATAGAAGACCCTTGTGACCACACAATATCATCTCTAAACAAACCTCATACTCATTGAGACCCTTGCAACCACGCAATATCGTCTCAAAAACCAACATCATACACATTTAGACCCTTGTGACTATGCAATATCATCTCAGCAAACCAGACTGAGACCCTTGCGACCATGCAATATCGTCTCAGCAGTCCAGACTGAGATCCTTGCAACCCACGTAATATCATCTAAAAAACCAACATCATACACATCGATACCCTTGCGACCACGCAATATCGTCTCAGCAAACCAGACTGAGACCCTTGTGACCATACAATATCGTCTCAGCAGTCCAGACTGAGACCCTTGAAACCACGCAATATTGTCTCAAAAACCAACATCATACACATTGAGACCCTTGTGACTATGCAATATCATCTCAGCAAACCAGACTGAGACCCTTGCGACCATGCAATATTGTCTCAGCAGTCCAGACTGAGACCCTTGCAACCCACGTAATATCATCTAAAAAACCAACATCATACACATCGAGACCCTTGCGACCACGCAATATCATCTCAGCAAACCAGACTGAGACCCTTGTGACCATGCAATATCGTCTCAGCAGTCCAGACTGAGACCCTTGCAACCACGCAATATCATCTAAAAAACCAACATCATACACATCGAGACCCTTGCGACCACGCAATATCGTCTCAGGAAACCAGACTGAGACCCTTGTGACCACACAATATCGTCTCAGCAGTCCAGACTGAGACCCTTGCAACCATGCAATATCGCCTCCAAAACCAACATTATACACATCGAGACCCTTCCGACCACACAATATTGTCTCAGCCAACCAGACTGAGACCCTTGCAACCATGCAATATCGTCTCAAAAACCAACATCATACACATTGAGTCAGTAGGGCAGAGGACAGTGTCAGTAGGGCAGAGGATGGTGTCAGTGAGGCAGTTGATGGTCAGTAGGGCAGAGGACGGTGTCAGTAGGGCAGTGGATGGTATCAGTAGGGCAGTGGATGGTGTCAGTAGTGCAGTGGACGGTATCAGTAGTGCAGTGGATGGTGTAAGTATTTTTTTATTTTTATGTATTTTTTTAACATTGTAATTTGTTCGTAAATTTTTTCCACAATCCTTTTTGGGGAAGGCGAATGGAGGTGGTCAGGGGGATTTGGCGGTTGTGGTGTCAGTAGTTTTTTTTGGGGGGGGGAGGACACAGAGACACAGTGGGTGGATGAGGAGGACACGGAGGGGGGCCAGAGATGAAGGGAGGTGTTGAAGGAGAACACGGGCGCTGGAGGAGGAAGACACGGGGGACAGTCGGGGATGGTCGATGCAGCGGGGACAGCTGTGAGCACCGATCCCTCTGCATGGCTTTTCATCAGCAGCTTCTCTCCCTCCTGCGGCTATCACATGAAAAGCCACCAGGGGGGATTGGTGCTCACAGCTGTCCCCGTCGCAACGATCATCCCCGACTGTCACTGGACATTCATGTGTATGTGTGCAGGACTGACAGGGGGCTTCAGCATGCTATGCTTTTGACCAGAATGCGCTCTGCCTCTCCTGTGTGTGCTCTGATCAAGGGGAATTTAGAGGTGGGCGGGGAGTCTGATGTCATGATTCCGCCCACCGAGCACCGCACAACATACCCGCCAACTGAATATGAAGTTTTTGGGGGCTCCAAATAGAGAAGGGGAGACATTTGACAGGTAAGTATACATGCAGGAGGCATGTATATCCTTATAGTTCAGCACTATGGCAGTAGTTTATAATTGATGAGAGTGGGTTTACATCCACTTTAAGCAGACTGGCAGCACTATGAAACACAGTGGAGTGCTGGCTGTTTACTAGTATCATCTGTCTCCTTTTCAGTCTCAAAGTGCTGCTGTGCAGGGGATTGCAGGGGGCCCATATTGAGAAAAATGCAGGTATTATGCTAATGATATGTAAATATACATTTAATGATTTGCTTTGAATGCTTCACTTGATTAAATAGGGTTTTTTTAATCACTTAAGGACCGAGTCTCTTTCTGAGATTTGGTGTTTACAAGTTAAAAACATTTTTTTTTGCTAGAAAATTACTTAGAACCCCCAAACATTATATATATTATTTTTCTAACACCCTTGAGAATAAAATGGCGGTTGTTGCAATACTTTCTGTCACACCGTATTTGCGCAGCAGTCTTACAAGGAAAAATACACTGGGAAAAATACACTTTTTTGAATTAAAAATAAGACAACAGTAAAGTTAGCCCAATTTTTTTTTATATTGTGAACGATAATGTTACACCAAGTAAATTGATACCCAACATATCATGCTTTATAATTGCGCTCGCTCGTGGAATGGCGACAAACTTTTACCCTTAAAAATCTTCATAGGCGACGTTTAAAAAATTCTACAGGTTGCATGTTTTGAGTTACAGAGGAGGTCTAGGGCTAGAATTATTATTCGCGGTGATACCTCACATGTGTGGTTTGAACACCTTTTTCATACGCGGGAGCAACTCACGTATGCGTTCGCATCTGCACACAAGCTCGGGGGGACTGGGCGCATTTAAACATTTTTAAAAAATTTATTTTAGCTTTTATTTTTTATTTTTACGCTGTTCTTTAAAAAAAAAATGTGTCACTTTTATTCCTATTACAAGGAATGTAAACATCCCTTGTAATAGAAAAAAGCATGGCAGGACCTCTTAAATATGAGATCTGGGGTAAAAAAAAAACTTCAGATCTCATATTTACGTTAAAATGCAATAATAAAAAAAAAATGGCATTTGTAAAAAAAAAAAAAATGTCCCTTTAAGAGCTATGGGCGGAAGTGATGTTTTGATGTCACTTCTGCCCTGCAATGGTATGGAGACGGGTGGGGGCAATCTTCCCCTCACTCATCTCCATACCTAACAGGGAGAAGAACCCGATCACCTCTGCTGCTACCGACGACTCCGGTAAGCGGCGGAGGGCACCGGAGCGTGGCGGGAGGGGGGCCCTCTCCCGCCACCGATAAAAGTGATCTTGCAGTGAATCCACCACAAAGATCACTTTTGTCTGAAAGCGGACCGCCTGCTGAAGAAGATAATACTGGGGTTATGGCAGCAAGCTGCTACCATAACAACGATATCTCTCTTCAAAGTATTGATGTATAACGACAGCGGGTGGTTCATAAGTGGTAATCACTTCCAGTTCAGCTTTAAATCAGCATACTGAATATCTTGTATACGCTTTCCTTGATAATCAAGATATTTGTTAATTATTTGATAATCAAGATGTATTTGATCTGTATTTCTCATTAATGTAATGGAGCACTTTTATATTGACTGTGAAGGGTTACAGCAGGTGGAAGACATGTGCAGTTACTATCATAATAAAACTGAAAGGAGGATGTCCATGTCATAAATTATACAATTGTCATTTTAAGGAGGAACAGTTTACAGGCATGAGTGCGTGCTCACCGAGCAGAGGCTTGAACGATTAGGCTTCACAAACCTGTCCTCCCATACTCAGTCATGTCTTTTATCAACTGTCACTGAGCAGGGTGTTTTCACAGGTAACATGGCACTATCTACCCTCTTTGCACCCAGTTCTATACATGAAATTTGTATTTACTTTCAAAGTGTAATGTGTTCCTCATGGATAATATGACCCCTAGCGGAGCCGGATCATGGGTTAGTTGAAGTGATATTTTCCGCTAATGGTAGTCGTACATCATTGCTGTCAGCTCGGGTTAGGAGGCAAGCACATTACAGCTCCATTTTAGCTCTGCAGGCATCTGGGATTATTTGCTATAACTGAATATGACATGACTGCACTACAGAGTGCATTACAATTTTAGTAGCTTCTCAGGCAAGTTCCTTGGCTCCAGTCTGTGCTCTGGGCAGGCATAATAATGGATTCCTCAGTGGACCTGACTTCCTGCACCAAGGATAGTCAATGTCGATGGCACAGATAGATTTTATTTTTACCCGTACCAGCTCTTGTATTTTATCTATCCCTGGACAATTGAACTAGTGAGCATGCAGTCTTAAAACAATCCACTTCAGATGTTAAAACTCCCTGTGTATACAGCAACCAAAATGGGCTGTATATTTCTTTTTCTTCAATTAAATAACAAAAGTAATACAAATTGTGTGCAAACATATACACAGACACACACACAATATTCATGTAGTGCATATTTACTTCTTCTAGTTTAAAATTCCAAACCCCTATACATAACATCTTTTTTTATAGCTAGTCTAAAATGATTGTTGTTTATTTGCCTATGTGGATCGATTTTCTCCCTGACATGCATAGTCACTGCTATAGTTTTTAAGTGCAATTAAATGATTATATATTCATTTTTATGGTTCAGTCATTTTAAAGTAACTTTCAACACCATGCCATTAAAGAATATGCAGCTAAGTCTATTCTTCTCATAAATGCTAGTTTTATCCTACCTTTAAAATAGTCTCACGTGTTGATTAAATAGCAGATTTAACACATTATACCTGTGACTACAGCTTAGTAATATGTCTTAACCCTGCTATTTAATTCAAACCCCCCACCCTTTAGGTAAATAGCCATAACTTTCACTTAGCAGTCCATGTGCAGTTTAAAAGAAACTATAATGGTTCTGGCTCAATTTTATGTTATTTACTTAAGTTTATACTTGTTTAAACTGATATTTTATATCTGTTATTTTTACGTACAATTCATTTTTTTTAAAATACAAAGAACCTTTGCTAATTCAGGACATCCTTCAATCCACTTATACCCACATTCCTTGTATTCTCCCACCACGTCCTTGCCCTATCAAAACCCTCAAGAAATACCTGATGCTTTCTGCTGTTCAGCTTCCAGACTCAGGCCTAAGCAACCAGTCATCAGGCTTGAACACTATTATTTGTGGCTGAGGATGATGTCATCAACCCTGTGTACACTTCAAAACCATCTGATACAGAGCTTACAGAGATTTTGGACTTTCAGGCTTTAATAGTGCAACATGGCAGCAGGGGGGCATGGGGAATGTAAGTATAAGTGGATTGGATGGTACCTTGAAAGAGCGAAGTGAGTTTCTATAAATGAATATTAGCAAAACCAAACAGTACATAAAAATAGAGAATTATGATGTCAGTTGTATATAAACATATATAGAGAGTATTTTAGAACTGCAACCAATAACCCATAAAAACATTTAGGAAACATTATGGGATCTATACATAGGTACAACCTCGCTATAGTTATATGTAAATCATGTATAATGTTACCCATGAAGGCCGCAATAATGTAGACATATGGGAAATAAATGCATAAAATCCCCTCAGGTGTTCATGGCTTAGATTATTGTAGAGGTTGGGCAATGCTACATATAAATGAAAAACAGTGGGTGCTAATCTATCAAATGACTCATACCCCAACAAGATGCTCAGTCACTCAGCACCTAATGGAGTTTTATGCATCTGTTGCTCAGTTAGGTTTGTATTATTGTGTTTATTTTGTGTACCATTAAAAATAATTTCTACATTATTTTAGGGAGAATTGAAGGTTTTATATGGTTTATAGGTTAGGGTTGCACTTCTGACACACATACTCGAGGTTGTGTTAATATATTAAATAAGATTGAAGATCACTATATTCCATGAGATTTAGTTGAGTGGTTGAAACAATATATTCCCTGGAATTCATAAAAACTGGTACAGGCAGATTTTGCAAAAGTGTCTCCCATGCATTCTAAAGGTAGTGCAGTGTGCACCAAATTCATGTACATGTCTAGAACTTGTACTTGACTTTGCCACATGCTGTACCACTTTTAGAATGCATGAGAGACTCTTTTGCATAATGCGTCTCTGTACACGAAAACAAAATTGGTCTTAATTAACTCTACTTTCGTAAAATCCAAACTCTCTGTATTTTGTTTAGAATGTGGCGCAGATGTTGCACCAAAATATAGAAGTGGAACAAATTAGATCTACGTGAAGCGCATGATTTGCTGCCAGAAACAAAAACTGTTGCAGATGTGTTTTAAATTAAGCACAACACATTAACAAGAGCAATTAACACTGGAACTTTAGTGAATTCCACCACTGACTTTTGCTAAGATCTCTGCAGGAAATATAAGCTGAATAGTGCATCTCAAAAAAATTAGCATAAACCAAGTGACCTGTAACAGTCATGTAACATCAACTTGTATGACATCTGTGTATTGTGACTGTGACTGTGTGTGAATATGACATTACATACATTAGTTCAGCAAGTGTACATTAGGCACAGTTTTCATATCTCATGCCAATGTTAAAAATAAAAAATTCCCTCTCATGGCATGCTGATTGAGGTATCAGTCTCATGAAATTCATACTGTACAATACATAGATATTGTAACACAAAAAAGAAAACAAATTGGTATCTGAAAGCAAATATTACTAGACAAAAAAAGGAAAAATACTGCGCTGTGAACCTGCAACTTAACAGCCAACACGGCTGTAGACAAAAGCTAAAATGTGAAAAATGAATTAGTGAAGCGTTGTTGTGCATAAATGTACATAAAGGAAGAATTATGATATTAAACATAAACATATCAAAGTGACAGAAACTCATACATAGTGAGATGTGAGTCCAACTAAGGAAAAGTTCTTGACATTGTGCTAGTATGGTGATTGCACCACAAAGTCCAAAGCAGGAAACAAAAATTAAATGACAATTGAAGTCCAAATAAATGTGTAGTCCGATAGACATATGGGAACTTCCAAACACCGGTGGGGCCCCAGATGATGACTGTGTAGTCGAAATACATCGGGTGGACCTCACGTTTACATCGCTCTATGCCTTATATATGCCTTGCCATGTTCTTCCAAATGTGAGTGTTTAATTTATATTTTATATTAAACTACCCTTTTTAAATCGGTATTACGCTATGTCTTTTTTATTGCATGACACTATCCCTGTAGTACCAAGCTCCCACCCTCCCTATGACGTTTGGAGCCTTCAGCTACTATCTAATGTTGGTCTAATGCTGATCGATTGACGGGGATCCAGGACCTGTTGTCCTCATTAGGTGTATTTAACCTAACAAGCCTTGCAGACTTGGGTGGTATAAGCCCCGCCAAGTCAATATGATCTGGTAAGCCTCCTCCTATTCACAGTGGTGGTGCCTCTGTTTATTCTTTGACTTCAAGGTTTACACCGGTGTTTGGAAGTTCCCACTGCACATTTATTTGGACTTCACTTGTCATTTAATTTTTGTTTCCTGCTTTGGACTTTGTTTGTGGTGCAGTCACCATACTAGCACATTGTCAAGAACTATTTCTTAGGTGGACTCACATTTCACTATGTATGAGTTTCTGTCACTTTGATATGTTTAATATCATAATTCTTCCTTTATGTACATTTATGCACATTGGTTTTTTGCAACACCAGCGTTGCACTTATCAATATTACTAGACCTAGTGTTCAAATTGTCAAGCTCTTTTTTATTATTAATAACTTTGAAATGTTTTTATTGATTTTTATATGTAGTACAAATTATAAGCACAGATACATTCACAGATAGTGTATCGATGACATTAATATTTATTATATCAACTTGAATCTCTATTAAGGAGTGATAAGACACAACAAAAAGAAAAGGCAACAATTAAAACACCTTCTTAAAAATTGAGCTTTTTTGTTTGTTATTATTAATAATAATAATAATAATAATAATATTAATAATGTGCTCGGTTGCTGCACACAGTTGGATGACAATCAAACTTTCCTATTTTTTTATTGTATATAAATGCACAATTATAGTACAACAAAGCACTTCAGAGATTTTCACATGAAGCAATCAAAAATGTATCAAGGAATTCTGAAGTGTGTAATTGCAGGGTAAAAGAAGGCTTGTCAGCCTTGTGAACATTTAAACAAATGAAGATTTATAATGAAATTATATACAGAAATGGCTTATGGCCACAATTATAATCTGAGGCCCAAAGCATGGGCCTAGCCTTTGTAATAAAGTATTTAAAGTTACTGAGAAGTACTAAAAAAAGAAGGGTTAGAGAAGAAGGGTAGAGCAACAGAAGGTGAAAAGAGGTAGAGATGGCCAAGAGCACTGCACGTCTCCACACAGAGCTTTGTCCAATTTGGCCCATAGCTCAGAGCTCAAGGAGACAGCGGTAAAAATTTCCCAGAAGACAGTGGGAAATCCAGGGATACCAGATCCACCTACATTTTGTCATGGTGCCTTGTAAATTAACTGTGAATATTTTACTAATTAAAACCCATTGCATACAGGATTTTACCTCGGTTATTGATAACATGTTGGACAACCATGCCCTGGCAGTTGTCTGCTTTGTGGCTGTCAGGACATGAACCGTCAAAACATGTTGCTTCTAAATAATCTTCTTAGGTCGTAAATTACAGAGGGCTTCTTGAGGCAACAAGGGTATTGATTTTTGCAATAGCTTATATAAAATTACATGAACTTGGGTCCAGAAAATGTGTGCCACCGGGCAGGACTACCAAATATTGATAGATAAACCTAAGTCTTAGCAGCTAAGCAGATTGAGGGGTTGGTTAGTTATGCTCAAGCCAGCCTGGTGGGCACCGTATGCCAGTGGAAGAGAACTTTAAAACTGGTTTCAACCACAGCACCTTGTCTGGAGCTGGATTTAGTGGTGCACCCGATTTTGGGTCACTCATGAGGTTCCAGTGACACACAAACTTTAACTGTTAATGAATAAATAAATAAAGTCAAAGGATCCGAGATGGACCCAAAGAGATATTACGAAACAAGCAACATTAGTGGCAAAAAAAAACATAAAAAAGTGGTAAAAAATAAATGAATAGTCCCGACAATAAGAAATGCGGGTGTAATAATAAAAAGTCTGTGACTGAAACATCCAGAGGTATTCAAAGAAAGTGAAAAATTAGGTTAATCGATCATACAGACACCAACATGTGAGGAGATCAACCACTGTATGAATTACACGCTTACCAGAAGGCAAGCTTAAGTAAGCTTGTATGGCAACCTGACGCTCAATCACTGGTAATGTCACACCACGACTTTCCAGCTAGAGACAAACAGGGTGGCTCCGTCCGGTAACGACAGTCAGTAGGGGGGCCCAGAGAATAAAACAAAGGCTCTTATGTGTGGTTCTGTGGCCCTAGGCATGCCTGAAATCCTACTTGTGTAAATGGTCCAGGTGAAAGGACCATTTCGGGACTATTCATTTATTTTTTACTACTTTTTTATGGATTTTTTTTCACTAATGTTGCTTGTTTCGTAATATCTCTTTGGGTCCATCATGGATCCTTTGACTTTATTTATTTATTTATTTTCAATATATATCTTTCACTTTTGCTTTTGTAGTGCTGCTCAAGTTTTCATATTATCTTTTGTATTTTTGTATATCTTACAATTTTTGAGCTGCAGCCTTTTTACAATTATTCGATTCAGGTAGCGCTGTAAATATTTTTTTCTGTTTTAACTGTTAATGCACATAAGAAAAGCTTCCTGTGATTGTGTGCTGTCACACCTCTATTTCACCCAAACTTTCACTATCTATAACAGCAGGAGAGTTGACTAGCAACCATGTCCACTGGTTTCTCATCTTGCAAGAGAAAATGAAGCGGTACAAAGGTCTGTTAAGTTACAGTAACAGTATTTGAGCCATGTAAAAACTTGTCAGAATGGTACAAACATGCATTTTATATAATCTGAGAGGAATTGTCAAGTACATTGTAATGAAGGCTAAAGAGCATTACATTTAACTTGATTCTTGAATTTGTACTGTAATGTTTAGGTCGGTAAATCTGTGCCATCTAGGAGACTAGGTCTAAACCCTGTCACCAAGGGGGGTGTGTGCATTGTACATGGATGTGTCATGTGCGTACAATCCAGTGTGGTTTGTCCACTATGAGGTGGTAGCAATGACAGTCGGCCTGGAATCTCAAAAGTTGTCTTTCAACCATATGGAAGCAGTCACCGGAGCTCTACCAACCAATACGGTGGGACCAGTATCTAGGAGGCCTAGTTTACGCTCGAGTCTCTCAGGTGAGATCATTTGGATTAGGAGATTTTTCTTACGTGTAACAAATTATATGTGTTAGTACAAATTACACCACAATTATTATTATTATTATTATTATCATCATCCTCTTCATTTATCTATTACAAAAGACTTGTTTATATTGCCCTTGGATTATAACCTTAAATCCAATCCTTGAAATGTGAAATAGAGTCATTATACTATCTGTAAGATTGAAGCATTTCCCACTGCAACATAAATATGTTTCTTGAAGCCACTATTAAAATATTGAAATCATTTACTAAAAATATGTTTGTACTTATCCATCGAAATGGTGGTGTTAGGACTCCTTTGACAGATTTAAGGATTGCCAAGTAGACAAAGATTCTTTAGAAAAAAATGCGTTTTGGAAAAGGTGGAATTTCCTTAAATGTAATTGGTGCCATGTGCCAGCTGCCTAGACACAGATGTGTTTATGTGCTTTACAGTGGGGTTCTGTGAATTATACACACCTCACAGTTACTTTATACCTGAAACAAATTAAGACTTTTAAGCTCCCATAATGTTATTTAATGTGGGTAAATCAACATCAACATTTCCTCCTTCTGAACTTAACTATTACATCCAATATATAACTATTTACTTTTTACCTTTTTTAAGTTATCTTTGGCTTTGGAGGAAGCAAATACTAGTTAACTGAGATAGATTAAAGACATAAAAAAAATATTTTGCACACAAAGGGGTTGATTCATAAAGAATTAGCATAGCTATTTTCCCAGTAAATGTGCATGTGCATTTGTTTTGTACAAATGGGGGAAACAATTAATGCTATTAGGTTATACCCTGTGCTTTTCAATTTTAGTTTATTGTTTTTCAATGTAAAATACCACAGTTGGCCAGTAGATAGACCTAAGTATTATCTAAAATTCCTATGATACTTATCTCTGTTAAGTGGCCAAATGCAGTAATTTATGTTTAAAATCAATCCATTTAGAATAAAAAAACACAGGATATAGCCCAATAACATGTGTTTTCTCCTCAGTCACACAGAATGAATGCACATACACTTTCACTGTCTGAATGGCTATGTGAATACTTTGTAAACCAACCCAAAAGACTTCTGTCTGCAGAGAGCAGGTAAATACCATAGTTACTGAAACTAATATTCAAATACACTGTGCCATTAATATAAATTAAACTCTTTATATAATGGCTTGCTTATTTCACACATGAAAAAAAAATAATAATAATGTAATTTTGATCATGTTTTTTGAAGTTATTTATGAAACAGAAAAATTAAGGCCAATAAAGTGAATTTTTGGTAAAGTCCTGAAAAAACATTGGGGAAAAAAAACTGATTTTCACAACACATTCCTCTACAGAGTGATCAGGTAAAGAGGTCCTTTGAATCTCTTGCCAATTCACCATGGCACCCCAGAATTCTGTTCCCCAATAGTTGTATTCCAGTTCTGCAAAGCTGATGGATTTGAAAGCCACCAACTGTTTTCATTAAATCTGATGATGTTTTAAAAGAATGATAAGAAAGCCAGTGTGTTTGCAAGTCAACATTTTTTTATTTAGTTAAATCCAACGTGTTTTATTATTTATTGTATTGAAGTTCTCCAGAACATCCATGACACCTTTTTATTTCACTACAGAGCCAAAAAAGTTCATACCATTGTACTAGTATTTTAATGTAGACTTTACTAAAAATGGCTTCTCCTATTCTCTCTACCTGGTCACCACAGCACAAAAGTGGTTAATGACACAAAGCTTCCCTTGTGTACTGCTCAGCCACTTAGAAGTCCAAGGCCATATAAGGTTTTTTTTGGAAAATGAAGTAGGAATTCTAACCTTCTCTCACAAATCAGTACAATACTTATCTTATAGAAAATATTGCTGAAAAGCATTAAAACAGAGTTCCTAAGAAACTGAATAATAGTTATATATATAATGTCAGTTAGAGAAAAAGTTGGCCAATTACCCCCACTGAAACTGTATTAATAGATATCACATTTTACTTTTTTCCAGTATATATATATATATATATATATATATATATATATATATATATATATATATATACACAAGGATTCTTAGAGCACTATGGGCTAGCTTCAGAGACAGTTTAGCACACACTGCTTGTTTACGCAGTTTGTCTGACTGAAACTTTAGACTGAGTGATCTGATAAGCTATAGATCACTGCAATGAGTCATCAAAGTGTGTGCCTATGTGTGTGTGCACTTAAGCTTCAGCCTCAGTTTTTTTAATTTTGTAAACAACAAGATTTTTCCAACATGAGACAAAGCGATATTGGAAACATTTGTAAAGAAGCCTAATGGTTGTAAACCTTAGACATGAAATATGAACAAAGCATATCCCTCTGTGGTGTGTACTTGTCTCTATTCAGAGCACTAATTATAATTTTTGTCTGCTGCCTCATTCCTCTGCTTCTGTTTTCCTGACACTAAGAGAAACAAGGTGACAGGGGAAGGAGCTCAAGCAGATTGACAATCTCAGCTCTGTTCCTGTGTGCTGTGTGAAGAGGGTGTGTCCCTTTCCTCCAATCAGCTCTCAGAGCTTTCCTAGCTTTCCTCACTGAGCTCTGCAGAGTGTAACTTCAGCTCTCTGCCCTCTTTTTTCAAAGAAGCTTTATAAATTCTGGACTTTGAACTGATGTAGAAGACTGCAGATAAACAGGTACAACTTATGTAGGAGGATTTATTTCATGTCTGTGTATCACTTGAGGCCAGTCACTTTCCTGGGTATATGTAAGGGTTTACAGCAACTTTGAATAAAGAACACACAATATTCATGTGCAATATTTCATATTTACAGTACCTATAAAAAAATATTGTTTTACTTTATTTGTGGACCATAATAAATATAGAAAAATAATATGTACACAACCACAATTTACTTTCTTTAATTTCTATTTTTTTAACTGCTTGCCGACCGCCAGCTGTCAATTGATGGCCAGGCGGCGCGGCTCTCATTGCGGGAGAGCGTCATATGATGGCCTCCAATTTAAACAGGGAATGCATGCGATCGTGTGCGCGCATCCCTGTTCCTTCGGTGGCAGCGTGTCACGGAGACACCGCTCGCCACCAAGGGGGGTGAACAGCCATTGGACATGGCTGTTTACCTCATGATCGGCTGTGATGAAGTCAATCACAGATAGGTCCACCCCATTGTGCACGGTGCATGCGCGGGATCGCGAGCGCACTGCATGTGCACATCGGTGGCGGAGTGCTCCCTGGGAACACTACTCGTCACCGATGCCGATAAACAGCCATTGGCCGGCTGTTTACCCACGTGATCAGCTATGATCCTTTCACAGCCGATCATAAATGTAAAAACAGAGCGGTAACTAGCTGTTACCAGCTCTTCTCTCCTCACACACCATTTCCAGTGTGAGGAGAGAAGAGTCAGAAGCAGTGAGTTACTAATCTGTGTTCTGTAGTGTCTGCACCAACACCACACCTGTCCCATCGCCCCCCCAATTGTCATCTGTCACCCAACAGTCACCACAGTCACCCAATAAAGTGCACCTGTCACATAAGGGACTGCCATCAGTGACCGTCAGCGGTGCACCTGTCACCCATCACAAATCGGTGACCATCAGTGGTGCACCTATCACCCATCAGTCATCACCCATCACTCATCAGTGAACGCCAGACATCACCCGTCACCCATCACCCGTCACCCATCAGTGACCACCAGCCATCACCTGTCACCCATCAGTGACCACCAGCCATCACCCATCAGTGACCGCCAGCCATCACCCATCAGTGACCTCCAGCCCTCACCCATCACCCATCAGTGACCGCTAGCCATCACCTGTCACCCATCAGTGACCGCCAGCCATCACCCATCACCTGTCACCCATCAGTGACCGTCAGCCATCACCTGTCACCCTTTAGTGACCACCAGCCATCACCCTTCACCCATCACCCTTCACTGTCCGTGGCCTGTCACCCATCTGTGACCATCGCCTGTCACACCGTCATCTCCTATCAGTGAACGTCAGCTGCCACCCATCGCACAGCCCATCAGTGACCATCATCTGCCACCTGTCACACCGCGTCATGTCCAAAAGAGTATATAACTGTGAGGAGGCGTTCCAGATCCTCTCAATGACCGATGAGAGCAACGGGGAGTTCTCATCAGATTCCAATTCTGATTCTGAATCCAATTCGGCATTTGAACCGAATAGTGAATCGGCAAATGATTCAGAGAAAGAATGGGTCCCTCCCAAAAGGGCACGGCACTCTGGAAACCAGGATTATATTCTCAGGCCCAGTACCAGCGCTGCCACCAGCAATAGGCCCCAGAAACAAATTCCCAGGCCCAGTACCAGCGCTGCCGCCAGCTTTAGGCCCCGAGGAACAAATGCCCAGTACCAGCGCTGCCGCCAGTGATCAGCCCCAGGAACAAATGCTCTACATACATGCCAGATGGTCTTGCCAACCCAACATGGCTGCCTTCCAACTCGCATCGCCAATTATTCTCCCTTTCACAGCACTGCCAGGTGTGCAGACCAACACCCAAAATTTCTCAGAGATTGATTTCTTTCATATGTTTTTGCCCGACACTATGCTGCAATTTATTGTGGACCAGACAAATTTATATGCCCAGAAATATATTGCCAACAACCCCCAATCTTCATATGCCCGTCCTTTTGAGTGGGGAGATCTGAATTTGGAGGAGTTCAAAGTGTTTATGGGCCTCACCCTAAACATGGGGATTACAAAAAAAATGAAGGACATGCCTATTGGTCCACCAACCCTATCCACAACATGCCCATTTATTCTGCCATAATGTCCAGGTCCCGATACAAGATGATAATGCGCTTTCTTCACTTCAGCGACAACACCCAGTGCTCTCCCCACAATCATCCAAATTATGACAAGTTATACAAGATTCGCCCACTGATAAATTTCTTTTCCCAACAATTTGCAGAACTCTATGTCCCTGATCAGAATATATGTGTCAATGAGCCCCTGGTACCCTTTTCAGGCCGGCTATGAATAAAGCAATATATTCCTAGCAAAAGGGCCAGATACGGAGTAAAATTATACAAGCTATGTGAGAGAGCCACAGGATATCTGTATGCGTTCCGCATATATGAAGGAAGTGATTCCCAGCTCCAGCCCCATGAATGCCCGGCCTACATGGGCACAACTGGAAAGATTGTATGGGACCTGGTATACCCACTTCTGAACAAAGGATATCACATATACGTTGACAACTTTTACACGAGCCTGCCCCTTTCCAAACACTTATACATTGCAAAAACCCTGGCCTGTGGAACCTCCAGAAAAAATAGGAAGGGCTTCCCACAATCTCTAGCGAACAAAAAGCTGCAAAGGGGGGAAAGAGCATCATTGAGATGCAACGAAGTGCTGGCCTTGAGGTGGAAGGATAAGAGGGACGTGCACATGATGTCCACCATCCATGACGACACTACAATTGAGGTACAAAGAAGACAAGGTCCCATTGAAAAGCCAACATGTGTCCAAGATTATAATCTCTACGTGGGGGGTGGATTTTAATGATCAAATGATTCAGCCCTATTTGTCAATAAGGAGGTCCCGATTCTGTTATAAGAAGGTAGCAACTTATCTCATCCATTTGGCCATTTACAATTACTACGTAGTCTACACGAAATCCATTGAAAGCCCCGCCCCCTTCCTAAAATTCATAGAAGAAGTTGTCACGTCCCTCATCTATCACCAAAGACCCCCCAGAAGACCTTCGCTCTGAGGCTGTTTGCCGACTTTATGAGCACCACTTCCCCTTCAGCATTCCACCATCTGAAGCAGGCCGAAGACGGCAAAAAAATGTCGCGTATGCACCAAAAGAGGATTTAGAAAAGATACCAGCTACCATTGTCCCCAGTGTCCCTCCCAACCTGGCCTTTGCATTGGTGAATGCTTCCAACTCTATCATGCATCCCTAAAATATTAGCCCATATTTTTAACCATTTCCCCATTTTCATCATCTGTGCTGACCATTTTCCATTCTTCCCCAAATAACCATGCCACTGCCTTCCAGGTGAACTGACCCTGGACTGTTTTCTGACTATGCCTCTGCCTACTGTTTGGACTGCTTCCATGTGAACTGACCCTGGCCTGTTTTATTAACTACGCTACTGCCTACCGCTTGGACTGCTTGCACGTGAACTGACCCTGGCCTGTTTTATGGACTATGCTTTTGCCTACCGATTGGACTGATCTGTTGCCCTGCTACTGTAGTACACAGGGGTCTCACATATGTGAGGGGCTCCAGAATTGTTTTTCCGGATGGAGAAAACAATTTTTTTGTTTTCTTCGGGTTTCGGAATTTCCGGATTAGGGTCTGGAGTCTGGTGGCTTCATAGAAATTTGGGTGGGTCGAAGCCTCTACCCCTGTGCCCCTGTGCTCAGGTCTTACCTGATTGCGGCCCTCAGCCTGCTGCTGACTTAATGCCACCATGCCTCTGCCTGTCGCATGAATGGACCACACCACTACCTGGACTATGCAAATAATTAGCTGTAGCAAGAGGCAGTATGTTTATGAAGGGCTGGAGAGTGGTACAATAATGAGTGTCTGCAGGTAACAGTGTACCAGGACCAATATTATAGCTGTGCTGGCTGTCTCTTCCTGGACAATTTCTATGGACTGTGCTGTGCTGACAATATCCTTGTGCTGACTATAGACAATATTCCTGCCTGCTGCCTGGATAATTACTATTGCTGTCGCTAAGCACATCCCTGCCTGCTGCCTGGACCATTGCTCTCCTCTGTGGATACTACTAAAAGCACAGGTAATGCTTTTTTTTTTTACCCTTTCCGCAATAGAATTTATTTTGGATTGTAATTCTTGGTATGTGCATGCTATGTGTTAGAAATATGAAGGGTTTTCAAAAATGATAGGTTGCCAGGAAATTATATATGTAATTTATGCTTCTAGAATGCCTGATGGTGCTAGTTGGATGTTGGGCCTCTGTATGTGGCTAGGCTGTGTAAAAGTCTCACACATGTGGTATCGCCATACTCAGGAGGAGTAGCAGAATGTATTTTGGGGTGTCATCTTTGCTATGTACATGCTATGTGTTGGAAATATCTGATAAATGAACAACTTTGTGTAAAAAAAAATGCGTTTTCATTTTTTTTTCACATTTTCCAAAAACTTCTGGAAAAAAATGAACCGTTTAAAAGACTCATTATGCCTCATAGATTATACATTGGAGTGTTTGCTTTCCAAAATGGGGTCATTTTGGGGGCAATTCCATTGTCCTGGTGCTCCAGGGCCTTCAAAAATGCAATAGGTGGTTGAGAAATTAGATGTGTCATTTATGCTCGTAGATCACCTGATGGTGCTACTTCAATGTTGGGCTTTTGTATGTGGCCACGCTGTGTAAAAGTCTCACACATGTGGTATCGTCATACTCAGGAGGAGTAGCAGAATGTATTTTGGGGTGTCATCTTTGCTACGTACATGCTATGTGTTGGAAATATCTGATAAATGAACAACTTTGTGTAAAAAAAATGCGTCTTCATTTTCTTCCACATTTTCCAAAAACGTCTGGAAAAAAATGAACCGTTCAAAAGACTCATCATGCCTCATAGATTATACGTTGGGGTGTTTGCTTTCCAAAATGGGGTCAATTTGGGGGCAATTCCATTGTCCTGGTGCTGTCATTTATGCTCGTAGAATGCATGAAGATGCTACTTCAATGTTAGGCCTTTGTATGTGCCCAGGCTGTGTTAAAGTCTCACACATGTGGTATCACCATACTCGGGAAGAGTAGCAGAATGTATTTTGGGGTGTAATTTGTTGTATGCATATGCTCTGAGAGAGAAATAACCTGTTAATATGACAAAAAAAAATCTTCATTTTGCAAAGAATTGTGGGAAAAAATTACAACTTAAAAAAATTCACCATGCTACTTACTTAATACCTTGGAATGTCTACTTTCTAAAAAGGGGTCATTTAGGGTTTTTTGTACTTTCCTGACTTGTTAGTGTCCCAAGAAATGAGCTAGACCGTCAGTACATCAAGTGTGATCAGATGTGATCAATTTTCATTGATTGGCACCATAGTTTGTAGACTCTATATCTTTCACAAAGACCAAATAATTTACACTAATTTGGGTTATTTTTACCAAAGATATGTAGCAGTATAAATGTTGGCCAAAATTTATGAAGAAAAATTACTAATTTGCAAAATTTTATGACAGAAACAAAGAAAAAGGCATTTTTTTCACAAAATTTAAGGTCTTTTTTATTTATAGCACAAAAAATAAAAAACCCACTAATGATTAAATACCACCAAAAGAAAGACCTATTTGTGTGAAAAAAAGGATGCAAATTTCATATGGGTACAGTGTTGCATGACTGAGTAATTGTCATTCAAAGTGTGAGAGCGCTGAAAGCTGAAAATTGGTCTGGGCAGGAAGGGGGTGTAATTGCACTTTATTGAAGTGGTTAAGATTTTATTTCCTACAATTTAGAACATACTGTCAGTCTTTTAAAGTTGAATTTTTGGGTGTGAAGTTGAACGATCACAGCAACATTTGTTAAATAGAGCTTGGCCAAGATATCTGGTGGATCTCCTGCCTATTCATTTGCTTTTCATGACAGCAATGATAGGTGATAGAAGAACATCTTACAATAAGTCAAGTTTCCACTTCACTTGATTTAAACTTAATAGGTTACTTAGTAGTGATTTGCCAATGAGCATAACAGATTATATTATACATGAGAAATCCTGAAGTGATTTCATGTCTCATATTAAAAACATTTTTTACATTCTGCAATTAAAGAAAACCTATCCAGTCTTAAAGATATGTTAGAAACTTAGAAACGTTTTATGTATTATTTTATGTCTAGTTCTTTGTTCTACAGATCGTTTTATTGTTGCTGGGGTTTGAATCAAAATTTGCAGTTTTTTGGCTAACTTTCAGTCACACAACATAATCAAAACAAAATTGAAATTCTGTCTTATTTTAATGAATTTCCTGTGTGTTTCATATTAATTCTCTAGATGTTTAGAAGTTAAAATTGTTTTTTTTTGTTTTTTTTTGCATTATTTCAATAAACTACACACATTAGAAGATACCAGCTATTTTGTATTTTTTAACAAATGATTGTTAATTTTTTTTTTTATTCCTGAAAATAAATTAAGTGGGGATAGTTCTATTTGCAGTACAGATGGTAAATGGCCTGCAGTTTTTGTAGTATGATCACTTTGTATTTATTTTACTAATGTTTATCTGTTGTCTGTTGTTGTGTTCTGACAGGGGGTGCCCCCGTCAGAACACTCCAATCAGCGCTCTCTGCTATTGGCTGAGAGCGCTGATTGGGAGTCGGTCAGATGCTGGTTTTCCAACATGCACGTCCGGCATACACATGGGCCGAATGTTGGACATTTTTTTTTAACCATCCGTGTCTCCCAACATTCGGCCTGTGTGTACCCGGCTATGCTAAAATCTGTAATGCCTAAACATTCAGTGACTTAATTACAGTAGACCATTCTTGTACCTGTAGCATTTGCTGTCCAGCAGTGGTGTTTATTCAGTGATGACTTGACCCTAGTGATGGATAACTAGTCTTTGCTCCTGGAAGAGATGCTAGCAATGGACACATGATAGCCCTGGAGACAATGTACCAAAGCAAAAAAAAAAAAAAAATTGTAAAAATTCTGTTCTGTACAGTGATGTATAAAATTATTTTTTGTCAGTTTTAAAAATACAAAAACCCTCTTAAATAGCATGCATGGGGGATGCCTTTAAACCTGTCTGTGAAGTGGCACATCTGTATGATATATATAACCTACTAGAGAAAAACTGACATTTACAGAGATAAAAAAATGCTACTTAAATTGCTTGCAAATTGCAACTTTGGTCGCTTCACACTTATCAGCTGGGTATATCCTAGATGAGGGTCTAGTAAATCTGATTGATATGTGTAAAACTCCTTAGACCCTTATCCTAGATGAGGGTCTGATATAGATGTTATTGAAGGACCCCACACATAAAAAAAGAGTATATTATATCATAAGTGGGCCTCACATAAAAACACCAGAAAAATTAGCATGGGGTCCCCGCAAATTCTGCTAGGAACTTGAAGAGGGAACCCCAGCAATCCATACCAGACCCTTATCCAAGCATGGAGTCCAGCAGGCCAGGGAAGGGAGAGAATAAGCATACACTCCTTCTGAGCCATACCAGGCCACATGCCTTCAACATAGATACCCCCCAGGCAAAGCACCCTGTCCCCATGTTGATAAGGACAAGGGCATTTTCCTCACAGCCATGTCCCTGTGGTTATGGGTATGTGGGTGGGGGGTTCATCAGAATCTCTGGAAGGAAGGAAGATCCCTTTAACAATAAGGGGTCACTCAGATACCATCCCCATGTGTTCATAGTGCCCCTACTCATTAAAAAAAAATTAAACAGTAAGTAAAGTTCAGTCCTTTCCTATTAAAAATAAGTCCCATGATATAACTTCATCAATCACACATCCAGCGATGCAGATCTATGTCAATCATGATGAAAAACGCCTACTGAAAGAAAAACGACTGCCAAACACATCTGATCAAATCTCTGATTTGCAATGAATGACATCTCCCAATGACTGTTGCCAAGTAAATAAAGGGGTGGAGTCTCAAGGGTGACATCATTGACCAAATATGGCTAAAGCATAGTTGGTCAGTGTCAGTGTCAGTGTTCGGTAAATTAATGGGACCAAGTGAAATCACTGGTTGCCAAGGATGCCTTATCAACCATTGGCAGATAGGAAGCTGTCATATAGCAGTGGTAGAAAACAATGCTACTATATATGATTTTCTGCTCCCACAGAAGGGGGCTAAAAGTTTGATGTTTGGGCGAATTTTCCACTTAGCCAAAGTTTGGTCCGAACTTGTGTTAAAACTGAATCTTGAAAATGTCTCTACCTCTAACTATTAAGATCTTTTATTACATTTTGAATGCTAGAAGAGCATCAGGTTATAACTGTGTAGCCAAGTATTGGTCTACGCAAGTATGGAAGAGAGGAGACACTACTATGCTCAATGACTTTGACTTTGAACTGTTCTTGATCATTTGAAGAGGGGATACCACTGAATAAGAAGCAGAGAATACTGGCACTTGTAGGGCTGAAGCCACCTTCTAATATTGTATTATGGCCTGATTAAACTGCAACATCCAGAAAGTCTTGTGGGCAACTCCCAGGCAGCCTTGTGACAGGAGGAGGGTCAGGAGGCTTTATAAGGAATCTCTGTGGGCAAGGTTCACTCTCTTGACATCATGGGACCATAGTGAGCACATTAGGGTATACTAGCATCGTCCAGGGGGGAAGGCCCTCAGTTACACAGCAGTTGTCCCTTCTCAGCGGCACAACAATCAGCACATCTGTGAATGCCTTCAGTGGTGCAGCGGCCATCACATCAGTGAATGCCTTAAGTGTAGCAGTGGACTGGTGAGAAGGCTGTGCATCCAGTGATACCACATCACTCCGAGAGAAGGCCCAGTTATATCACATTATTCTGATTGCAAGGCCAGTTATACTATTAGTATTATAAGAGAAGAACTCCACCCAGTGGAATACTATACATTCTTCATATATTCTCAGCTAGCAGAGCCATCAGCATTATTGTTAAGTGCCTCCCAGACAAAAATAGAACCCTGACATTGCCGGCAGAAGTTCTAGAATCCATTGAGGCACATACATAAGGACATTAGGATATTGTTATTGCTCAGAAATGCTATCCTCCTTTTCCTCCTCTTCCTTATGCTAAGCATAGACTTAGCATATCCCTGAATGCTCTGTGGCAGCAAAGACTCCTGATCCAGTATTTTCCCTTTCCAGCTGCCATTGTTGCACTTCTGAGCTATTGCTACAGATATGTTGAATCTGGTTAGCTGGTTTATTTTTTGCCAGTTATAGTACATTACATTTACCATATATAGTTATTTTTCTACCTGTTTACAGCTGTTGATATGCCTGATTGTTGACATTGTCATTATTTTGGGTTGTATCAATGCAGCAGAATTCTATTTTATTACACTGCCCAATCCTTTTTTAGTGTATGCTGAAAGCTAGTTGTGACAAGCACCTTAGTGTGGTTGCAAGATGCATTACAAAGCCTAAAGTGTCAAAAGGGTCAAAGTGTTTTGAAGGTCAGAGTAGGCTCAGAGGTCCTATACTATTCAGTGGCTCCTACAGGGGTAGCACTACAATTGCCTACTGGATATACTCCTACATAGTTGTAGAATTATTTGAAATGCATTCATGGAAAATCATGACTGTTGTTGATAGAAACAATTTATGGAATTTTACAAAGTAATGATATATTTCCTTTTTTTTCATATTTCCAAGTCTTTATCAATATTACTCCAAGTACACATTTTCTTGTTAAGTAAATGCGACTAAATTAATGAAAATGCTAATCTTCTCTCATTAGTGACATTAGCAGACTTCAAAGAACTTTGTACAAGAAGATTAGCATAAGACATGTGTTATGATAAGAGTAGTTGATATACGCCAGGCAACTTGGCCTGACAGATTAGACAAGGTGTGAACAACCTCAGGCATGGCAACTTTCATGCGTACTTTAAAATTAAGCCTTTTAAAATAATAAATCATAACAAAGATCACAAATACACAAGCAAGTAATATGCATGATCTTCCTAAATATGGATATGGAACTTGAATTACTATCCTGCATTCTGAGTATACTTAGGGTTTGTATAACTATTTAAAAAAAGAGCTCTATTCAAAACTCTATTAAAAATATATATTTTTTTACTTTATTTAAGTGGTTAAGTATACACATTTTAATGCTAATTAAATATACATAGTAGAGGTTTTACTGTGACTTTTAATTTCTCTTTAACATTAAAGATGGTAGGGTAAGAAAAGGTTATATTTTTCTGATCAGCACAACTAATTGTCAGCAATGTGAAAACATGTTTAACTCCCTTTCATGGTTATTCAACACCCATGCTTACATTTTTTTAAACATATTTTTTTCCCTCTCTGAGTTGTTGTGTAATTAATCTCATTGCCATGATATGAAAATTGTCCATTAAAGTGTTCAGTCAAAACAACTTTTAGCACAAGGGAGGGAAAGGAGTTATTTGCTCTGTCTGTTAATTGGTTCTTTCACCTAGCTGTAGTTTATGATAATTAACTTGATACTCAATGAAAGTGAAATTAATCCACCTGGGTCAAAAGCAGCTATTAATTTTTAATCAAAACAAAATGCTCAACAGCTTTGTAGCTAAAATGAGAATAAATATTGGAAAATTAGAAAGTGCTCAGCAATTGAGTGTTTTCTATTTATCTACTTTCTATTCCAATTTATGAGTAACATATATAGACTCAGTCAATTTGTAGCTCTGCTTCCATTAGAAAAAAAATTATAATAAAGTTCAGGTTAGACCAATGTACACTGTTTATCTAGTGTTTTACCTAGTGTACCATTGTCTAACTGGCTCAAATAACTAGGTACTTTCTAACACAAGATATATATTCAGAAGAAGCTGTGACACTTTTTTAACAGATAAGCATATCTCTCTTTAGGCCTTTTCAGATGGGCACTGATGCCCAAACACTGTGCATGAGCTGTTTGCTCATGTGTCCCTAGTTGATCAAGTCTATGAGGATGCATGGCCATTTGTCCTTATGTGTCAGGCATGAAGGTGTGGGTAAATGGCCCCAAACACATACAGTGTGTGCTCAGGCCACTCAACTGCACACACATGCCTGTCACATTAGGACGAGCAGCTCTGTCCATGCAGGTGATGCTTCCTCCTATATTTGAATGGGCTGCCTGCACACAGCATCTGGTGGCTAAGAGGAACATAAGCAAACAACTTATTTGTTGTGTACAGGCCTCAGCGACCATTGGGACAAAGGCCTTACGTAGAGATGCAGTGATTGGAGGCTTTTAATGTTTTATATATGTCCATAGAAATTAAATAAATGCCAATGGAAACAAATATTTTCTGCAAATTAACATCTAGGTAGGTTGTAGGATTCAACTAATTGTTACATATACTATAGTTTCTAAAACTAATTCTGAATAAGACACATTTGTGAAGGAAGTGAAGAAGTTAGTACTCCCCTCTCTTAAAACTTAGCCCCATCCCTGTCAAGGAACTGTCAAATTTCAGGGTCCCTACTGGCCAAAGTTCTGACATTTGTCATTTAATTGACAGTGCGGGGCTTTCCATTTGAAGGGGCAGAGCATAATCTTGACTTGATCAGTAGTAAGTTCCTCTGTAGAGCCTTGGCTTAGGACCTGAGTAGGCCCCATCAAACTAATATTTTTATCTTTCTTTGTTTTACAAATAAATATTTATTACATTACAAAGCATTCCCAGAGTAGCTGTCTGCTGAAATTAGTTATGAGCAGAACATACCTGGGTTCAGTTCATGGCAGGTTCAGAGAACATTACTAAAGTTTGGCTGCCAAATCTAAACCCTATTGAAGTCAAGAAGAGCTGAATGTTAAAAAACAGTAATGACCATTTTCTTGGTTAATATGTTAGGAATTGTCAAACAAATTGAGTGGGGGTGGGGGGGTGCATTTTTTTTTTAATAATGCTTGGCTGGGAGAAATAATTTTAGTAATGCTTAAAGGGAAACATTACAAATAACATGCCTGGAGGGTGCCCTGACCCTGTCTGTGAAGTAGCACATCTGTGCGAAGTATACAACCTACTGCAGAAAAACTGATATTTACAAGGAAAAACCTATACTACATGAATATCTCATGTACTACATAAGGATATTAACAACTTCCTGCCCTGCCTATTGTAAAATGATGTCTAAGCGGGAGAAGCGTTATCCTGGGTGGACATCATTTGATGTCCTCCAGGTCTGTGCCTCTTGCGTGCCCTAGGGGCCACACAGTGACATGATCTGTCACCTAATCAGATCATTGGGCTGGGCCTGGTACCATGTAATCCTTGTGACCAATCACAATGATCAAATGTCAATAATACATAATGGCTTTCATTCCTAACCATTCATTGAGGTTACTAAAACTGTTGAGTACAAAATCCGGTGCACCTCTGCATAAAAAAAATCTGCTTCCAGGGTTTTTTGTCAAAGCTCAATTAAATAATTTGAAGTTAGTAGCTGATTGGCTACCAAGTACAGCTGCACCAGATTTTGCACTCTCTCGTCTGTGATTGGCCACAGCTATCATATGGTATAGGTTCACTGTGATTGGCCCCTGTACCATGTGATAATTGTGACCAATCATGGCTATCACAATAGTACACAACAGCACATGAATGGATGTCATTCATAAAAAAAATAATTGCTTAAAGCAGTGATCAGATCATCATTGTAATAAGCAATCATAGTGAAAAAAAAAAATCCTGATCACCTCCCTGAGCAGTGCAGTATACAGTCACTATAGTGATACTGTACTGCGTTGGTCAAAGTATGCAAAAAAAAATGGTTACGAAAGTAAAAAAATATAAAAAAAAAAAAGAATGGAAAAAACAGTGATTAAATGCCACCAAAAAAAAGCTCTGTCTTTCTAAAAAAATGATAAAAATGTAATTTGGGTACAGTGTTGCATGACTGAGTATTTGGCATTCAAGGTGTGACAGTTGAAAGCTAAAAATTGGCCTAAGCAGGAAGAGGGTGAAAGTGTTTGGTATTGAAGGGGTAATGTAGGGCCCCGGTCCCAGAAAAAAAATTGGTGTGGTGTTCCTCCCTAACTCATATCAGGCCCTTTAGGAATTTTAAGGGGAACCCCATACAAAAAGATGAAACAAAAGCATGAGGTCCCCCCCCAATTTTATTCCAGACCCATTGAGTCTAGTATGGATTTTAAGGGGAAACCCCACACTAAAATCAAGAGGCAAAAAATCCATACCAGACCCTTATCCAAGCATGCAGTCTGGCTGGCTAGGAAAGGAGTGCAAGAGTACACCCCCTTAAACCATACCAGGGCACATGCCCCCAACATGTGGGTTCCACATGGTAAAACACCTTGTCTCTGTGTTGATGAGGACAAGTGCTTCTTCCCCAAAACCATGGTCATGGGGGTCTTGCGGATGGGGGGGCTTATTGAAATCTGGACGCCCCCTTTAATAATAAGGGGTCCCCAGATACTGCTCCCTCATGTCAATGAGAAAAGCTAAAAATATATGAGCAGAGTCATGGGGATGTGGTCCTAATCATACATACAATACCTCTATGCATTTCATTTGCAAAGAATTGTGGATAAAGAAAAAACACTAACATCAATCTTATCTTTACTATAAACACTTAGTCCTCAGTTCTTGTTCTTTTCAATTTTATTATCTCATCATTTTCTTTTTCAACAAAAGAGCTTCATTGTTCACTGGATCTGAACAAAGTTCTACACATAATAATGAACAGTTTTTCTGTGTAACTTTTGTATTGCAGAATTAATAATAATGCATATTGGCTTCTATTTTCATTATTTTGTACGGTGCTGAATAAACCAGTTTTAATAAGTTCTGCATTACAATTGCTATTGTAGCAGGACAGATATTTTAGGAGGCCCTGAAAATAATGACCGAACAAAACACATGTCCATGCACACAAATATAAATAAGTATACAGTAACTCCTGAAACAGCTAAAATAAATGATATTCAAACAAAGTTTTCCAGCAGAAATTTGTAATAATATATATGCAGTTTGCCTGAGTTTAACTTAGAGAGAATCCAAGCAAAACAAAATACTAACCATCATAAATAATTGTATTATTTATATTGTAATGGCAGCAGCCTTGCTTTTGCCATCTCTTAGTATTTTTTTTTCTGCACAGGTAGAAAGAGACTACACAGCAGGTAGGTTTTAAACTGGCCACAACCAGTTTTATTGTGGTTCCTGCATTAGAAAATAATAATAATAATCAGTTCCACCATTTAATACTTTGAACAACTTGTCCAGAAAAATAAAACATGACTCATTAACATAAATACAATTTTTTTTCTCTAACTACACATCAAAGTTTGAGTAGGAAACGGGCTTTAAGCCCATTCAGCTCCCTAAAAAAAATGCTTACTTAGCTGCCTCTGTACAATTTAGCTTGCAGAGCAACATGCTCTTAGTTTCTTGTGGTTTGCAAGATTTTGAAAAAAGTGAGACCTGTGTAATACCTGTGAGAGCAGTTACCTCTAACTGGTACAGTGGCATATTTGTCTTTAGGATGCATAATCCTAGAGTAAATAAAAATTGTGCTTTACCTAAACCAAATCTTCCTTAAAGGATAAGTTCACCTTTTCGGGTAGAATTTCACTTTTTATAATAAATAGAAGCGTTTTCCAATGCCATGTCTGGCCCAGCCACCCCAATGTGCTTTTCTCTCACTTACCTTTATTCACAGGATATTTAGAAACTTGTCAGTCTTTTTGTATCTTTGAACTGATTTTCAGATTCCATCACTTCCTGTTACTTGTATCAGCATTCACTTCCTATTAGGTCATCTCCCAGAAGCCTTCACTTCCTTGTTGCATCACAGACGAGGGCATGATAGGGTGTGTTCACCAATCTGGACCACACCTTCCTCATTACAATACTACCTTCCACCTACTCCCTATTCAATCTGATTGCACAATCTCCTTTAGATCTCCCATCAGCTATGTACTACAAGGGCCCGTCTGATTTGATACAAATTGAATGGATTGTTCAGATGTGTCTTTCCATAGGTCTGGTAAATTTAAATTAAATTGTACAGAGATTGTACAATCAGATTGCATAGTGTATGACCATCTTTATACATGTACATAGGAGGGAGTAGATGTAGGGAGTAGGCCTTGTTCACATCTCCAAGTAGTGATGACTCATGCATTTGTTTTGGGTGTTTTGGAGCATTTTCACTTGTCACGTATAGGGCAGCCCATTCACTTGAATGTTTTGTCTTACGCACGACAATCACCCCAGAGAAGATCCAGAACTATTTTTGGAGCAGCGCATGATGCGTTACTGCAGTTTTCAGTGCATTTGCCATACTTGGGGAGCCTTTAACATGTAATGACAACACAAACACGATGCTCATTTGCAGGATTTTTGAAATGTATTGCAAAGTGCGCATTTTCTGTGCAGTTTGCCATGCATTTGGAAACACACAGATGTGAATGTAGCCTCATTGTTCTTGTGTAAAGGCATCAATTTCACTTTCAGGCCCCATTCACACCTAGAATAAAGGGAACACTCGTTTTTTGGATCTTTTTTCCAGTGATGCACATAAGGCAGCCCACTGATTTCAATGGGCTGTGCTACATGTGGCAAAGTAGCTCATGGGACATTTTTGCACATTTTTTACTGCATTTGTCACCTGTTTTTTCATGTGGCAAAACATGTTTGCTTTTGTGTTTGGTGTGCAGTTAACAATTAACGACACTAAAAGTGCAACAAGGTAATTTTAGGTGTATAAATGTGGCCATACACTATACAACCTGATTGTACAATCTCTGTACAACCTCCTTTAGATTTTCCAAAACTGTATAATAGGAGGACACACCATCTATCCAAACACTCTGTATCAAATCAGGCAGGCTCTTGCACTACATCAGGGGTGTCCCATGGACTGCATGTGGCCCCAGGAAATTTAGCATGCACCCTGAGCCCAACTGAAGGGATGCTGGGGAAGCCAGGCAAATGCACGCATGGGGGAATGCAGGGAGTGCTGTGAAAGCTGGTAAACTCCTTCATGTGTTGTACTGGCTTGTCTGCCCTCTTTCTATACCAGGAAGTTTCTGAAGTAATCTGCAAAATACAGCCATCAATGAGGTAGACCACAAAACCAAAGAAAATTTGTATTTTTGTGCAACAGAAGTACATTAATGACATATTGGTACATAGGGGAGCTGGATTTTAGAAAAAAAAAAGCCTTTAAGCCTTTAAGCATGGTACACACTACAGTTTTTTTTCATTCAACCCCGTGGGTTGCACAAAAAAAACCTGACAGCTCCGGCCAGGAGCCGCTGTACTAACCATGTGAGGTTAGTCCAGCAACCCCCCCCGCTGAGCTGTTGTGTTCTGACAGAGGGACGGCCCCCCACCAGAACTCTCCAATCAGCGCTCTCTGTCATTGGCTGAGAGCGCTGATCAGGAGTCAGTCGGCTGCTGGTTTTCCAGAATGCACATCTGACAGAGGCCAGCCGAACAACCGGCTTTTGTCGGACAAACCAACATACACACGGGCAGGATATTGGCCAGTATTTTTTGTACCTACAAATGTCTCCTGTGTATGGGGCTTTAATTTGTAACTCAATTGTTCCCCCTACCAGGTCCCACAACTTCAGTAAACAGATAGGGTGATTCTACTAAGTAGAATACGCATTTTACAAATATTACTGAAAGGACATGCCACACAAGCTTTCAGCAGATAAATAAAACTATAGAATAACATCTTTGGACCTACAGGCATCTCTTAAAATTGGTATCATACTGTATGTGTTCACGAGCCTTTCATCAGAAAAACACTAAACAGAAGTAGAAAGTTTCTTCAGTGACCCCTTTACAAAAATTGATGCCCATTTCAAACACTGCAAGGATTTTTTTTTTTTTTTCAATTTAAGTTTTTCAGGATTGCCAAGCCAAAAAATGGGGGATCTGTTTTAACTTGTTTGAGTGTGGACTAAGAAAGAAAGAAAGAAAGAAATAGGTCCACCAGTCTTATTACCTATACAGGTTCAGTTTCTTTGATCATTCAGCAAAGCAACTTCAATACTGTGGGGTTGATTTACCAAAAGGATTAGAAGCTGTTCATCTACATTTTGAATTCTGGTAAATAGAGTGAAAATATGTTTACTTTGAATACCAGATCCAAAAATAGTATTTCAGATTATCATTAACACGGTTTCACCTTATTCACTAACTAAAGGTTCACTTTTGCTAGTTAAACAACCTGTATTATTTTAGTAAATCAATCTTACTGCATTGAAAGTTGCACAATGGAAGTTGAATTTTAGATATATTTACTTTACTTTAACCACCTCAGTACCAGACACTTTCATCCCCTTCCTGCAAAGGCCACTTTTCAGGTTTCAGCACTGTAACATTTTGAATGGCAATTACTCATCACTTGTCTAATCATCATGCACCTTGTAACCAGAAAGTGGTCTGCCTGACTCTTGGTAGCGATTTTCTTTTAGCTAAAAAGCTTATTGTTCTTAATCTTATAAGTGGTTAGTATGGTTTTTAAATAAATTTACCAATGTGGTTTTATGTTATGTGGCTTTCCTGGCTTCTTTTCTACGTCATATTTGTGGATCGAGCACAAATGAGGATGTAGCATAAACCTGGAGGAGACTCATTTTCCCAAGCAGGAACTGCATGAATATACAAGCGCATTTGACTCTTTTGATGTTCAAAGAGTCCATTAGCTCTGGTAAGAATTCCATTGTGCACAAGGTGGTGGAGCACTTTAGGTGTCATGGTGTTTGGAATACCAATTGATGTATGCGGATCAAGATTCCCTGTAAGACTCATCTTTTTCATTTGGGACAGTTTGTGTTTTTCACTTCTTTGAGTCTATTTATAATACTATTTGTCCACCTGCACAAGGACTCACATTTATTTTTATTGATGTCACTTTATGTATATTGTTTGTTTTCTTTTTAGCGTGGCACTTATGCATGCAACAATGTATCCAAATACAATTGATATCACTTTTTGTTTGACATTTAATCACTATTAGTTTTTTATTTTTACATACATACTGTACAGTACTGACATATTGGTGCCACAATGTAGTGACATAGTATTAGTAGAGATGAGGATTATTAGGTATTATTATTATTATAATTCTAGTTATTCCCACAGCAATTCAGGTTATCCAGAAACATGCATTTTTGAGTCCCAGCACAGAACAAAGTTCACAAGATGCTTGCAACAGGTGACAAAATCCAATAGAGTATATAATATTTAAGTTCCATCGTCTGGTTGACGATGGAACCTAACTATTACAATGAACAGCAGCCTTCAGAGTCCCATCTGTCATTCATGCTTTCTCAAGCATAGAGACACTACAATCCAGCATATCTCCAATCTATAATATGCACCTATATAGCTTCAATGCATGTAATAACCTGTATTATAATCTAGACCTGTGCTCTCATCTTGATGGAAAAAGAATGTGTGGGAGAATGAAAGCTTAGCAGCTCAAATCTTCCCCTGAAATACTAGTCTGACACTAGGGGGGTTCTACTTGGTCAATCCAAAACACTTTTGATCTTTTTGTTAACCGAGGTGAAAAGACTCTACTTGTAATTACTGGCAATAACCTTTTATGATTACTTTAGTGTTTACCAGGTAAACGATCTACCATTTCCCATGAATACCCCTTCAAGTTTAATTACCATTAATAAATACTTCTTGAATAGTCAAATAACATATTTTATCACTCTTAAGTATGTCAACAATGTACCCTTTGAAATGTAAAATTAGATTAACAGGCTATTCCCCACATACCTAGGTGAAGTTGCATAAAATTAACATAGCAAAGAGTCATCAGCCCTCCTTTTGCTATGTAAATTCAGTTGGCTTGGACAAATTCTGGCCTGGTCCATGTGTTAGTACTAGGGATGAGCTTCGAGTTCAAGTCGAACTCATGTTCGTCTCGAACATCGGCTGTTTGCCAGTTCTCCAAACAGCGAACAATTTGGGGTATTCATGGCAAATTCGAAAGCCGCGGAACATCGTTTAAAAGTCTATGGGAGAAATCAAAAGTGCTTAAAGGCTTATATGCATGGTATTGTCATAAAAAGTGATTGGGGACCTGGGTCCTGCCCCAGGGGACATGTATCAATGCAAAAAAAAAGTTTTAAAAACGGCCGTTTTTTCGGGAGCAGTGATTTGAATAATGCTTAAAGTGAAACAATAAAAGTGTAATATTCCTTTAAATTTCATACCTGGGGGGTGTCTATAGTATGCCCTAAAGGGGCACATATTTCCTGTGTTTAGAACAGTCTGACAGCGAAATGACATTTCAAAGGAAAAAAAGTCATTTAAAACTACCCGTGGCTATTAATGAATTGTCGGTCCGACAATACACATAAAAGTTCATTGATAAAAATGGCACGGGATTTCCCCACAGGGGAACCCCGCGCCAAAATTTTTTAAAAAAATGGCGTGGGGGTCCCCCTCAAAATCCATACCAGACCCTTCAGGTCTGGTATGGATTTTAAGGGGAACCCCACGCCAAAATAAAAAAAATGGCATGGGGTCCCCTCAAAAATCCATACCAGACCTTTATCCGAGCACACAACCTGGCAGACTGCAGGAAAAGAGGGGGGGGGGCGAGAGAGCTGCCCTCCCTGAACCATACCAGGCCACATGCCCTCAACATTGGGAGGGTGCTTTGAGGTAGCCCCCCAAAGCACCTTGTCCCCATGTTGATGAGGACAAGGGCCTCATCCCCACAACCCTTGGCTGGTGGTTGTGGGGGTCTGTGGGCGGGGGGCTTATCGGAATCTGGAAGCCCCTTTAACAAGGGGACCCCCAGATCCCACCCCCCCTGTGTGAAATGGTACCCCTACCATTTCACAAAAAAAGTGTCAAAAATGTTAAAAATGACAAGAGACAGTGTTTGACAATTCTTTTATTTAAAGTCTTCTTCTTTCCATCTTCTTCGGGTCTTCTTCCTTCTTCCTTCGTTCTTTCTTCGGTTTCTTCCTCTGGTTCTTACTCCGATCCTCTGCTTCTTGCTCCAGTGTTCTCGTCTGGCATCTTCCTCAGCAGCGCCTTCTTCCCCGCTTCATTCTTGGGCCGCTCCGCATCCATGGGAGGCTCCCGCTGTGTGACGCTTCTCTTCTTCTGTCACTTCTTAAATAACGGAGCGAACGGTTACGTAGTGGGTGACCCCGCCCCCTCTGACATCACAGGGAAAGCCATAGGGAAGTCTCCGTCAAGTCCCCGTGTGTCAGACGGGGCGGGGTCACCAGGTGGCCCCACCCTCCGTTATTTAAGAAGTGTCAAAAGTAGAGAAGCGTCACACAGTGGGAGCCACCCATGGATGCGGAGCGGCCCAAGAACGAGGCGGGGAAGAAGACGCTGCGGAGGAAGATGCCAGACGAGAACACCAGAGCAAGAAGCAGAGGATTGGAGGAAGAACCAGAGGAAGAAGAAGATGGAGGAATAAACCAAAGGAAGAAGGAAGAAGACCCGAAGAAGATGGAAAGAAGAAGGCTTTAAATAAAGGAATTGTCAAAAACCGTCTCTTGTCATTTTTAACATTTTTGACACTTTTTTTGTGAAATGGTAGGGTACAAAAGTACCCCTACCATTACCATTTCACACGGGGGTCCCCTTGTTAAAGGGGGCTTCCAGATTCTGATAAGCCCCCCGCCCGCAGACCCCCACAACCACCGGCCAAGGGTTGTGGGGATGAGGCCCTTGTCCTCATCAACGTGGGGACAAGGTGCTTTGTGGGGCTGCTACCCTAAAGCACCCTCCCAATGTTGAGGGCATGTGGCCTGGTATGGTTCAGGGGGGCGCTCTCTCATCCCCCCTCTTTTCCTGCGGCCTGCCAGGTTGCGTGCTCGGATAAGGGTCTGGTATAGATTTTTGGGGGGACCCCACGCCATTTTAAAAAAAAATTTGTCGCGGGGTTCCCCTTAATATCCATGCCAGACCTCAAGGGCCTGGTATGGAATTCAGGGAGACCCCCGCACCATTTTTTTTTAAATTTTGGTTTGGGGTTCCCCTGTGGGGGAACCATTTTTATCAATGAACTTTTATGTGTATTGTCGGACCGACAATTCATTAATAGCCGCGAGTAGTTTTAAATGACTTTTTTTCCTTTGAAATGTCATTTTGCTGCCAAACTGTTCTAAACACGGGAAACATGCACCCCTTTACAGGCATACTATAGACACCCCCAGGTATGAAATTTAAAGGAATATTACACTTTTATTGTTTCACTTTAAGCATTATTAAAATCACTGCTCCCAAAAAAACGGCTATTTTTAAAACTTTTTTTTGCATTGATACATGTCCCCTGTGGCAGGACCCAGGTCCCCAAACACTTTTTATGACAATAAATTGCATATAAGCCTTTAAAATTAGCACTTTTGATTATTCATGTTCGAGTCCCATAGACTTTAACGGTGTTCACGTGTTCAAACAAATTTTTTGCCTGTTCGCATGTTCTGGTGCGGACCGGGGTGTTCGGCTCATCCCTAGTCAGTACTGTATAGTATGTATGTATGTATGTATATATATATATATATATATATATATATATATATATATATATATATTCATAACCTACATAAATTGACCAACAGCAGCTGGCAGAATTGTGGTTAATAAACAGGCTAGGGTTAGTAGAGGCAGCAGACAGGGGCAACACTGCACTGCTGTGGAAGTGATCAGGGACACTGTAACTGTTATGGCGGTAATCAGTGACACTGTAACTGGTGTGGTGAATGAATGAATGAATGATTTGTAAAGCGCTGCAATTGCGAACTGAATCGCCTCAAAGCGCTAATGTGTTTTGTGTCTGAGCAGCTTCTTAGAAGAGACTGCGAATCTGCGTTCTCCCCTTGCTTTGTAGAGGTATTTGGGAACGAGGAGGAGGTTTTGGTTGGATGATCGCAGATTGCGATTGGGTGTGTAGTGTTTTATTTTCTCTCGGAGGTATTGAGAGGCGTTTCCTTGTATGCATTTGTGGGTGAGGCAGAGGGTCTTGAATGTGATCCAATTCTTTACCGTTAGCCAATGTAGGCTCCTCAGGGATGGGGAGATGGACTCCCAGGGTTTTTTTCCTGTTAGCAGTCTTGCCACCGCGTTTTGAATGGCCTGTAGGCACGCAAGCTGATATTGGGGTAAGCCTATGTAGAGTGAGTTTGCGTAGTCAAGACAGGAATTGATGATTGTTCCAACTACTGCTGCTTTGTCCTTTCCTGGGAAAAAGGGAATGAGTCTGTGTAGCAGGCAGAGGAGATGGTGAGATCTGCTAACTACTGATCCTATTTGTGTATCCATTGTCATTTCTGAGTCAAAGATAACTCCGAGACTCTTGGCTTTGGTGCTCGGGGAGATGGTCTGTCCAAAGATGGTGGGAGGTATCCATGGAGTCTTGGTTTTGGGATTTTGGTTATTAGGGACACTGTAACTGGTGTGGTGGTGAGCAGGGGCAATGTGGCTGGTGTGGCAGTAATTAGGGACAATATGACAATATGGTTTGGCGATGATCATGGACACTGGGACTGGTTTGGCAGTAAACAGGGACACAGTTTCTGGTGTGCAGTGATTTTGGACACAGTACATGGTGTGACAGTGATTAGGGACAATATGACTGTTGTGGATGTGATTCGGGACAATATGCCTGGTGTGGTGATGATCAGGGATGCAGTAACTGGTGTGGCAGTGATCAGAGACAAGGTGACTGGTGTGGTGGTGATCAGGACCACAGTAACTTGGTGATTAGGGACACTGTAACTGTTGTTGCAATGATTAGGGGCAGTATGCTTGGTGTGGCAGTGTTTAGGGACAATCTGACTGGTGTGGCAGTGATTAGGAACACTATGAGTGGGTAACAGTGATTAGGGATGTGATTGGGTGGCGATGATTATGGACACTGCACTCTGAGTGGGTGGTGGCGATTAGGGACACTGTGAATGGGTGGAATATATATAAATACATATACACACTGTATAATATTATACAGTGTGTAAATACATATACACTGTATAATATTATTTCGTTTTACACTTTTTCTTTTACATATAAGTGCAGTGTTACAATAGTGACACTGTACTCTGGGAAGGGTGGGGTTAATCAGGGATTTTGTTTTTTTTTACTTTTTACACACTGTGATGCTATGATTGGTCACAGAGATCACACAATAGTAAACAAGGCATCATGAATGACAGTCTTGCTTACTATTGTAAATGTAATTGCTGTGATTGGTCCGGTACCATCTGACTTGGTACTATGATCGGTAATCTGCTGTGTCTGGTGGACACAGCAGTTACAGATCACACCACTGCACACCCCAGAGGGAGTGCACATGATGCAGTTCTGGGGGATCCATCAGCAAAAAAACCTAGGCCACTGACTCTTTGGCATATTTCACACATGCATGTTTATTCACAGCCTGGACTCCAGGTCAGTGTTGCTCCAATGCTTATGTGCCAACTTGGATTCATATAAAACACTCATGTTTACTGTGCCTCTCTTTCATTCTGGGTAGCCAGGGGGCGTACTACAGGCTTCTTAGTCCTTCAGAGGCATTCCATACATTTAAATAATGCATATTCTTACAAAACCAAGAAATTGCAGCACAGACATGGGAACAGATTTTAAGGTTTAATAGTTTGACTGTTTACATTATTTTTACTTTCCTTTTTTTTGAATGGCAAGCACTAATAAATGAGCTAAAACCTCAGAAAAGCAAATACATTGAAAGGTGTTGCAAGTAATTTTACATGCAAAAATATGAATGGCAGGGTATTGTATACATCCCCAGAGATAGCTGTTAACCTGCAATTAACTTATTGGCTAGCTGCAGGATTCTAAAGTTTAGTACAAATGGACTGCTAATAGGAAAGAGCCAGGAAAATAAAGACTTGCATGGTAGATGAGCCAAAGCCTTTTCACATCTTTTCACATCTAGAAGGTCAGGCCAATCAATCAGGGCAATGCTGAAATCATAAATAGTGCAAGATTAATGGTAAGGCTGCACTGGGGATGTGGTAGGGGACAGAAACATTAAACTCATAAGGGCAGAACTTTGGACATTGTGTTTATTATTCATAAGGATGTTAAGTGACAGAAGATTACAGCATACATTATGCAGTAGATTGCTGAAGGGGGTCAAAGTATCTGGCATTGAACTGAGTCCACTTGACATTTGTTTATGCATTTAATACCAGCATTTATTAAACTATGCAGTTTAAGTTGGAAATATAGTTATTTATCAATAGTGAAAAATGTTAATAAAACAAAACAAAATAAAAAATATGGTTTAGACAACAATCTGGTTGACTATGGAACTTAAACAACCGTAACAGACATTCCTGGCACACCATAGTCAGAAGGAATAAGGATTGATCAGGTAGAGTCTTCATATGTTTCTCCTATTGGTTCAGTGGTAAAGCAGATCTAATTCCTAATTGGATGGCAATTGATTTACTAAAGTACTGTATATTATGAACATTTTCCATGTTTTTGTCTTTTAATATAAAGTTTTTACCTGTTCTTCATTCTTTATTATTGCTGATCTCAAACAGCATTTTTCACACACTTTTATGCCCACATTTCCTTGCCCGACTTTCACATAATTTCTCTGGACCACTTTACTGATAGTGACAATGGTGAACTATGCCTATGCAACGTGTGCCAGCATGGTTGCTTATAGTCTGAACCAGAGACCAATTGGACAGGGCAACAATGCAGTTGCGGAACAGTTGGCAAATTACAACAGGAAGTTCGTCTTTTATGTCAGGGCCACAAGGTTTAATTTAATGAAAACTGCAGATTTATAAGATGGAAAATAACATTTAAAATTACATTAACATACTGTATTAAAGCTTATTTGAGATTTTAGTGATCAGGAATAATTACTTTACGTGCAAACCATTCATCTCGTTGCATGAATGCTCATGGAGTTAGCTTGTATGTCAGTTTAGTTTAAAAAATAACTTTCTGTGCTCAGTCGTATTGTTTCCATCTCATGTCTATAGATATCTTAGGTGGTTATATTGTTACTGTCTTTGCATAAAATTCCTTTTTAGTCAGGATGCTGAATCCAAGAAATCTCTACAGTTACATTTAGTGCTTGGTAATGTTATAATGTTGAGATTATAGTGCCTTGAGAAAGTATTCATACCCATTGACATTGTCCACATTTTGTCATGGTTTAACCAGTTCAGATCCATGCTATTGCCGAATGATGGCAACAGCGCGGACCTGCTCTATTGATGTCGTCCCATGCACGAGCGGCCTGCGCGCCCCCTGCAGGGCGCGTGGCATGCTCAGTGATCAGAGAGTCTATGAGACTCGCCTGATCACAGATCGGAGAAAGGGGTCAGTCCCGACCCCTTACCATGTGATCAGCTGTCAGCCAATGACAGCTGATCATGTGATGTAAACAGAGCCGGTAATCAGCTATTTTCTCTCCTCGCGCTGACAGTATGAGGAGGAAAAAAAGCAGATCACCAGCGGCCGTGAGAGGGACATTAGTCCCGATCACGGTGATCATCTGTGCCCCCTGCCAGTGACACCTAGCAAAAGGCAGCAGTGCCGCCTGCCAGTGCCCACCAGCGTCACCCATCAGTGCCCACAGTGCCACCCATCAGTGCCCACAGTGCCACCCATCAGCGCCCACAGTGCCACCCATCAGCGCCCACAATCAGTGCCACAACAACAGTGCTGCACATCAGTGCCACCTATCAGTGCCCATCAGTGTCACCTACCAGTGCCCATCAGTGCCCCCCATAACTGCCCATCAGTGCCACCCATCAGTGCCCCCCATCAGTGACGCCCATCAGTGCCCCCATCAGTGCCCCCCATCAGTGGTACCTATCAGTGCCCATCAGTGCCACCCATCCATGCCACCCATCTGTGCCACCCATTAGTGCCACCCATCATTGCCCATCAGTGGCCATCAGTGCCGCCTTATCTGTGCCCATCAGTGCCGCCTTATCTGTGCCCATCAGTGCCGCCTTAACTGTGCATATCAGTGCTGCCTTAACTGTGCTTATCCGTGCCCATCAGTGCAGCCTATCAGTGCTCACCAGTGTCGCCTCATCAGCGCATATCAGTGAAGGAGAAAAATTACCTGTTTGCAAAATTTTATAACAAACTATGAAACATGATTTGTTTTTTCAAAATTTTCCATCTTTTTTTGTTTGTTTAGCAAAAAATAAAAATCCCAGCTGTGATTAAATACCACCAAAAGAAAGCTCTATTTGTGGGAAAAAAATGCTAAAAATTTCATTTGGGTACCGCGCAATTGTCATTCAAAGTGCGTCAGTGCTGAAAACTGAAAATTGGTCTGGGCAGGAGGGTGGTTTAAGTGCCCAGTAAGCAAGTGGTTAACCAAAAACATAAATGTATTTTATTGGTATTTTATGTGATAGACCAACACAAAGTGGCACATAATTGTGAAGTGGAAGAAAAATGATAAATGGTTTTCAAAATTTTTTACAAATAAATATCTGAAAAGTTTGGCGGGCATTTGTATTCAGCCCACCGAGTCACTACTTTGTAGAACCACCTTGTGCTGCAATTACAGCTGCAAGTCTTTTTGGGGATATCTCTACCAGCTTTGCACATTTAGAAAGTGACATTTTTGCCCATTCTTCTTTGCAAAATAGCTCAAGTTCTGTGAGATTGGATGGAGAGCATCTGTGAACAGCAATTTTCAAATTTTGCCACAGATTCTCATTCAGATTTAAGTATGGACTTTGGGCCAATCTAACACATGAATATGCTTTGATCTAAACCAGTGGTCTCCAAACTGGGGGCCAGTTGCGGCCCTTTGCTTACTTTTATCTGGCCCTTGGGGCACTATTTTCATCCACTGATGCCTACAATGGGGCATAATTCCCCCACTGACATGAATAAAATGCCAGAATTCCTCCCAATGACACCAAAGATGGGGAACATTTCCTCCAAATGACACAAATGATGGGGAACAATTCCTCCCAATGACACCAATGATGGGGTCCAATGACACCAATGATGGCCCACAATTCCTCTCACTGACACTAACATTGGGGTGCTGTTCCTCCCACTGACACCAAATTGGGACACTGTCTATTCTCACTAATGTCCAGACCTTTTCTACTCCCAATAACCACAGTCTGGCCTCCTTAAGTCTGAAGGACAGTAAACTGGCCCTCTCATTAGAAAGTTTGGAGACGCCTGATCTAAACCTTTCCATTGTAGCTCTGGCTGTATGTTTAGGGTCATTGTCCTGCTGAAAGGTGAACCTCCACCCCAGTCCCAAGTGTTTTGCAGATTCTAACATGTTTTCTTTTAAGATTGCCCTGTATTTGGTTCCATCCATCTTCCCATCAACTCTGACCAGTTTCCATGTCCCTGCTGAAGAAAAGCATCCCACAACATAATTCTGCCACCATCATGTTTCAAGGTGGGGATTGTGTGTTCAGGGTGATGTGCAGTGTTAGTTTTCACCACACATAGCCTTTTGCTTTTAGGCCAAAAAGTTCCATTTTGGTCTCATCTGACCAGAGAACCTTCTTCCACATGTTTGCTGTGTCCCCCACATGGCTTCTCACAAACTACCAGTGGGAATTCGTATGGAGTTCTTTCAAGAATGGCTTTCTTCTTGCCACTCTTCCATAAAGGCCAGATTTGTGGAGTTCACAATAATAGTTGTCCTGTGGACAGATTCTCCCACATGAGCTGTGGATCTCTGCAGCCCCTCCAGAGTTACCATGGGCCTCTTTGCTGATTCTCTGGTTTATGCTCTCCTTACCCGGCCTGTCAGTTTAGGTGAATGGCCACGTCTTGTTAGGTTTGCAGTTGTGCCATACTCTTTCCATTTTCAGATGATGGATTGAACAGTGTTCCGTGAGATATTCAAAGCTTGGGATATTTGTTTACAACCTAACCCTGCTTTAAACTCCTCCACAACTTTATCTCTGACCTGTTTTGTGTGCTCCTTGGCCTTCATTATGCACTTTGTTCACTAAGGTTCTCTAACAAACCTTTGAGTTCTTCACAGAACTCAACAGCTGTATTTATACAGTAAAACCTTGGTTTGAGATTAACTTGGTTTGAGAGCGCTTTGAAAGACAATTTTTAAATAAATTTTGACTTGATATACAAGCGATGTCTTGATATACAAGTAGCGTCATGTCACAACTGAGTATAAAAGATAAGAGAGGCACCTCTAAGTGTAGCAATATGGTTACAATTAATGAAGTATGCAGGCATCCGGGGTAAAGCTGTCCACATAGATCATTTCCTGCCATCAACATCATCCCTTCCACGCTGCACTCCACGAGCGGTTCAAGCCACGCTTTCAGAACGCTCTACTGCAGGGTAGTCTTGCCGGTCACGATTGCAGACTGACATTGGTGAGAGTTGGTGGTGCGGAGGATGGTCTATGTGGACAGCTTTACCCCGGATGCCTGCATACTTAGATGTGCCTCTTTTAATCATCAACCATGTGAGTTGCTAAATATTGTACTTTTATTAAATGTAACCATATTGCTACACTTAAAGGCAATGAAAACAAGGAAGAACAAAAGCTCAGGACTCTATGTGAGGACAATAAATTGTACCTCCATCTCCAATATTTGGATAGCTAAGGACAAAGTTTGGGACTTAATATGGATCATATAGCCAAAAAGGTAGCAGAGCGTATTGATGTCTGGTGGGTATACCATAATTGTGACCATTCATTTTACGTAATGTATACAGTATAATACAATAAAAAGTAAGAAACTAGAATTCCGTAACAAGATACATAGTAACATATTATCATAACAGCATGATGGTATCATAATAGTGACATCATACAGTTGCCAGACACAGTAATACATATCTCCACAGTACTAGTATATACTGTATGCTACCAATAAAGTGTAGGCCAAATGTGGCGCATGACTCCATCCCCAATAGGACAAACAAAAGGACAAAAAAGAACAAGAATTGGGACTTTATATGAGGACATAAAAATGTACCTCCCTCCCCAACAATTAGTTAATTAGGAGCAACGTTTGGGACTTTATATGAATCATGCAGCCTGGGAGGTGACACGGCACAATGATGTCTGGTGAATAATCATGATTGTGACCATTTTTATTATTAGTAACATAATACATACAATATAATCAGATAAAAGTAGGAAAGTTTTAATTCCAAAATGTAATGATAATAGCATGTTAACATAGCAGCATAATGGTATCACAATAGTTAACATCATAAAATAGCCAGACTCGTTGATACGTGTCTCCACAATAATAAATGTATAAGGTATTGTTATTAGTTGACAACAACATCACATTCACACTGTAGACCCCCCCCCCTTTTTAGTGCCATATCATTTTGGATCCTACCAAGTTTAATATATTATACATTTATTATTGTGGAGACACGTATCAATGAGTGTGGCTATTTTATAATTTTAACTGTTGTGATACCATGCTGCTATGTTAACATGCTATTATCATTACGTTTTGGAATTAAAGCTTCCCTAATTTTATCTGATTATATTGTATGTATTATGTTACTAATAATAGAAATTGTCACAATCATGGATTATTCACCAGACATCATTGTGCCGTGTCACCTCGCAGGCTGCATGATTCGCATAAAGTCCCAAACGTTGCTCCTAATTACACTTAGAGGCGCCTCTTTTCTCTTTTATACTCTGTAGCTGCTGCTGGATTTTGCTTCTATTGCCCTTGTGGAGGCTGCCATTTGTGGATGGACATTTTATAGTTACACAACCCATCACATTACTATAATCTTTTTATATGGACTATAAACTGAAGGACTTATGAATAAATGGTTGTGGAACAAATCATTTGAGTTTCCATTATTTCTTATGGGGAAATTTGCTTTGATATACAAGTGCTTTGGATTACAAACATGTTTCTGGAACTAATTATGCTCGCAATCCAAGATTTTACTGTTCTGAGATTAAATTACACACAGGTGGACTCTATTCACTATTTAGGTGACTTCTGAAGACAATTAGTTCCACTAGATTTAGATTCTGAATACAAATGCACGCCACACTTTTCACATATTTATTTGTAAAAAAATGTTGAAAGCCTTTTACCATTTTCCTTCCACTTCACAATTATGTGCCACTTTGTGTTGGTCTATCACATGAGACACCAATAAAATACATTTACGTTTTTGGTTGTAACGTGACAAAATGTGGAAAATTTCAAGGGGTATGAATACTTTTTCAAGCACTGTATGTGAAAAGGCTTTTACTGTGGCAATCCATTAAATATGTTTTATCATATCTTCTTTTAATGGGAGAACATTAATTACAGTATGCAGAAAAAACAACCTGACATATTGTTTGTCTATGTCCACCACTTCATTGTAGTTAGTGATAATTTAGCTTACAATTAACAAATGGAAAGAACTCCTACTGCTTCATTGGTGCTGAACCCATACCTCCCAACATTCTGACAAAATGCAAACCATGTAGATAAAGGACAAGCCCCCAACCACATCTCCAGTTAAGTAGACAATGAAAAATTAAAATGATAGGCTAGACCCACAAGTGTGTTTTTTTCAACTACTACTCATCCTTTATACTGGCAAATTCAAAAAAACAAAAAAAAACAAACAAATGCAATATTTTAGAGGTTGAATGAAACATTTAGTGCAGTATTATGCCCCGTACACACGGTCGGACTTTGTTCGGACATTCCGACAATGAAATCCTAGGATTTTTTCCGACGGATGTTGGCTCAAACTTGTGTTGCATACACACGGTCACACAAAGTTGTTGGAAAGTCCGATCGTTCTAAACACGGTGACGTAAAACACGTACTTCGGGACTATAAACGGGGCAGTGGCCAATAGCTTTCATCTCTTTATTTATTCTGAGCATGCATGGCACTTTGTCTGTCGGATTTGTGTACACACAATGGGAATTTCCGACAACGGATTTTGTTGTTGGAAAATTTTATATCCTGCTCTCAAACTTTGTGTGTCGGAAAAGCCGATGGAAAATGTGTGATGGAGCCTACACAAGGTCAGAATTTCCGACAACAAGGTCCTATCACACATTTTCCATCGGAAAATCCGACCGTGTGTACGGGGCATAACACTTATTTTAGTTAAGGGTATTCAGTGCCATTTTTTTTGTTTGTTTTTGTCTGTGTCCTTGTTGCAGATTTTCCCTCACTTGCTGTCCAATAATGAGTCATAAGAGAAAATCGCTCTAAAGCCATTCATACACTATACAGCCTGATTTTACAGTCTCCTTTAGATCTAGTATTAACTTCCATTAACTTAGTAGTGTTTTGGTAAATCTAAAATAAATTCAATAGAGATTATACGATTAAATGATATAGTGTATGGCCAGCTTAATGGACCCCTGGACAGCAATGAAACCTGACAGGAGATCTAACCCTTATTCATGCTATCCATAACAAAAACATTTATATTTAGGTCTATGCATCAGACCAAAAGGAGGGGCAATGGAGGAGGGAAAGGGGACAGAAGAACGTGGTTCCAAAAGGATAGTCCCTCCAAACGATGGACATTTGGAAGCTATGGCTAAACCTTTTTAACTGGTTTAGATATGCTTAGCTATGACACGGTGAGGAAGCCAAGTTGTCAGACATATGTCTATTTTACATACTCCCCTAATGTTAAGTGGCTTGATTACATGCAAATAGTAGGTGCACAAAATATGTAGGAGAGGTCTAATGTTTTTACTGGAATCATGGATCATGCTTTGTTATTAGCTGAATAGGTAACCTAATGCCTTTGCTTGGAAACCTGTACAGATGAGCGAATACATGCAAAACTGATTTATAAATAAAATATTTATTATGTATTTATTTACAAATACACGCAAAACAGAATAGATTTATAAATATATATCCTCATATGCATATATAAAAAATAACTACAAGCTTGTGATCAAATACAATTTTCTTAATTTAGTCCCACCCCCTAAACAGATAAAATTGTAATCCTTGCAACAGTCTGGGTGGGAAGTTCTAGTATTATCATGATTATTATTTGTATTTCCTAGTCTGTAGTTTATTAAACTTAGAGGCAACCTTCCTTGTATTTATATTTACACAGAAAATATCCCAGGCACAACTGATGTAAAGAGCTCAACTGTCTTTGATTTAATTAAGTTCTGCTTACATGGTTCTTCCTCTGCCAAAATTAGATTTTATATGATGTCTGGATGCATATAAGCTATAATTAATCTACATTCTTTAAATGAAAATGCTTTTGGAGTTCATTTTATTTTTTGTAGTGGTTTAATGTGGACGTCAAATAAGTACTGCTGAGTTTTATCTTTACTATAACTCTTAAATGATTATGCTTAACTTACTATTGCTATAAATGAAGTTCTAATTATTCTATGCATAAAAAATGAAATTTCAAACCAGTCTGTCAGATTCTCACTACCAATGCAGAAAATTAACTGTTGATCTACCAGAAATTCAGTGTACTCCTAACTTTGTGTTTGAATTGAAAACATTGAATACTTTTGCTGCACTGAAATTCCAGCCAATGTTGTCAGCCTTGTTTGCTGAAAAACAGAACTCCCCTACACCTCTCTGTTGCTCTACAAATGCATACATTGAGTTCTTTCCTAGCAAAATAATGCTGCTGTCTTGAGTCCCAAGAGCCTGCCTAACACACTGGGCCTGATAAACTATAGATGATTCAGTGCCCTACCATGTATGCTTGTTTGAACAAACATGCACACAGTACCCCCAATAAACAGAGGTCCCCCAGGGACCTCTGCTTATTAGCTGCATATTGTAGAGTGACAGCACACACCTGGCACATTGTCACTGTACTAGGAGTGATAGAGCAAGCTATAGAAGTCCACTGTATCACTTCTTCTCCTTTCTCCCCTGTGATCAGGAAGTGATCACCAGGGGGAGAGAAGGGCAGAGCTATCTGCAGTCTGCTTCTTTTGGTGAGTGTCTGTATGATCACGTATCAAAGGAAGCCTGGCAGCTGCCTCCTCTGTCCTACTCTTTCACTTAGGCACACTATGTTTATTTGGCACATCTGAAGTGTGCATCACACATGCATGTGCAAAAAAATGTTGGAAAAACAATAATTTGCTGGGACCACTGTGTGCAGAGAAAAGAGGTTTAGTTCTGAGGGATGTCAATAGGAATTGGGCTTAAAGCAACTGCCCCACAAGGACTTAGCAAGCTTGAAGATAATGTTGCAGGATGCAATACAGATGTTTCTCTTTAAGAACAAGTAAAAACAAATAATGCTAGGACATGCTCATCAGAAGGAGGGGTATGTTTGAGATTACATAGTAGGTGAGGTTGAAAAAAGACACAAGTGCATCAAGTCAAACCTGTGTGTGTGCTTTTATTTCAGTATTACATTGTATATCCCTGTATCATAAGGAAATGATTGTGGATGGCTGCACTTCCAAAAATCCTTTTATTGAAGCTTCATATGACAAGTGATATAACAAGGTAATGACTAAGCGCTAACATTTGCGTGAAACAGGTCTGCCTTTTTGTCCCCTGCTCCATCTGTCAACCACTTGTCATATGAAGCTTCAACAAAAGGATTTTTGGAAGTGCAGCTGTCTGGAATCATTTCCTTATGTTACATAGCATGCGAGCTGGGCTAGCACCTGATTAAGCTGTGTGGAGATTAACCATAGACTCACTCACCTGGAGCGGTTTTTCTTGTATATCCCTGTATGTTGTAGTCGTTCAGGAGCCTATCTAATAGGGGTAATGCCTAGATATACGTGCTATTCAGGTTGGGTTACAAATTGTAAAGGCATTGGCATAAGGCATAAGGACTGAATTACATGTGTACATGTTTTGCATTAGTGTTGTTTGCTTTGTCATACCATAATAAATATGAGCAAATTTGTGATCGCAAGATTTTTGGCACATGGCTGTCACAGCTGACACATATGTCAATTAATACACCTTCTTTTCAGAAACCTTGATTAACAACAGGCTTTTGTTAACACTTCAATCCATGAATCACCATAAGGTCAGTTTCAGGAAATATTAGTCAATAACTTCTTTTCAAAACTAATTAGTCCTCCTCTCAGTTCCTAACAAATAGAAAAATTGTTGGACTGCAGTTTTATTTTAAATATTAGTAGTGAGAAATCTCACTAAAATTTGAAATGCATTTGTCACATTTTTGTAATGTTGTACAGTCTTCCACAACATAGAGAAAGGTAGCAGCAAACACATTAGTTAGGTGATTTTTTCCAGAGGATCAAGAATCTTGAAGTTGCAACAATCTGTTAATCACACTGTAATATTTGAAATGTCCAGAGTTCACTTCGTCTGTTTCTCATTATCCCTTGAACAGCTCTGGATGCTCAAGAAAAAAAACTTTATATTTTCCATAGCATGTGTGAAATATTTAATATCTCCCCTGCCCCCCCAAACAGCTTCAAGAATTACTCCTTCTATGCCTGCCAGTTTTACTAGACCAATATAACACTTTCAGAAGTTTTATGAGTTCCAGCATGAAACCAGAGAAGATGTCAGCCTGCTTTGAAGACACCATAATGACCTGGCATGAAACCTGCATAGCTAGCAATTTTTTTCTAGTGTTTATGTGCAGAAGTTACTTTTCCTGACCCGGCATTAGTAACCAAATATTCCAATTTAATCAAGACCCATTTAACCCTTATGTCCCATGCCAGCAATTAAAAATGATGAGTGCTACATAAAATAATGTGAGACATTAATATCTTTGGGAAATCACTGCTAAGCCATTAAAAATATACTTGATCTCGGTAAGTGTTTTTCCTTTCCTCAATTTATTGTTTAAATAGTTTCCAATAGTATAACAACAACTAAGTAGAACTGGAAGGTGTACAGAAAAGGATAACTGACAATTTTATGAGTTATGGCAACAGCAGGAAAAATATTCTTCTGCATTACATTTTAAGATTCATAGCTATTGATGATGATGATGATTATGCAATATTTTCAGAATTTTGCTTAAAGCTCTGCAATACTAAAATGTTCATTTGTAGCTCTGGAAAGATTTGAGAAGAGTAAATAGTTAAGTCAAGTTTTATTGATGTCAATGGACCTGTTGGAGGGATTGTAGATCACTTCCTGCCCCTGTGACAGTAAGACAAGAAAGAGTGGAGCAGTTGTCACTAAGGCAATAAGACCCAGACAGTAATTTTTAACCTCACAGATGTCTTTACTCTACACATTTTTATTAAAAAAGTGTTTTGTTGTAGCTTGTGTCCTCAATGTAGCGATCTCCTGTAACTTCCTGCCTAGACAGGAAGTGAGGGGAAATATCTACAATGGTGAAACAGACTGGAATAAGAATCTGACAAAATCTCTGGAGCTAGGCTTTATTGTGAACTTGTGTGGATAGAAATATGAAAGTTTATATAAGGAAGTTGCCTAGTGAGTCCCTCACCTGATACAAGGACGCAGGATATTTAGGACTTTTCAGACAAAAAAAGATGTATGTTTGCTCTGGCAAATGTCACAGTATGAAGACATGGAATGGCAAAAATCATTGGAACACATGGGCAACAAACTGGCAATTGTTATAACACATGGGCAAGAAATGGGCAGGCAAAACCTGAGCAATGGCAAATAATACATACCATATAAAAATGAAGTAGATTTTATGTAAAACTAAAGGCAACTTTGTTGTATTATTTGGATAGAATAATAAGGGAGAGTTATAACCCCTGTTAGTTTTTTCTTTCTTTTTCATCTGTGTTATATTAGGGAGATTTTCTTAATTTTTCTTCCTATAGCCAAAACGAGAAGTGAGAGAAAGTCCTGGTTGTCCCCAGGGTCACCAGAACTAGCGTTCCCATTGGAAGATATCCACTCTATTACTGTTCCGGGTAAACCCAAAATTTGGGATTTTCTTTTACTTTAATTTTCAATGATAATGGTAAACATGACAAGTAGAGAAGGTGAATCTCCAGAATAGGGGCACAGACAGTAATAAAAACTTGACAGGTGTTCTAATATCTCTCCACTCTCTCCAAAACTAAAAACAAAGTTTTGCATTTAGTTATATTTTAGCTTGACCCTATACTAAAATAACACTCTAACCAAATAAAAAAAAGAGTAGACTTTTTTTCAAGCAAATCTCACCTAAGCAACTCAGCAAGTGAGAGTTTCTGCTTCATGGAACTTTCACTTAAAAAATCATTTCCTCAAATCTTTGTCTTTAATCAGTTTTAGCAAACTACTCCCCAGATATCATCAGCTTCATCATCATCATTAAAAGGTATAACTAAAAAGGTTTAACCAGCAAAAAGGTATATATAAACAGTCATTTTACATTCTTAAAAGGCAAGTTTCAGCTTAATGAAATTTAAGTATTAATAAAAAGCTAGGGTAATCCTCTTCCAAATACTTCTGCAATAATAGTCATTAAACTTTTCATGTCTTGTCTTTGGAAACTCCAGTAAAACAGTTAAGATGCTTTGGCTGTTGAATGGTCTGATGGACTTTTCACTTGGAAAGCTCCCTGTAACCTTGGATTGAAAATAATCCTTAATGTCTGTTTTCACTCACAGTGCTTAGCCATATTACATTGATTGGTGGAGTATTATTTTCAGTTTCTTGGGCTAAAGTAATTTTGGCAGCAAAGCAAAACCTTTAGCACAATTAGGAGATCTTGCTAACGCCACTAAATCCCAACTAGTGTAATGTTTCTTTATGTCACGTCTCATACAAAGAAGTGATGTTGAGTACATGTGATTTATATTTCCTCGCTTGTCTTTATTCTATTTCTCTGCTTTTCTGTATCCTGATACAAAAAAAGTTGTTATGTATATTATATAACTAAATCTTTATATTTAACTTCTTCTTTTCCTCCTTGTCCACTAGCTTTAAGTATTTCAATAAGGAAAATGCTTTGTACAGAAAGCTTATGGCAATCAATCAAAAGTAATATTTCATTGTTATTGTTATGTTCATTGTGCTGTTGAAACTAACACTTATGGTCTTTATTGGAAGCTCGTGTGGCAGGGTGACCATGTATGAGCAATGTTGAGACAGGGGCAAAGTGTTGTACTTCATGACAGGAAATGGCTGAACAAGGACCTTCATGGCAAGATCACCGGGTATATGTTAATGTAAGCTGCAGATTTAAAAGTAATAAATATTGCTTTTAAAATGTCATTAATAACACTTATATGAGATTTTAGTGACTTAAGCCTAGTACACACTACTAGTTTTTTTTTTTTCGTTCAACCTGAGTTGAACAAAAAAAACCCTGAAAGCTCAGGTCTGAGCCACAGTACTAACAATCCAATGTTAGTTTAGTGATGCTACTGTTGTTCTATTTTATTCCGACAGGATGAAGGCTCCTCCGCCAAAACACTCCAGTCAGAGCTCTCAGCCAGAGTGCTGACCAGGAGCCAGTCAGCAGACCTTTTTCGGTCATGCCCCTTTGACAAAATCCAGCCAAACGGCTTCTGTTGGACCAGCCGAAGTACACATGGGCCAAATGTCAGCCGGTTACTATTGAACCGGCTGATGCCGTCTGAAATTTGGCTTGTGTGTACGGGGCTTTAGTTTACATACACTTTAAAAGCTCTTTTCAATATCATTAATATATCTGGCTCCAAAGGCATCATGTAACACAGATAAGATTTCTTTCTTGCCTCTATAATTTATTATTAATAACTTATACCTGTATAACTCTTAGCCACTGCACTCTGAAGTTGTATATTGCACACAAGAGAACTGTGGAATATATATTCTGGGATTTTCCTGAAGCTGATGTGTGAGAGTGGTAAGAATATAAAAGATAGCAGAATAGTGATTCTGGAGTGTACAGTATAGAATACAGCAATGATGATGGTGTAGTCTTGTAACCCCCCCCCCCAAAAAAAAAAAAAAACATGGCAACACAGGATACATAACAACTATTTTAAGCAGTGTATCTTGCCAACATTCAACTCAGCCTGTGCTCTGCTAAAATATCAGCCTAAATTTACCCATATAGCCCAGCACATTCACTAAGGTGAAGACAGAGGACTGTTACAGAAAGTAATGGCTCCCCACATGCATTTTAATGCATACCTTTATTTTCAAAGACAGTTCTTCATGATCCCTGCTTGTGCATTGGGCTATCTGTACAGCTGTAAAGGCTCTGGACAAGTCATGCTGCATAAGAATGTGTTGTAATAACTTGCATGGGGATCATTTTGTGATTATAGGCATACTTGCCATATGTGATAGTATTTGTAACCTCTTGACCTAAAGTGCTTCTTTTGCTATAAAGTTACTTTGCTATTAGAGAAAATACAGGCGTAACCTGGAAAAAGATGCTTATCGGGTAACATCTTATCTACTTACTTGTACCGCTCAAAGTATTGATGCAAAACAGCATCAAGGCAAACAGCATTTTCAGACAGAGAGGTTAACAAAGGCAGCAATTATATTTCTTTCATAATAGATTGCCTTTAACAATATTTTGTTTTTCTTATGAAAATCTGTTGAACTTTTGTAACAAATACTTGAAATGTATTGCTCTAGACTTTTATTACTTTGTTAAAGTCAAAAAGGGTATTTTCAGCAAATTCAAGTGTAGTACAGTATATCATAATTAGCGTTGCATTTACAAATCTAATATGATAAGAGTAATAACCCTCTTTGTGGAGACAATAAAAATGCAATAACACACATGCAGGGAAAAAATTATTTATTTGTGAACAATATCGTATTTGCTCTTTTTCATGACATGCACTTTATATTAACAGGTTTTCAGGTTGTTGTTTTACCAATTGTTCCTGACAAATTGTGTGCAAGGGTCAAGTAAACCTATTAGCTTTAAGTAGTTTACTTATGCTGCCATTAAGTAGGTAGAAGTGGAATAAAACTCACAAATGTAAAGAATAACACTAAAAGAAGTTTACAAAAAATTCAAAAAACAGGTATTTAGCTTGTAGCTTAAGTGCCCTTGAAATACTCATATTTGCTGCTTTGCAACAATGGGTTTTATATCTATTTATTCTCATCAAAACAAAAAAATCTCAACTAAAAATGTGTTTTTTTATCCAGGTAAATATTATTATTATTATTATAATACAGGATTTATATAGCGCAAACAGTTTGTGCAGGGTTTTACAACATGAGGGCAGACAGTACAGTAAAAATAAAATTCAATACAGGAGGAATCAGAGGGCCCTGCTCATTAGAGTAATATGACATTTTGTATAAGGGCTCTTGCATACAAGCAGCAGCTCAATGTAAAAATCTGTCTTTCTTCCACCTGGGAAGCCCAGGTGTAGCATACAGAGTCCTATAGACATGAATGTCTGTGCACTTCCCGAGCGGTGAAAAGATACTGGCATTCACATTGAATGGGCTCAGTTGATCGTGTGCAAGATGCCTCATAACATTTTTTATTGTTTCTTTTAGCCAAATGGATGGAAGCCGCAGCTTCTTTTGTACTATTTCACCTTACTTCTTGTGATAAACAGCCTATTGTTTACTAAGCTCAAAAGCTCAAGCTGAAGTTAGGATACAAAACGACATTACTTCTTCAACTGTGGTTTTCAACTGTGGTTTATACACACAAGGCACATCTTAAAGCAGATTCTCATGTGCTGTCTCCTTAGATGACCCTTATTTGGCTGGGGAATCTTTGAAAATCAACCACACACTATAAATGTCAACATCAATTTACTATACATATGAATGCTCAATGATTGGAATGGTTGATGTGAGTATAGCATGCAGTTTGACCAATGACCAAAAAGCTCCCCAGAAACGGTCGTAGGCAGGATGTACATATTACTCAAAGTGTTGCGTTTTGCCATAGAAGAACGTTGTTTCAGGGTTTGTATCTGGGAAGGAAGCCAAAGACCGAGACAAAGGTGATGTCAGCAGAATTTGGATGTGACTCATCAGTTTCTGACTGTTGGTTAAAGACAAAGCCAGACCAGCATCACTGAAGGAGACCAAAGTTTTTTTTATTTTCTGCTAGATTGACCACTTGCAAGGGAATTACTTGTTAGCTTTATTATAAATAAATGTGCAAAGAAAACCTTTACAGTGTAAGGCCTGACAAAACTTTTTTTATTTTTTTTTTAGTTTTGGATAGAAATGGAAAAAACTGAAAAAAAAAAATAAATAAATAAAAATAAGAAAAAAGTTCTGACCTTTGATCTGCATACTTATTCCAGGTCAATTACTAAAAACTGAAAAAAGTGATTTTAACCACTTCAGCCCCGGAAGGATTTACCCCCTTCCTGACCAGAGCACTTTTTGTGATTCGGCACTGCGTCGTTTTAACTGACAATTGCGTGGTCGTGCGACATGGCTCCAAAACAAAATTGACGTCCTTTTTTTCCCCACAAATAGAGCTTTCTTTTGGTGGTATTTGATCATCTCTGTGATTTTTATTTTTTGCGCCATAAACAAAATAAGAGCGACAATTTTGAAAAAAACACATTATTTTTTACATTTTGCTATAATAATTATTCCCAAAAAGTATATTAAAAAAACATTTTTTTTCCTCAGTTTAGGCCCATCCGTATTCTTCTACATATTTTTGGTAAAAAAAATCGCAATAAGTGTTTGATTTGTTGGCGCAAAAGTTATAGCGTTTACAAAATAGGGAATAGTTTTATGGCATTTTTATTAATATTTTTTTTTTACTAGTAATGACGGCGATCAGCGATTTTTATTGTGACTGCGACGTTATGGTGGACATGTCAGACATTTTTGACACATTTTTGGGACCATTGTCATTTGTACATTCATTGATTCCTGTATAAATGACACTGGCAGTGAAGGGGTTAACCACTAGGGGGCGGGGAGGGGTTAAGTGTGTCCTAGGGGAGTGATTTCTAAGTGTCAGGGGGATGGGCTGGTGTGTGACGTCACTGATCTCTGCTCCAATGACAGGGAGCAGAGATCGAGTGACACTTGTTACTAGGCAGAACGGGGAGATGCTGTTTACAAAGGCATCTCCCCACTCATCCTCTCCGTGAGGCTATCGCGGGTATGCCCACGGCGATCGAGTCCGCAGGGCCTGCGACCCGACTCACGGAGATCGCGGCAGGCGCGCGCGCGCACACACACGGCGGCAAATTCAAAGTAACGTATGGGTACGTTACTTTGCGCAGCCGTGCCATTCTGCTGACGGAAATTTACAGGAGCCGGTCGGGAACCTGTTAAAGTCTAAAATTTGTATTACCTTAATGCATTCACAGAATTATGGTAAAAAATTCCCCACTAACTGTCCCACCCCACCAAACACTTCTGTCAGCGATTCCGCGCTGTCCTGGCCACAGCTATTCTCCCTTCACTTCCTGGTCTCACAGGGGACATAGGCAGCAGCAGCCACATTGTGTGTGTCTATGGATTCACACAGCCTGGCTTGGTAGCACATGGCTTATAGGGCACTTATAGGAAGAACGAACAGTAAGCACCAGTGAAGAAATCCAAAAGAGGAGGTAAGTGGCTGCTCTGTGCAATACCATTGCACAGATATGGTAAGTGTAACCTCTTTTTTATTTTAATAAAAAATAAATTAGGCTTTAGCATCACTTTAAAGAGAAAGGATTAGCATTCTATCCGGACAGCAAGTAGAAGGTCAGCAATCGTGGCCTTCATATCTGTATAATGACATGTCTCTTTTAAATTAGTAGGGTGCAGTCAATCTCCAAAAAAGTTGGAAAATGTGTAGTCAGAGCTTTTGAATTGTAATGGCTAATAGGAAATTGAATAACTTCCTAGACTTTGTATGCACTTTGAGACCAGGGACCTGGAATACTGAGTTTGAGAAATAGGGAATACAGTCAATGGCATAGACTTTGGGAAATATGCAATGTTTTACAAATCCCTGATTTATAAATGTCTTGTTTGAGTCATAATTAAAACAAATTGTTCTTAGCTCTTCATATTTTATCACAGTATGTGAAACAAGAAATGTAATCTGTTTAACAGTTGTTTTAAATATTGAGATAACACACAAAGGGGTTTATTTACTAAAGCTGCAGAGTGCAAAACCAGGCTCATTTCTACATAGAAACCAATCAGCTTCTAACCTCAGCTTGTTCAATTAAGCTTTGGCAATAAAACCTGGTCAATTTGAATATTTACTGCAAAAGAACAGCTCCCTATACTGATATTCATCACACCTAATAAATATCTGCTAAAGACAAAATGTCACGCACATATTGTTTTGTATTAATTGCAGAAAAAAGTGTGTTTATGCATCATTTATTATCAGCTTAACTGGTTGCCGACCAGCTGCCGCAGGTTCACTGGGGCAGAATGGCACGGCTGGGCGAAAATACGTTACCTTACGTCGCCTCGCCTTTTGGCCACTAGGGGAGCACTCGCCACCCACAGCGTGTGCCCAGAGCTGATGCGAGTGCCTGGCAGGCACGATGTCCACCGGGCAACCGCGATCGCTTGTGACAGAGCGAGAACTGGGATCTGTGTGTGTAAACACACAGATCCCGGTTCTCTCATGGGAGAGGAGACAGATTATGTGTTCATACTATGTATGAACACCAATCTCTCTCTCCTCCCAAACAGTTCCATCCCCCTACAGTTAGAACACACCTAGGGAACACAGTTAACCCCTTGATCGCCCCCTAGTGTTAACCCCTTCCCTGCCAGTGACATTTATACAGTAATCAGTGCATTTTTATAGCACTGATTGCTCTATATTTGTCAATTGTTCCAAAAATGTGTCAAAAGTGTCCAATTTGTCTGCCGCAATATTGCAGTCCCAATAAAAATCTCAGGTCGCCGCCATTACTAGTAAAAAAATAATAATAATAACTATAGCTATAACTTTTGTGCAAACCAATCAATATACACTTATTGCAATTTTTTTTACCAAAAATATGTACAAGAATTCATATCGGCCTAAACTGAGAAAAAAAATTTATTTTGAAAAAAAATGTGGATATTTATTATAGCAAAAAGTAAAAGATATAGGGGGTTATTTACAAAAGGCAACTCCACTTTGCACTACAAGTGCAAACTACAAGTGCAAAGTGCACTTGAAATTGCACTGAAAGTGCACTTGGAAATGCAGTCGCTGTAAATCTGAGGGGAAGCTCTGCTGATTTTATCATCCAATCATGTGCAAGCTAAAATGCTGTTTTTTATTTTCCTTGCATGTCCCCCTCAGACCTAAAGCGACTGCACTTCCAAGTGCACTTTCAGTGCAATTTCAAGTGCACTTTGCACTTGTAGTTTGCACTTGTAGTGCAAAGTAGATTTGCCTTTAGTAAATAACCCCCATTATGTTTTTTTTCAAAATTGTCGCTCTTCTTTTGTTTATAGCGCAAAAAATAAAAACCACAGAGGTGATCAAATACAACCAAAAGAAAGCTCTATGTTTGCGAAAAAAAGGACTTCAATTTTGTATGAGTACAGTGTTGCACAACCGCGCAATTGTCGGTTAAAGCGATGCAGTGCCGTAGCGCAGAAAATGTTCTGGTCATTTAGCAGCCAAATCTCCCGGGGCTAAAGTGGTTAATGCTTTAAAGTGAATATTTCCTTTTTATAGCAATGTGCTTAGAGATACTGGTGCAATAAGTCAAGGTTGAGCAATGCTATTTATTTTTATCTCATTAGGACTTTATTTTTCTTAATAAGCAAATTCATAAATAAATTAAACTCCCGAACCTACTTCTCCAGCAGTGTGACCTACTGTTGTTGTTAGCAGGTTCAGACACAGTCGCGACAAATTCAGTTTGATGAAGCCATTTGAAATTAGAAGTGGAGAGCAGAAGATAGAATACTAAAATATGAAGGGTCAGCAGTCGTTTTGTCCAACAAAAGACAGAAGATTACTTGGTGTGTTCTCATTTTACACCTTTTGCTTGCATGTATGAGAAGATCTGTTTGTGTTAGGTAATATATGTACAAAACTAACAGAATATTAACAGAACAATTATCGTTCCAGGTGGTAAACAGTTACATAGGGGAACATAGCTAATCTGATTTCCAGAACTGTAGGTATCTGTATTATTGACCAGCACTATGCCATTATCACAGTGAATTCCAGATGTTCTTATTGCATAGGGATGTAACTACACAGATCCCCATAGCAAAAGTTGAGTGACTTCTCTGGCAACCTCTCCATGAGACACCTGGCATTGTTATCCATGAAAATATGTGTCATTGATTTCAAGTCTTATCCACATCTTTTCAACTAAACACTTGCTCAGTAATTCACCAGTCTTTTTAACACCAGCTGATTTTTTTTTTAACCAAACATTATATATTTTTAAGCAGAGACCATGAAGAATAAATTGGTGGGTGTTGCAATTTTTTTGTCACACAATATATCCACAGTGTATTTTTAAATGCAATTAATTTTGCTGTGAACACAACCACAGTATAATACATAATGTTTGGGGGTTCTAAGTTATTTTCTAGCAAAAAAAATGCAGTTTTTTTTTACATGTATGTGAGAAATGTCAAAATGTATATTGGTAAAATATAAAAGATGCTTTTTTATGAGTAAATAGAAACCAAACATGTCTCACATTAAAATTGCGCATGCCAGTGGAACGATGAAAAACTGCGGTACGTTATCCAAAGACGACACTTTCAAAGCCATTTGTGCGTGTTGTTCACCTTTGCATGTGAGTATGGATTATTGGTGGCACTTTAATTTTAGTTATTATTTATTTTATTTAAATGTATTCTTGTTCACTGTCCCTTATTTTTTATGAACTTTATTGCTATTACAAGGGATGAATAAAATCCCTTTTGATAGCATGGGCCATGACAGATCCTCTTTATGGAGAGATTTGGGGTAAAAAATGCCACGCTTCATTCTTATGTGTGCATACTTACAAATATATGCAAATACTTGCTGATATAGAGTGATATGCAGCTCATTCTCATTTTTTTTCTGCCAGGAATGTCTGATGCTCATATTGTATGCCCCAGTTGAAGTCCATTGGGACGAAACACATCAGCCTTGGTTTTCTGCTTCCTACATTGCTTTTTTTATTCTGTGATCACAGTTTTTTATTCTTACCGGTGTATGTTGTTTTTTTTAATAAAAAACTCACTTTTTGACCTACACCATATAGAGGCATTTTTTCTTTCCATACCCCCTGGATGAGAGTTTCATCCAGTTTGGCTTTCAGTGCCTGAGTTCCAGCCTTGGTGTTTTCCACGTCCGAGTTCTGGCTCTGCGGTTATCTGTACACCCCTTGAAAACGTGTTTGGAGGTCCTTGGTCCCTTTGGAGAGCTGTCGATCCGCCGATCGTGGCACCCCTGCTTGACTGACTCATTGTAGCTGACACTCAAGTCCACCATTTCCGGTAAGAGTAGATATACTTCTCCTTTTGGTTGAAGATGCACCATCCTTGATGCTCTACATGCCGGCCAGTGCCAGTGTATTCCATCTCCGAGTTACCACCATTGGGTGGTGGACTTACACCGGTCCTCTCCAGGACCCTTTCACTCATTGGACTTTTTTCACCCACATTTCTATTCATTTTTGATTGATTTTTGTGTGATTGATTTTTTATTATCTGTATATTTTTATACATGTCTAACATTTAGCGCTACATCCCTCACTATCCATGCTCATGCATCAGTACAGTGTGCAAAAAGCCTTAACTTTTACAGTACTGACTGGGCTGCAGCAGAAGCAGAAGGCATTACATATACTCCCAGAAAAGGGGTCCTGGTTGTACTGCTAAGAAACCTAGAAGCCTTTTAAGAAGCTAAACTGCTTTCTGCACAAAAGCAAAAGAGAGCTTTTGTTAGCTATGATCCTGAAGACTCCTATTGTGCACCTGACCCTGACTCATCTTCTCTGAAGACTTCACAGAGTGTCAGTGTCCATTCCCCAACCCCTTATGATACAGTTGGATTCCAGTTGTCTTCATATGCATACATATTGTTTTATCTTTAATTTTTAAAGGTTAAGAATGGGCACTCAGATAGTGCCTTTGAATCAAATGTAAACAGCTCCACAGCTACATTTCTTTCCACATAGCACAATTCATCTATGTTGCAAATAGGAATCACATGACTTTTGTCAGATGCTGAAAGAACTGCATGTTACAGCTTTTAACACATGGCAGAGGTAAATGCCAAATTTGTTATTTTATTCCACAATTCAACAGCAAATTTTGTGTACATGACCTGCAGTGGAGTGTATGCTGAGAGTAAATGCGACAACAGTAATAGGAAAGTGTCACCAAGTAGTAGTTTCATGTGAGCGGAGTTCGAGGCCCCACAGGTTTTTATTTATTGGTACTGAATAGACGACTGTGTTGAATGTCACTGCAGAGATGTTATGAACAGTATTGCTTTTTGCCAACAGGAGAGCCAGTATGCTTGTCAGATTCTCCTCAAGACAGTTATTGTGCCATCCATTTGGAAAATTACACTATACTTCCACTTTCTGCAAACACTGCGGTGAAAGGCCTTTTCATTTAATTTCCACTTTACTTCCCATGAGAATTGTTTATTTCTCTACGTGTTTCGGCAGAGGTCAGACAAGCTGACCTTTGTCGGTATCCAAAATCCAGGCCAGGCAAGTATACACTAATTTTATATTGCTTTTCACTCACCACACATACCTTTAGAACCAAAGCATCAACCTCTTCAAGCGTGTGTTTATTTAATCGTCAGAACACTTTTAACATCAAAAAGATTGATTCTTGTCAGTGTTATTTGTACAAAAACAACTGTGTTGCTTCAGTTAGAATGCACTAAACTTAAAGAGGACTTAATCTCAGATGCTTATAACTTAAAGCTAACTTAAGTTAAATGTTTTCCTGGTCTGGTTAAATAAAAAGTAATAGAAGGAATAAAATAACCTTGCTGAGCAAGATTTCTCTTGTTCAAATGTTTTATTGAAAAGAGGTATTTCTCTTTGAATGACCCATCACATACGTCTCCAATGTGTACTTCGGCCACTCACAAAGCTATGATCAGATGGCCGCTAGGTATAGGAGACACTATAATGCTACATTGAAACAAAAAGAGGAAGATTTGGCCGCCCTACTCAAAGAACACAAAAGTAACCCCCACCTAGACCTACGTAATAGAATTGAGACCACTCGCCTGGAATTAAACATCTGCCTTACTACAAAGGCAGAAAAACAATGCGATGGCAAAATTTTACTCTAAAGCTGATAAACCGGGTAAACTTTTATCGACGAGGCTAGCCCCCAGACGCCCCTCCTCATGTCCCTAAGATCAGGAAATCAGATGGTTCTTTCACTCAAAATCCTAAATCAGTTCTGCAGGAATTACACGCTTACTATAAAAAGTTATATAATGACGGCAATGTCACTGACCAGCAGGAGTTCGATGATTTTGTCAACCACTTGCCTATTCTGACCTTGAAATGAGCATAGAGCCTTTCTAGATAAGAATAACAGGGTGGAAGACATTCTGGCTGCTATAAAACAGGCCCCAATGGGCAAAGCACCAGGCCCGGATGGGTTTACAACCTTGTATTACAAAAAATTCTCAGCTTTATTGGCCCCCTCCCTAACCCAATTCTTCAGGGGACATACAAAAAGGCAGGCCAATTCACACTGATTCCAACAGAGCCTCCATCACCCTTATTCCCAAACCCTACAAAGATCACAGTGATGTAGCTAACTAATGACCTATATCCTTAATTAATACAGATTTGAGGTAATTCACAAAAAATGTTGGCAAACAGGATGTTGACGTTCCTGGCTTACTACATCCACTCTGATCAGGTGGGCTTTCTTCCATACAGGCAGGTAGGTGATTAGGTCAGGAGAGCAATTGACCTTATATCCTTACTACACTCATTCTGGGATGGTGGATTACATAGGATGGGGATGTTGTTCTCTATTGATATCCACAAAGCATTTGATTCACTGTCATGACCCTTCCTCTTTTGGGTGCTGGCTAGGTGGAATTTCGGTCCTACGTTCTTGACCTCAAGTGCACTTGCTATACAGCTCACCCTCAGCTCAGATACTTTTGCTGGGCCATAGATCAGACTCGATACCCATCTAGTCCGGCACCCCACAGGAATGCCCATTATCTTCTATAATATTTGTGATAGCCATTGAAACATTAGCGATATCGATCCGACACAACCCAGACATCTTGGGAATAGAAAGCGGGGAGAAGAGTCATAAGTGCGCTTTATTTGCAGATGACCTTTTGTTGTTTATCACAACCCCCCACACCACACTACCAAATATTTTGTCCCTATTAAATTGATTTGGGATCATTTCCAGCCTGCTAGTCAATCATGATAAATCAAAGGCACTGAATGTCAACTTACCAACCTCAATGCTCCAGTGTATCAAGTCTCAATTCCCCTTCTCATGACAACAGTCGTCCCTCTATTATTTGGGTATCCGACTGACTTCTGATGTAACCTCACTGTACAAAGCCAATTACTCACCTTTGTTTGCTCGGCTATTAGAGGATGTGAAGGTATGGTCTGATACAAATGTAGTGCCCACCCACTTAGGTGTGTGCTAAATTAGTCAGTTAGGATTAGTGTCAGGTAAAATTGCCAGTGTTTTGCCCTGTTGGTTTAAGCCTGGTTGGGTTAAATTGGTTGGGAGAAATAATAGAATAGAAGGGGGGTGTGACAACCTGTATTCTGTTTGATTGATGCCCTGTTCTTCCAGTGAGATGTTCTGGAGGAAAGGTGGGTTGGACGCAGGATGCAGTTAGTTTGTGTAGGTCACCCTGAACCAATTGTTAATTTGAATGGGCAGGGGCTACCAGGCCTATGTGAAGCAGCAAGAATGTGACCTGCAGGGGTCCAGGCTTGAAGGCCTGGGGGTGTAATGCTCTCAGCACTGGATAGCACAAGATCTTGAACTGGAAGGCCTGAGGGTTCAGAGACCTCAGCACTGGATGGTTCATACACAAAAAGTCACCTAAAGAAACTCCGGGAGCAATGTGTCAGACGTCACCGGCTGGGATGGTTCTGAACAAGCGGAGCAGGAAGCAGCTGCTAAAAGGATGCAGTAGATTGGGGTGCGCCCAGACTTTTCCTGAACTGATCAGGGAGGCTTGCGGGAGTCAAGATAGGCAGGTGAGGCCTGGTACTTTTAACATCCGAATTCCAAAGTGTTTTTCAGAGAGGCACCTCTCTCATCTGTTCATTAAGGGAAAAGGATAGAACTACTTTTGAAAAGGAACCAAAGATTTAGAGGCAGCTCATACTTCCATATTGCACATTCTTTTCTATCATGCTTAAAGGAAGAGAATACAGTTTAAAGTTCAATTGTTCTGGACTGTCTGCTGAGGTTATTCGTGCGGGGGGAGGAGAATGGAACACCACTAACAGAAAGGTATGAACTAACAGGAGCTCCCAAGGGAGTAGTGCGCTACACAAATTTATCTTGGATTGGAAGAATCACGCCTGTTACAGTGCTACCAAGGTTATTATGTTATTTTCGACTCTACCTATACAAGTCCCACATACCATTTCCTCCATATCAAAACCCTCCATTATATCTGGGGTACTAAAGGTCCCAGAATAGCTCAGGCTACAATGTATGCTCCCAAAGACCTGGGGGGGTTTGGGGGTGCCCGAGATTTGGAAGTATTATATGGCTGCGCAGTTGGCTCAACTACTCCAACTCCACAGCTGTCATTATTGTCCCGAGTGTGTCTCACTGTAGGCTCAACTCTTTCTCAATCATTACACATATGGGATACGAGTTGCAGGAGATGGTCCCTACGTTCTGCACATACCCCAGTGGCCACGCTTTTTGGCAATCCCCTGTTCCCCCAGCGTACAACCAAATAGATTTGGTTGGTAGGTGAACAAGGGATTATACCGTATAGGTGACTATCTGGACCACAGAGGAATACATTCTCCCTTGCACATCACAGGCAGCTTGGAGATGCCCTCCACGGAGAGCTTCCACTAACAATATTCAACATTTTTTTTCAATCATTGCAAAAAGACGGTTCTGACCTGGCAGGAAGCACCGTGTTTGAAAACAGGTGCATGCAGGATGATTCCCTTCGGGCAAATGGAAAACAAGGATCCACAGAGGTATCCTCAATGTTGCCCTGATTGAGGTGGGATACAAAGTATATGCCATATGATACTTGGTACCAGAGTGCCTCTCCAAAATATATCTAGGAACCTCAGTATCCTGCTACAGGGGTTGTGGTCAGGTGGAACACCACTGCATGTATGGTGGACATGTCCTGAGGTCCTTTGCTTCTGGGTGGGGGGTCACTCATTCATATTCTTGATCACAATGGTCAATATTGTTAAAGACACAGGTGTCACCCTACTTGATAAACCAGTGGAAAATGTCCCTAGACATACTCAGACATTAATATACTTTATAATCCTGGTGACCAAAATTGCCATTGCGTCAGCTTGGAAAAGCCCTGTTATAGACATAGCATTGATGAAACGTAAACTAACGTGGATCATGCTGAACGAAAAAACAGTGAGCAATCTGTGTGACAAACAACCCCTTTTCAAAAAATATGGCCCCCTGGCTTGCATACCTACAGGCCCCTGATATGTAGAGTTGTTGACTTGGATGACTGACTGCGGATTCCCATACGGATTCACCCTTCTCTCTTTCCTCCTTTTCTTTCACCTGTTTATTTCATGCCTACCTATGGAATCGTGTTTTTATGTTATTCTCGCTTCTCCACTCACCTGTTAACCCAGACACTCCTGGGTATATTGTTGGGAATAGGGCCCCCTATAGGGGATAGTTGTAATAAAAGATTACTGAGAGAGCCTTACTTATTACACAATATACCACCTGGACCCACTTACTGTGGTTTTACCTTAGCATGTTGTGTATCAGTGATCACATTGTCTTGCATACACACAATGCACTAGGTGGCTAGTAGAAAAATGGCTTTGTAGAGTTCATGTAGTTTAAACATTCTATCGGTATTTCAGAACTAGTTACTGTCCTGCCTTATATTCTAGTTAAAATGTGTTGGGGGGCACATAGCAGCCCTAACCTGAGTGTTGAGTCTTAATTAATCTTTATAAAGCCCCACATTTGTTTGTCTTCTATGTTGCACACTTGGAGCAAGCGAGGATTGTTTGCTGCTCTACCAATTGATATTTCTTGTTTTTCTAAAACAATTAAAAAAAACTATTAAAACAGAAAAGAGGTATAGGTGATACAAACATGGGTTGAAAAGGTCCAAGAAAGCAGAAATGAAACATAAAACATAAGTAGGAATGCCTTATTGTTGCACGAGTCAGGCAGAGAAGGAAAAGGGAGCTGAGAGAGAAGAGTAAGAGATAATAGAGAAGGAGAAAAAGGCAGAGAGGAGAAATGATAGAAGAAAGGGGGGGTTGAACCCCGGGTACACCTAGAGGTGACCTAAGATGTATCTCTGATATGACTTAAAGGAGTTGCTAGTCATGGGAGCAAAAGGGACTCATCAAAGTTATGTATAGATAGGAAGGAAGTGGCTATGTTGGACTTTAATGGTACCATATATCAACTGATGCTAAACAGTCAAAGATAAAATATTTCAAGACATGTATTACAAAAATACATATGACAGATTTACATATTAAAACAAATAGTGATAATCAAGGTAAAATTCTATAGTTGACAACTAGAACATAGATACCATCTGTATATTGGTTGCTCTACATGTTTCGCGGGTTTACATTAGCCGCTTCTTCACAAGCTTTCTACAGTTAGATGGTGATTAAAAGATGATTATCACATAACTATGAAAGTAGAAAAATACATATTAGCCACAGAATACAGTAAACATATATGAGTACTTGATATATACATATAATAGCATTTTTTATAAATAAAGTGTCTGTTGTGAATCCCCTAATGTTCAATTGTCTTACCAAAAGGAGTCGGATTGCCAGGGGCCCAAGGAAAGGTGACCCAACCCGGAGGGCACGGGAGCCCACTGAGAGGCACAGGATACAAATGATAATAGTCTATTTAGAACAAAGAAATGTAATCAGATATATTTAAAAACCATCCATCCAGAGTGGTGAGTATAAGGTAAAATAGAATAGAGTCTCTTTATATAGGTGTAAAACATTGATAGAGTTACATACCTAAGGGGGTGTAGTCAGTTATACAGGCTCAATGGGTGACAAAATGGTCCCTATAGAGAGGGGTATATCTATAGGATGAGGTCAAATATATTAGCTTCATGAGTGTTATATATGGCAAATGCACAAACAAGTTGTAAATATACATGCATACACGTGCCTAGCCCTGCATGCATAAAATACATAGATATAGATATACTCTGCCTAAAATTATGCGGAGTCAGAATATGTAACTAGCTTGGAAGTGCAGATAATGCTATGTTGCGAGTGATGTTCAAAGCACCCCAAAGTCAGCACCTATAGAAAAGATAATGATGTAGAAATATCAGTGCATGTGGTCACAAAGTGCATATCTCTGTATATATACAGGTAATGTGACGCATATGTTACTATTAACAAGTGTTTGTTGCACTTGGCTCTCTCACCTTCACAGTGGTTGTTGTTACCACCTGCATGAAGTATAGGGATCTATGCTGGAAATATATATATAGAGATCCACCCAAGAAAACCAGAGATGGACAAGACACCCTGGAGGTAAAGCAGAGGACATATGCATAGTAAATAGCAATCGCCAAGCCAGAGCTTTAAAGCATAGAGTAAGGATCAATCATAGGTATTTGAAAGGGAACCTACCAGATAGCCTGTACTGTCCGCACATTATCCAGAGGCACAGAGTAGAGATGAGCCGCAGCCCCCCGGTTCGGTTCGCATCCAGAACATGCGAACAAGCAAAAAATTTGTTCGAACACGTGAACACCGTTAAAGTCTATGGGACACAAACATGAATAATCAAAAGTGCTCATTTTAAAGGCTTATATGCAAGTTATATGCAAGTTATTGTCATAAAAAGTGTTTGGGGACCTGGGTCCTGCCCCAGGGAACATGTATCAATGCAAAAAGAAGTTTTAAAAACAGACTTTTTTTGGGAGCAGTGATTTTAATAATGCTTAAAGTGAAACAATAAAAGTGTAAAATTCCTTTAAATTTCGTACCTGGGGGGTGTCTATAGTATGCCTGTAAAGGGGCGCATGTTTCCCGTGTTTAGAACAGTCTGACACTAAAATGAAAGTTCTAAAGGAAAAAAAGTAATGTAAAACTACTATTGCTAGCGCCAGCTATAATGAATTGTCGATCCGGCAATACACATAAAAGTTCATTGATAAAAACGGCATGGAATTTCCCCACTGGGGAACCTTAAACCAAAATTTAAAAAAAAATGCGTGGGGGTCCCCCTAAATTCCATACCAGGCCGTTCAGGTCTGGTATGAATTTTAAGGGAAACCTGTGCCAAAATTTTTTAAAAAATGGCGTGGGGTCCCCCCAAACATCCATACCAGACCCTTATCTGAGCACGCAACCTGGCAGGCCACAGGAAAAGAGGAGGGGATGAGAGAGCGCCCCCCCTCCTGAACTGTAACAGGCCACATGCCCTCAACATTGGGAGGGTGCTTTGGGGTAGCCCCCCAAAGCACCTTGTCCCCATGTTGATGGGGAGAAGGGCCTCATCCCAACAACCCTTGCCCAGTGGTTGTGGGGGTTTGCGGACGGGGGGGGCTTATTGGAATCTGGAAGCCCCCTTTAACAAGGGGACCCCCAGATCCCAGTCCCCCGTGTGAATTGGTAATACCATTTCACAAAAAAAGTGTCAAAAAGGTTAAAAAACACAAGAAACTGTTTTTGACAAGTCCTTTATTAATTTCTTCTTCTTTCTGCTTCTTCTTCCATCTTCTTTCTTCTGGTCTTTCTTCGGTGTTCTTCTTCCTCCATCTTCTTCTTCTACATCTTGCTCTGCCTTCTTCTCAATCCGCCTCAGTGGGAGTCTTCCGCTGTGTGACGCTTCGGTTCTTCTGACACTTCTTTTATAACAGAGGGTGGGGCCACCCTGTGACCCTGCCCTCCTCTGATGCATGGGGACTTCACGGGGACTTCCCTCTGGCTTTCCCTGTGTTGTCAGAGGGGGGTGGGGTCACCAGGTTACGTAAATGGGGGGCTACCCCAAAGCACCCTCCCAATGTTGAGGGCAAGTGGCCTGGTATGGTTCAGGAGGGGGGGCGCCCTCTCGCCCCCCCTCTTTTCCTTCAGCCTGCCAGGTTGCATGCTCAGATAAGGGTCTGGTATGGATATTTGGGGGGACCCCACGACATTTTTAAAAAAAAATGTTGGTGCGGGGTTCTGCTTAAAATCTTCAGGTCTGGTATGGATTTTGAGGGGGATCCCTCACACCATTTTTCTTTAAATTTTGGCGTGGGGTTCCCCTTAATATCCATACCAGACCTGAAGGGCCTGGTATGGAAATTAGGGGGACCCCCACGCATTTTTTTTTTTAATTTTGGTTCAGGGTTCCCCTGTGGGGAAATTCCATGCCGTTTTTATCAATTAACTTTTATGTGTATTGCCCGGACCGACAATTCATTATAGCCGTTGCTAGCGATAGTAGCTTTACTTTTTTTTCATTTAGAAATGTCATTTTGCTCTCAGACTGTTTGAAACACAGGAAACATGCGCCCCTTTACAGGCATACTATAGGCATACTATAGACACCCCCCAGGTATGAAATTAAAGGGAATATTACACTTTTATTGTTTCACTTTAAGCTTTATTAAAATCACTGCTTTCGAAAAAACGGACGTTTTCGAATTTTACACGAACACCCCAAATTGTTCGGCGAAAAGCCAATGTTCGAGTTGAACTCATGTTCCACGCGAACATAAAGCCCATCCCTAGCACAGAGGTGATAGTACTATCACCATCTCTATTTATATATTTGTGTGCACAGAAGGGCTCCTGCCCGGCGACACCCGCGACACTCGTTGTGTCTGACGTCACTGGACCTCTATCCAGAGCATCTCGTCTTGAAGTATAATTGTGTCCCAATTCCCCCCCAGGGTTCATTGGGATTACCTCAAGGACAAAGAAGGAGACCATTTTAGTAGGGTACTTATGGTAAAGCCCTATATGTCTGGTAACAAGTGTAACTATTTTTCCTCCATCTGAATAGTATGTATGATCTCCAATTCTTTGTCTTAACTCACGTTTTGTTTTGCCAATGTAAAAATACACTGCATTTACAATACATGATATATATGACTTCTTTGGTTGAACAATCAGAAAATGTTTTTGATCTATGCCATTGGCGATTTGGTAATCTTATACCCTGGCCTTCTCTGATCCATGGGCAGCATGGACAGATTCCACACTGTTATGTCCCTCGTGGTAGTGGATTACTGTATCTATGTGGTATATAGTGGCTGGAGGTCAGTTGTTCTCTCAATGTGGTTGCTCGTCTGAAAATAAGTTCAGGAGTGGGTCTGACATATTAAGAGATGGTATGGTCCTCAGTGAGGAAATTACAGTTCTTAGCAATGGGTGTTCGCAAGTGTGGTTCGTAAGTGAAAAACCTTGTAACGAAGCCAACGGTTTGATGATCACGCTTGGATGGATTATTGTATAGTATGGCCCCTCTTGTTTTGGTTCATGCCTTATTGAAAGAATGTCTTAAAAGTGTACGAGAATACCCACGTGCAAATAGTCTTTCACGTAGAAGATCTGCCTGTTTTTTAAAATCTATGTCCGAAGTACAATTTCTCCGAATACGGAGATACTGAGCATACGGAATGCTTCGTACCAACAAATTCAGGTGTGAGCTACTGGCGTGAAGTAGGGTGTTACTGCCACTGGGTTTGCGATAAAGATAAGATTGTATATAGCCTTCTGAATCAATTGAAATATTAAGATCAAGAAAAGATATTTCTGACACATTCACTGAATATGTAAATTTAAGATTGTAGCTATTAATATTTAATTGATCCATAAACGTATGCAGGTCCCTCTCTATGCTGGTCCAGATTTATAACTCTTCAAAGTTAGGTGGGAGATAATGGATCACCCAGGGAGTCCAGAGGGCTTTAAATTTAGTCACTCTGTCTGTAACGACTGTTGTTATTTTTGCATGTATCATGGCTTGCATTACCTTATTTTTACCATGAGGTTACAGTGGGTAGGGATCTTTCATGCCTTAGTTATGATTTGTTTGGCTGCTATTGTGACCTGGAGCAAATTCAGGGGTTTTTGATTCAGAAGTGCAACAGCTGGGTCAGGATAAAGGGGTGTGGTGAAAAGTGTAGAAAGGATGTTAAATAATTCAGAAGAATAAAAAAAAAATTCCTGGGTTCCATTTGTGCTGCTCATGTGACAAATTGGTTAGGCATTTGGTCTTGTGATCTCTGTTAAAAATGGAGGGCCAGACAATCTTTCAACAGAGATCACATGACAAAACATATAAAGTTTTTGAATGCTGAGTGAAACAGAACAGGAGGGACCCTGGAGTATTTTCTTAGAAAACAGTAAAGTATTTTAGCATTTCTACTACTCATTATTTATCTGTCCCAGCAAAACAGGTAACAAAGCTGCAAGTCTGTGTATAGATCTATGTTAAAAAGCAATGGGCGATAGAAAGAAATTATGCTTTCCTTTAACTTCAGCAGTCAACTAACACATCTTTTTTTAGACAAATCTTACAATATAACTGCTAGTTTGACCAAATGTTTAAAGGTAATATTAGCTGTCCCACTGTAATATCACTGTAGTTTTAAGACATAGTTTACACTTGTGGTTTGGGGAAAGGGAAGAAATAGGCAGTTAAGCTGCATTTTTCCCTCCCTAAACTGTCCCCCTTAAGCTGCAAAGACAGCTATATGGAGATATATACATTGTGTGGCATAAATTATCCCTCTTGATGCATTCGGTGAGCAGTACCACAGCTGAACATGACCAATTCAAGTGAATGGGGCCAAGCTACAATCGCAAGTCATATACTTGGGTTACAGTTGCAGCATGGTATTCCCATTGAAAAAGCTAGTTTGACTGTGAAAAAATGGCATTGAGGAGCTGACAGTATTTTCTCCTGAAATCCTGTGGCCTTTGTGCCACTCTGTTAAAAGCAATCCACGATTCACAGATAAAACAAGTGTAGATGAGCCCTTAGTGTTGATGGGGGCCTGACAGTTAAGCAGATCCTATATTTTAATATGAAAACATTTCCAAGTTAGCTGGAATTGCCAGAGAAGATTGGGGTTCCTTACTCAGTGAACCAAATCAAAGAGTCTAGATTGGTATAATAAGTTTGGGTGTGATCTCCATAAATGTGCTGGGTATATAGTTTTTGTTTTTGCTGGGTTACTTTCTTTCTGGTTATTAAATCAAGAACATTTTTTTGCAACGATAATCCACTATTTTGTTTATTTTTGGGGGTTTTAGCACATTGAAAAGTGGGAGAAAACCTAACCTTAACCTAAGCTCTTAACCTTCAACTCCTCCATCAGACAAGGCTTAAAACTTATAGTAGTTTTAGTGTCAAAAGGTTTTTTACCCTAATGCATTACCTGCATTAAGGTAAAAAACCTTGCACTAGCTGTTTCTTTCCCCCTCCTCCCTAAATAACTGAGCTCTTTCTCAATCCGGCCCTGTGTCTGTCTTTAGCAGTGCTGGTCTCTCTTGCTGCTCTCACAGGACAGGCTAAGAGTCATGGGTTCCTATTGCTGTCAGTCAAATACTGTGAATGAAGGGGGAGCAGGGGGCATAGCCAAGCCATATTGTGTGTATCTATGGACACACACAGCCTGATATGCGAGAGCATGCAATGGGGCACTCAGAAAAGAGGTGGAGCTAACATGCATTAGTGGTATATTTACCTTCATATTGAGGAGTTTCACCAGTCCTGCCTCAAGCACTATCTGACCTGGAAGCATTGAAAGCAACTGTTCTACTTTTAATACAAACAATATTAAACCTCCAAACTAGTAGAAGCACAGTGCCAATTTACAAGTATGGGTGCTGGCACATTTCTAATAGACACATGTACTGTAGACTAATGTTTATGCTCAGTCAAAACAACAAGTTATATTGCAATTTGGCCATATATCTAAGTGACATTGTTGAATCATAATGGTTAGAATTTTTTTTTACTGTTTGAAGAATGGAAAAGAAACCCCTAGGATTTACTTTTCTCATTTTCTTACAGATAACTTTTTTCATGATGATCTGTAATATTTCATTTAAGCAGCTACAAATTTAATGCATAAATATCTATCATTGACCTTTAATTTTTAAAGTATACTGCTTGATTGCCTGGCCAGAAAACATAATATCTTTTGTACTTGGAGACTAACCAAATATCTAAAGCCTACAGTCCTAGTTAGAGGAGGTTAAAGACTAGATTGCCTTGATGGCAAGCATGATTGCTTAGGGGTCTGAAAAATCATTAAAGCTTGTCCTCTTAAACGTTGATTGTCCCCTAGTGATTTATTGACAAAACACAAAAAGTGTTCTATACTGCACGCTAATTATATGTATGAGACCAGATCTCCAGGGAAATTAAATAAAATTTACAGCTTGATGGCTTTTATGCTCTGGGGATACTTACCTTTTTAATAAGATCTTTTAGTTGGGAATATTTATGAGGTTAATGCCTGTGGACTCCAGGAAAGTCCTAACCTTTACAGCAGTAAAGGGACAATGTGCAAGCTGTAATTCTTTGTGGTCTGATGCAGACATGGATACAATAAATAGAGACTTTAAAGCAGGGATATATGCCCTGGATCTGTCTTCATTTTTAATGGTCAGAGTTTTATGGGGAGCTGGTCCCAGTGCGGGGATTTTAAGCATAGCTTGTCTCATTTTTAGAATGTATATGTCATCATTCATGTAGCTGTGAAATATCTATCCATAGCCACTGCTACACAGCCTGCCAAAAAATGCCTTTCCATACTATGTAAGCCAAATGTAACACCATGAGATGCAAAAGAAACACCTGTAATAGATGTATGATAGCAGTTTGCAATGGCTGCTAATGCATGAACTAAGACCAGCCTTCCATAGTTTTGCAAGGACTGTGTTTTTTAAATGTAAGGGGATATTTTTTATGGAATTTAGAAGACAGTTTACCCTACCTTTAGTACAACAGACTGCATTTCTCACAATAAGGAGGCCTCCATATAGGGAAATGGATTCTGAACTGTGGAGGTTGTTCCCAAAAGGCAAGAGAACAAAAGACTAACCACCAGTATTGGCTGTAGGCACCTCACAGTTGTTCTTTGCCTAATTAGAGTCATACCATGCCTTGTTTAGGACTTCCCCTTTGTGTGGAGGTGGCCACCTTGGAAGAAGCAGGACTTTGCTACCTCATCTCATAGCTACTCTTCTGATGACTGTTGATTTAATAATTGACAGGTTAATATTCAAGAAGCAGCAGGAGAGTTTCACAAAGCACAAGTCCACAGAATGAATGAATGAATGAATGAAAGCAGGGAGATGCAGGTACAAATCTTCATGTACAGATTTCTCTCCAGCAAGCAGCCCAGTAGTCACCTCACCAAATTTCTCTCCAAATCTTGTGAGACTAGCAGTCACAGGCTGCAGTACTTTAGATAATCTCACATTGCAAACATATAGCTATTAGGCTTAAGGCACAGGGGTGCATAGGAATCCTTGCACGCCAAGAAGTACACTGCTATTTTTTAGGAGCAATCCACTACAAAAGGTGGACTGTGTAAGGCTACTACTAAATGTTCTCCATAACTCAGCAAGACTACATGGTTCTCAACCATAGATTGCACATGGCTGGTAGACAGTAGAAAAACATTTATCCAGCTCCCTACCCAACATAAGAGACTGTATATATTACGTCTTCCTATACACCTTCAAACTGACATCCGACAATACCTCTCCAGCAAAGATGTAGTTTTTCTTTTGTCTGGTTTCTGACTGCATTACAGTAGAGCATGCAATCAAGGTGATAGTATGCCACTCTGATATCAGGAGGGAATATTCTTTTTTATTAATAACTCAAAAAAAATAGTCTGTCATCAATGGCAAACTGTGATACTGTGATGATGGCACAGAGAACTACTACCTTTATATGACATTTACAAATGGTAAGGTGTAGTATCACAATGACACCTGACATTTAAAAATGAGAGCTGTATGAAAGGGTTAAGCACCAAATTTATGTAAAGAAAATTAGAATTTACTGACCCTGTCTTAAAATAGCACCTTTGCATGCATTCATCATTATGAGTGTCTGTGAATGTGTGCATGCATGTGTGTCTTTACAATCCATACTATTGGTAAGCACTCTTTATATTAATTTTGTGCTATAAATGTACTCAGCATCCCTTCTACAAAAGGTTAAAGGGTCCTGTGCAGTTAATAAAGATGGATATTACTTAGAGGAAATGTTTAAAGATGTGAAATAGATATATCCATGGAGTTACAAATCAAAGTCTAAAATGTCACTTATCCCTTAATGATACTTCCACACAGATTATCAATTTTACTTTAGAGAACAATGAATGTTTCATTTTTATGACATTGACTAAGTTCACTGCTTTCCATCCTCTTATGCTCAGGATTTCATTTAAGAGACCAGCTCATGAATTCCCTGTAGCTTGCCAGGCAATGAATGCTGAGATAATACACACCTCCTCTAGAACATAAGGCAAATAAAAAGACCTTGTGAAGGAGAACGGAAAGTACTGAAAAAAAATGGATCTTACACTTTATCATGGATGACATGACAATAGGACCAGGTCTTATATAATCAGTTAACCCTTTTCACTCTTCTAACACATGTGTCAAACACATGCCTGTTTATTAGCAAAGAGACATATTTTGTCCACATATCGTAATTTATGATACAGTAACCAACAGATCTAAGGGATCTTGCTGTGAATCTTAGGGGATTGTGGGCATTTTATTGCTAATTACTATTAACATTAATCTGATACGTACAGGACATTCAGGATTAATGTTCTCACTATTAGAGATGAAGGTCACTTCTGCAAATGAAGGGGCGGATATTTCATCATGTTGGGAAGGCAGAAGGATGAGACAGAAAGGAAGTAAGTTATATGAACCAGACACCACAAAGTTCAAAATAGTGTAAACGTAACCAAAGCCTTCAAAGATTGAGTATTTTGTGTATTATGGAATTTTAAAATATAAAACTCAAAAAAGTGTTTGATCAATTTATGAATAAAGCAGGACTTCCATCTACCTATCAAAAGTAAAATCAGCTATTCCAATACCTATCCCTACAAGATATTTAACAAACTATATATTCTAGTTAATTGAATCTAGCAATATCTTCCTTGCAGCTTATGTTTACTCTGCATTGCTCTCCTTCCACGCCACCATCTTGGATTCAGGATCATTCAGATCCAGCTGTCTTTTCCTGTTTTACAGTTGACCTACTGATGATGTACTGCTAAATTTTGCACCTGCATAGATGACTTAGCTGCTGTCATCTCTGGAGGCTGCAAGGGGCTGATGACTTTGTCACTCCTGCCTAGGTAAGGAATGAGGAAGTGGAAAGGCATACCACTATGAATAAGTATATGTCTCACAATTACGAGTATTATATTCAAACATGTCTTAAAAAATGTTTTATTGTTTGGTATTTTTGTTTGTAGGTTGTTTGTTGTCAGGTTTTTTTTTTTTTTAGGTTTTTTATATATACATAGCTAGTTCTTATCAGTCTTATGAACCTACCCCACAGGTCTCATGTGTCATGTGTCAAGGAACACACATAAATAATATTGAGAAGTTTTTTGATCCAGAATTGCATTGGTTTAAACCTGTTTACTCTTTGACTTGAAACAGATGAGCTAATTTGGCTAATCTATGTGGCTTTATTGCAGATCAAGATCATATTGAGATTATACTGTATTCTAGCTGGGTTGAAGTTTTCAGTTTGCTATACACTTTTCCCTCACTACACTGAGCTGATTGAAAATGATGAATGGGCTTTTTTTTGCCTATTTGTGGAAAAATCAAAAGCAGTGAAATAATGACAGCTGTAGTTCCTATAGACACAATATGAACCATACTGCTTATTGATAATTTAGATCGCACAAAAGAGCAGCTATAAGGAAGCAGATTAAACAAGTGTACCTAGCCTTCATTTTTAGTCCTATATTATGGGGAGGGGGGCTCCCAATGGCAGTATTATGAAGAGGGGACATAATAGACATGAGATTTTTGCCCACTTGAAAATGACTGTAATGGTCAAATGTAATTTCGTGGCCATGGCAAGCTTTAGGCAGATGGAGTAGAAGAATTACGGTAGTAACATTTGAATTTAAGATTGATCACTAAGTTAATTTGCTATGACCCTTGTTAAAGTGGTTGTAAAAGCATAAGGTTTATTACCTTCCTGCATTCTATGCAGGAAGGTATAAAACCTTCTGTGTTCAGCGTCCCCCCCAGCTCCCTAATACTTACCTAAGCCCCCTCTCAATCCAGCGATGTCCACTAGAGCCTTGCCTCTCCGGGGACTCACACTCCTGATTGGGTTTTGGCAGCAGAGGGAATTATTGGCTCCCACTGCTGTCCATCACAGCCAATGATCCAATCAGGAGATGGAGGGGTGGGGCCAATCGTGTGTGACTGGACACACAAAGCCGCGGGAGAGCACCTGCTTGGGTGCCTCCACGGCAAGCTGGTTGCTGTGGGTGCACTCAGCAGGAGGAAGGAGCCAGGAGTGTCGGCGTGGGGCCAGAGAAGTGGAGGATCGGAGCTGCTCTGTGCAAAACAAGGCTTTAATATCACTTTACAACATACAGAAAAGACATCTGTGCTATTCAGTAGGTAGCAATCAACCAAAAATTTACTAATATGTTTTAGAAAAATTACAATAGAGAATTTGTGTCATCTTGACAACCCTTCCAATTTAATGTTCTATTTCCTTATAAACCAGAAGCATGGTATTTTGATCTTAAAGCATAAGACTAAAACAAAATTCTTATCCTAATCTAGACCTTTTTTTGAATATTTAGAAAACATTAACATTTTTTGACAATGCTCAACCTCCATACATTTTTCTATCCTGAACAAAATAATACACAGGGCAGACAAAAATCAGTAATACAAGACCACATCAGAAAAACTCAATGTGTATGGAATTTTCCCTTTATTAGCAACATTAATACATCTTTCCTTCCCTAGTCCATGGTGAGGGAGTGTTGGAAAAATATCTGGTCTTCAAAGTATGATGAAGCACATAACTCACTCCTCTTCATCTCATTTGACAGCACTGGTGCTTTTGGTGCATGGAGATTGGTCCAGCATTGTTGTATGTGGGTGGGGAGAAAATCTGGTATAAACCCTAACTAGATTGACCCACAGCCTACACATGAAAGACTTTCTTTCCTTGCTCCCTTCAGCTGACGAAAATGTGAAAAATAATGGTAAAGGTAAAAAAGGTAAAATGTGCTGGGGAGGTTAAAGGAAAATTTTGATCTTCTTGCATAAAAAAGCATGGATTTTCCATAAGGTAAACACTGTAATGATAATTCAAAATATGTACAGTCCAAAAAAATGTGTGTGTCTAATAAAATCATATTTAGAGATCAAATAGTGATTATAATTAAAAAAAGTTATGCAGTGGAAATTAAATTGATATATTTTACTTCATCCTTAGTTGCATCAGTTATTTTCTTCCTGCCTCTTCACAGTCACTTCCTGTTCACATGCACTTGCTCCTACAGCATCAAAAATTACCAAAACAATTGGAGTTTAAAGGTGCAAATAATCAATAAGAATTGATATTACATAAATAGATACATTTTATTAAGAAAACATAACATAAAAAAAACTATTATATATATATATATATATATATATATATATATATATATATATATATATATATATATATATATATATAAAAAAAGAGCATACTACTGCACAGTGGTCACATACAAAAGAATGGTTGCCACTACATGTTTCACCGCTATCATGTTTTCTTCTGGAGCTTTTGTAGGACCTAAATACATTATTACCCTTTAAAAGATCATGGTTCCAAGGAGTCCTCAGGGCCCATCAAGAGCTCCAATGAGGTGTCTGTGTGCCGAAAGTGAAGGGAGAATAATAACCCTGTAGTCACACCCTGTTATAATGAGAGGTTGATGAATTAATGGACTGATACTAATATCTTTCCAAAGATGCAAACTTCATATACTAGCAGCAAACTTCAAAGGAACTGTGACATCTAGGCCATTCCTTCTTTAAAAGTACCAATATTGACTAATTTGGTATCGCTATGATACCTTTGAACCCAGGAATATCCAAAACAATTGGTCTATCCCAGAGGGATTAACCCTTTTAAACTTGGTTTGGAATTTTGCAGATAACAGCAGGTAACAGGGTGATCGGCCACAGCTGTTTTGGTAATTTTTGAATCTATTTAAAGGAGGTGGTGAATATTGTGAACTCTCCAACCTCAAATATCATATTTGCACTTTGCTCCAATAGCAGCTCTCTGTCATTGCTCAGGGCAGGCTTCCTGGTGGTGACAATAGTGGACCTTGCTCATGCAATGAGTTTTGGTAAAGCCGTTTAAAGTTTCCCCAATAAGCACATGTGACAGGGTGACAAGGCAGGGAGCATTAGATGACAGGGATAGGGGATAGTGACCCTATAAATGGAATGGTCTAGACATGGATTTTCATGGCAGGGTTGCCAAGTATTGTTCTAATAAAATCGGTACATCAAAAAACATTAAAATAGCTTTTGGAAAATCGATAACATGTTAAAGATTATATCAGAATTTTGTGATTTCCTGTTCCAAATTAAAGGCTTATTTTACTACATTGAATTTCTTATCTACATTTGTATGTAGATGTTTGGCTCTACTGCTACAGGGGTTTTACTTCTAAGTAACAAAATACTCCCTGGAGGAAAGCCATTTCTGTTAAAATGTTCTCTAGTCAAACAATAGCACTATCCACAAAAAATGTTCTTGTTTTGCTGGACAATTACCGCTTCGTTGAAAACTGTCCCCATAAATGTGTCAAGCCTGCCTGCAGAACATAAAATAAAGTGTGACTAGAGAAACACTGCAGCTCCTAGTAAAATCCCTCATTGAGTTACAGGCACTGATCCTTCATGTCTACAAGCCTGTTTAGACTGCATAAAACAGACAGCCTATAAAGCAGCAGCATCATATATCGATACCTGTCCTCCATAGAGAGTATCAACAATCAAATTGTGGTTAATTGAAATTGATTCCAATCTGTAACCACTTCTTTACCTTTAACACAGACAACAAAGTATCTAAAAGTCCCCAGACTTGCACAGAAAATTAGGTATTTGACATTTATGTAACTTTGGAGTGCAATTTACTGTTCTATGTTCACAATGCAACACCATAAATCACAGGACTGTGGTTTAGGGTGAGTTTGGACTTTTAATTACTCTCACCTCTACACCCCTTATCCAGAGATCTGCAGCTGAGAATATGCTTCTGGCATAATTTAGCAACAAGTGAATATTTGCAATGTTAGAACAATTTAACAGACCAGATGCCAATTTTCACTTCATCAGCAGATATTTAAAATTAATTTGGAATATAATGAACTTGCAAAGGGGTCCTTAAGATACTTTACTAGTTCACATTGGTATGGCAGTACACCAAGCACTCTTTCCCCCACCCTGCAGGAAACCTTTTTTTCAATGTAGCATGAACTCCCCTTTTCTTTTGAGCTTGGTCAGTAGTATATGCAGGATCTAATAGCAATCCCCCTTTTATCTGCAAAAAGAACAGGGATTATAGGCAACAGCAAATAGGGAATTATAGTACTTTCTTATTAGGGCTATTACATTACAGGAAAAGACAGCTTCATATGCAGATTACTTCACAGATTACGTTTCACTCTTTGGTTTCCCTAGTATTATTATTTTACTTGAAAGATTTGCAACTTTTACACAGTAATACTGGCCTAAACAAATGTTGATGTTGCTCTATATAAAAAAAAAAAAAAAAGCCTGAGGTTTTTCCCTTTTACAGTGTATCAAATGCACTAAAAAGCAAAAGAATGCAGAGATTTAAAAAAAAAAATCAGTTTTATCCATGTGCTTTTGGCTGGTAAAGATATTGAGACCACATGAATTAAGTTATACAGCCAGGTGGGACAAGCGTCATTCTGGAAGCACATATGAGTAGGTCCAGATTGCACCTTTTTGTGCGTCCTGGGGGTCACAAAGTGGCATGATCTGTGATAGCTGTGTCCCCTGGTTATAGCAGATCACAAATCATGGTGCAGGGCCCTGTACCATGTGATCGCTATAACCAATCACAGAAATTACATTACCAGTACAGTGACACTGTACTGCTATGAGGGGGTGATAGGGGTTTTTTAACCCTCTGATTGCTTATGACCTTCATTCATACAGCCATTATTTACTACTATGATTGCGGTGTTTGGTCACAGAGATCCCATGGTACAGGGTCAATCACAGTACTAAACAAAGACTGCATGATTAACAAGCAATCACAGGGCACAAAAAACCCTATCACTTCCACAGTGCAGTACAGTGTCACTATAGTGTGGTGACACTCCACTGCTCTGATGACAGTATGTTAAAAAAAATGTGTGATCATTAGAGTGAGAGCAATAATTCTAGCCCTAGACCTCCTCTGTAACCTGTAGAATTTTTTAAATGTAATGTAACATGTGGAATTTTTTAAGGGTAAAAGTTTGTTGCCATTCCACGAGCAGGTGCAACTTTGAAGAGCTGCTTCTGTCTTATTTTTTAATTAAAAAAAGTGTATTTTTTCCAAAAAAAGTGCGCTTGTAAGACCGCTGCTCAAATACGGTGTGACAGAAAGTTTTGCAACAACTGCCATTTTATTCTCTAGGGTGTTAGAAAAAAATATATAATGTTTGGGGGTTCTAAGCAATTTTCTAGCAAAAAAAATTATTTTAACTTGTAAACAACGAGTTTGAAAAATAGGCCTGGTCTCAAGTGGTTAAAGACTTGTTTTGGCACAAGTTTTTAGAAACTGCAGAAAGAAAATTATTTTTTTTTTTTTTTTTTACAAACAATTGTCAATTTAATAGGATATTTTTCACACATATCATTGTCATATTTAGAGTTACACCTCCCCCCAAAAAAAAAAAAGATTCTACTACTCCTGATTATGGTGAATCCACATGTGTGAGACTTTTTCAATGGTTGTACTGATAATATACTGTGTATCTTGTGTATTACACAAATTAACCAATTGTATCAAAACCAATGTACTGTAATGATCGCCTTTATATTTGGATTGGTCCAGGCAACAGTCAGAAATGTGAGCAATAAACATTTCAGGGTTAGTTTGACAGGCGAAGGCAACACAGTACTGGAGCGGGGGGTGATCACGAACACTGTTACTGGCTTACACTGGTCTGGTGATGGTGGGATGACTAGTATCTTGAGAAAGAGGCTTGGGTGGCTTTGAAATGCATAGTTCGGCCCCCCAACATCCAGACGACATCACTTCCAGTCTACTCTGCATCCCACAAGAAGCTCTCCACCATCTTGTTGCTTTCCACTTCCTCATCTAAGCTGTCATCCAGCCTAACATCTGGATTTTCCAGGCTACAAGTTGTAGAAATAGGCTCCCCATCCCAGATGCATGAGCTGACCACTCACGGATTACATACAAAAGTTCAATTTCTTCTTCCCATGTGAGTTGCTAATTTACAAGTATTTCTCAATACTATTAATTTTGTGCCCCCCCGGTGTGTTCTCTTGGTCCTGCAGGTGTATCCACCCAGTATTCCTATTTTGGTCTGAGGTTCCCTGCTGTTGTGAGACTGTCCATCGGAAAGTCCTTACTATGTGGTGAGCCTGATTTTAACAGTCACAATGCGAGTTGCCATTTGTCTTTCCACCACAATAAATCTGTTAACATACTACACTCAGATTGCACACTGCTGTTCTTCTTATCAGGGACAATATGACTGTTGTAACAGTGATTAGGGATAATGTGACTGCTATGGCAGTAATCAGGGACATTGGGACTGGTGTGGTGGTGATCAGGGACACTGTACCTAGTGTGGTGTGATAAGGGACACTGTGAGTAAGTGGAGGTGATTAGAGATTCTGACTGGTGCAACAGTGATTAGGGACACTGATTGGCAGTGCTGGTCTGTTGACATTGTGCTGCTGTGGCAGTGATTACAGCTAATGTCTCTTGGCACTGACATACATTGATATCAGAGCCACCAAACATTATGCATGTTCACTGCCACAGCAATATGATGTCACCATAATGACAGTGCACTTGCTCTGGTAACAGTATGTAGAAAAATGCAATAATTTATATGAAGAATAATACTAATCATCATAACATTTTTTACATACTGTCAATAGAGCAGTGCAGTGTTGCCATAGTAACATTGTACTACTCTGGGGAGGTAATTGGATGTTTTTTTTTATTTTGCACTATGATTGCTTAAACAGCCATGGTGGCTGTATAAGTAATATTTTCTGACAATTATCAGCTGCATTCCTACATCCATTGAATAGTACTGTGATAAGCTATGATAAGCTAGGTTACAGCTATCCCATGGTACAGGGAGGCAATGCTTGGCCCTGTACCATGTGATCACAGTGTCCCATCACAGAGATCACAGTAATTCTGAATGGCTATATGACTGGCAGCCATCTATACTTCTGGACATGTGATCACTGTGATTGGTCACTGCTATTACATGGTACTAAGGAGGAGCACAGCAGCATGGTACACTTGACACAGTGGTCACAGATTGTGCCATTGCACACTCCCTGGGGCACGCATGAGGTGCAGTTCTGGGAGGACTTACAGGTACGTCCTCTCAGAATGATGCCTGTCCCACCTCATCATACATGTGCAGTGGCCGGGCAGGCAGCAGTCAAAAATGTTTAAAAACTATGCAGCCATCACATTTAAGGGCCTTAAGCTGCAAGATATTGCATGTTTCTTCTTGGGTTTAATTATCCCTTAAAACCTATTGCCCATTTGGCTAAAGAAAAGCTACTTATTTCAATCATCCTTAAGTATATAGGCTTTTCTGAAATAATCATCTTGCTTTATTGCTGCCATTTTACATACAGGCAGTTGTGAGACAAATTGTGAGACAAAATCTAGTCCCACAAGTCTGCCATCTATTGCTGCCTGTTCATAGATCTCTTAGTACTAAGTGTCAGGCTCATTGGTGTCTATGGGGAATTTCTGTGACCCGGGAGGTTTCAGTGCATAATGTGGCTGCTGTAAACACTTCAAATTTTGCAGCTACAGATCATATGATCAGAATTGGGGAAGTAAGTGTAATAAACACTGTACACTCATCTACCTGATCCACACTTTGTGAAGCTTTTCTGTAAATGTATATGGTTCTGATAAGTTCCTCAAACCACTATATAATTATTCTTAAATATTAATAAAAACTTCTTAACCCAAACCAATTTATATCTATATTTAAAGGCGCTATAAAGAGCAGGCAGGGAGTTGAAGACTTTCAAATCAAGTTAGGGCAAAGTCCAGCCGTCACCGCTGACAGGAGAAGCCAGCACTTATTAGTCCCTTGACATCTTTAGCAAATTGCCGCACAAAACCCTAAAGGGAAATGCTTCTGTAAAGCCTAGAAGGGTTTCCTGTTTAACCAAAGGGGGGTAAAGGTTATCATCACTTTCAGTGCAGTGTGTAGAGTCCATTTGACAGTAGGAAATTCGAGTAAATCATTTTTACTACACACAAATGTATTTACCAAATCCCTAGGAGGGCCTGTGATGAAGCAAGAGATCAAAGCTGTGCCATAAAGCAGCTACGCTTTGAGACTAAGAACAGGCTGCAGCACAGCAAAAAGAAATGGCTTGTTTACAGGAAAAATGTTCAGAGAATTATTCATTTTCTATGCTAAACCATAACCCCCTCCTAAGCGTCTACCTTTTCTTTCTGTTTTCACAAAACAGCAAGGCTAAATAATGAACCCAAAGCTGTGCCCTTTGGTAGTGTGATAGCTCATTACCCACGAGCGGCCTCCATCTGCCCTCATGGCTGCACAGGGAGCCATTATGATTATGATGGAAATCTCAAAAGCCATTACCAAGATGCAACAGAGGGCCTACTGCAGACAGCCTAATGGACTAATTTGTAATTGGAAGAGGGAAATGAGTTAGCAAGCACAGGCCTGGTTTTGATGAGCGTGGAAGTGCGCATGCTAAATGTGATAAATGAACAGGAATGCTTGTTTTCACAGTCGGTTTTTACAAGGCCTTCAGTCTCTCCTGGGGATCAGAGGCGTGCTGACAAGCCCTTAAGAGGGAGGAGTGAGGGGCTCTGGGGAAGCAGGGTAGGCACAGGGAGAATAGCTTGGAATAAATCTCAGAAAGGAAAGCTAATGGCAATTAAAACACACGCGCGCACACACACACACACACAAGGAAATGACTGCATCTGTCAGGAAAGCAGTAATTAGGGAGCTTTCTGCATGCATATTTTTAGTCATTAAAATAGAAAATGAATGTGCACCATGGCATTTGCTTAGTTAATATGTAAAAATGTATTCAAAATTGTCTGAAGGGAGGTATTGTGTAATCTAATGTGAAGCTCTGCATGCTTTGCTATTGGAGTTCATTTGCAGATCACAAAAGTATAGTGATTTCCCAAGGGGCATATAAGAGGTTCACAGTGTGATTATTCTGCTAGTTGGACCCTAAAGGTAATTAGTACTCACCCATACAAAGCAGGCTAGGCAGCTCAGAGACTGAAAAATAGAAAAATAAAATGGATGTAGTGTTTAATTACCATTAACGTAAATCTGTATGTTTAAATACATCTTGTGTGACAACAATGCAGCAACTGTGTGAATGGTGCTGGTGGATTCCAGTGAAATCTAAACTCAAGTGACAGTTCCAAATAGCTTCATGAATTTTTTTTTAAATAACACTGATAACTCATGAACTTTGTCTATTATCCTTAGTAGCCCACGTGACTAGTAGCCCTCATCAATGTACTTGTATTAGTAAACACTATGGGTGGCAGAACATAAGTCATGTGACCAGAACAGCACCAATCAGCACCGTGCAGACACAGATTCATAGCCCAGATACCCTCTTGCTACTATAGAGCATACATCAACAGAGTACTAGAAACTCCTTCCTTAGAATTTTCCCTGAGGATGGGAAAGATCTGGGAAATGTCATGTGACTGCTGAACAGCAATGATTAAATAAGGCACTTAGATTTTTTTTTTATATATATAAGAGGAGCTTCACATGCTTCTTCGCACCCTCTCCCCCTCCACTGGCACTTTTTAGGGGGGAGGGGGCGGGTACCTGGTTTTGACAGGTACCCGCTCCCATTTCCAGGTAAAATCACGGTGGCGATCTCCAAGTATGTCGGCCCCTCCTCCTTCCCCCCGCTGTCTTCTGGGACACACACAGGTCCCAGAAGATGGCAGGACCATTCAGAAAGTGCAGCAGAACTCATGCATGCACAGTAGGAAACTGGCTGTGAAGCCTGAAGATGTCACTTCCGATTTCCCTTAGTGAAGATGTTGGCCCCTGCACCTGAAGCCCATTGAAGAGTCGGCTCGGGTGTTTGACATTGATGGATCCCTGGACAGGTAAGTGTCCTTATATTAAAAGGCAGCAGCTACAGTATTTGTAGCTAAATAAAAACACAAAAGATGCAGCGCTAGCATGTGAAAAACTAAATGTGAAAACAAGTTGAGACAAAAAAAACTAAAGCAAGGTCTCATTAAGATACCAGCATAATAAGTAGTCAATAATAAATAATTGTGTAAAACATAATCATGTGAACAATGGTAAATGAACGTATGTAAAAAAAAACTTTGCAAGTGAAATGTGTAAAGAAAAAAGTCCCATAGAATATTAGTCCATGAATAAATAAGAAAATAACACCCATCTGTGAAATGGCAGGAAAATGCTGGAAAAGAAGGGGTATCCTCCATGTGACTTCACACCCAAGCTGAGTTAATGAATCTGCTTACCAGATGGAGATGACTGCTATTACAGCGCAGGGAAATCGGTCTCCCCAAAACCCAAGCAACAACAACTAGCAGCGGATGATTCTTGGGAATATAAAACGAAAAACTTCCATAGTGCAGTATGTACAAAAAGGTAGTTTATTAAAATGAAAAAAGAATCGTACTTACAATATTGCAGTCAGTTAAGAGCAGTGAGGAAACATAAAAGCAGGTTGCAGTGTCTCTGTCTGCTGTACTTCACTTCCTACGTTCATTAGTTAGCCCATCCAAAAACGTAATAACGTCACTGTCGCAGGCTCCTCCCTACGCGTTTCGTCATGATAGGACATCATCTGAGGATTGGCCAGGTCCCCAGACAACGTCCTATCATAATAAATAATAATTAATAAACTACCTTTTTGTACATACTGCACTATGGAAGTTTTGCCATCATTACACTAAGATACTGAGGGAAATTCAATAAAAAAAAAATTTGCAGTAATAACATAGGATTTTGTGACCGAAGGCCTGGAATAAAGTACAGCTCAGTGAGTGCATGTCTCAATCCCTCCCAAACTAAAACTTGTCCTTAAGTAGAGAATTATTTTTATGGACCATGATGTCATATACAGGTGAAATGTGCATTGGCTGCTTTTCATTACCTGGAGACCTTGGATCTCGTACACATACTTTTAGAGAGTAAACCCACTACAGTCATCTGTGTACTGTTATACAACTGATTCATAACTGAAACCAACGATGAATAGGCATGTTATGTAATTACATTTACATTTTGTCACTAAGAAAAAAAATGTCCTTGATCAGTTATATACATTTCAAGAATTTTAGCAGCCTTCATTGCAAATTCTTCCTCACAGTGTGCTGTTAATATCGAGACAGGCCAATACAGTGTACTTGCTAAAATATTTAAAATGAATGGCTTTTACTATAATAATATGATCAGTCTAAACATTGTTAAACAAATAGAAATACACTCTATGAGATGCTGAAATGTATTTCTGAAAATTCTGCTTCCTTGGCAGTCAAAATAGGCCAATGGGCTCAATACATCCAGAGTCACTGTGTGAAAGTGTGTTGAATAGAAACTGACTGTGACTTTAGTCACTCTGTGCTTCTGGGCTAGTGTCTCAAGAAGTATTGAAGCCAAAAACAACCAGGCAACTAGTATTTTCAGAAAAGCACAGCAATAGAAGGCTGCGTTTTTCTCCTACCACAGGTTACCTCTTATTAGAATAGGGAAGGTAAAACATGAAGGCTTTGTGCAATTTTTTCTTTTTTTTTTTTTGTTTAAAGTTCATGGTTTTATTGTATTTTGTCTGTTTTTTTTTTTTTGCATATATAAATCTTTGTTTTACAAATCAGTATTTAAAGCCTAAATCCAGACTCCACCTGCTGAATTTATATATTAAAAAAAACTTCACCCAAAAAGGGAACTTCCGCTATTCTTCCTCCTACCTCCTCTTTTGAAACATTTTTTTCTTGGGGGGGTACCTAGTTTTGATAGGTACCCGTTCCCACTTCCGCTCAGATCACTTAGCGATCTGAGCGGAAGTGGGAGTGGGTACCTGTCAAAAATATTTCTTTCCTGACTGAAGAACCTCTTTAAGCACATAAATAAGTCATGTGATCTGTAGCAGCAAGTCAGAACATTGTAAGATATTTAGGCCATGTAACCTAGAGCTGCAAGAGACCTGAACTAGCAGAGAGACTCACAAAAGAACAAAAGGGTGTAATGTACTTTACCAATCTGTGACTACATTCATTTCAATTCTGTTCAATTCAACATGATTTAGAAACTACAAATAGTGTACAAATAGAAAGAAAAACTCCTTACTGCTTAATCAGCTTTCAGAGTTCCTAGCTCCATGCTATAAATGGTTGGCAAGATTACAGTGAAGTTCCCTACACCATTTACCGATCATTTTTATTTTCTATGCACATCATCACAACAGCAAACGTAATGTGAACAAACAATTGTTAAACAAACAGAGCTACAGTTTTGCTAAAGTTTTCTAAGAGGTGTTTGTTAATGTACTTTATGCTGCACATTGACATATTTGAATGAGCTTACTAATGCACCAAAATAGGTGACTCATGGTTTGTTTAATGTGCCATTCAGGCTCGATCACTATGGGGAGTAATGTGGGTAATGCTGCAACCAGTGCCAGCAAGGGATGGAGCTCGTCCCAGCTCCTGTAGTCACTGGAAGGAAGAGAGGAAAGATCCCCGGAGCCGCACATCCACAGAATCCTATGGTGAGGTTGTCTCTCTCATACCACCATAGGACTCCGTGGATGTGCGGCAAAAGTAGTCTTTCCTCTCTTTCTTCCATCAGCAAAATAGGTGCGTGGCTAATTTATGTATCACAGCAGCACTGTATTTGTGTGAACTGCAGCATCTGTTGGCAAGGTGTGTTGAGGTGCCATTAAAAATGAATGACAGCAGTGCACCAAGGTGATAAAAAGCATGGTTTTGTGTGTAGTAGTAGCGTTAATGTTAATGTTAATGTGTGCATTACTAAAATGTAACAGTGTACACCCAGTATCTAAGAGTGATATGTGTGTATATATATTTGTCGTATAGTATCAGTAAAAAATGGAGGCTTATAAAAAAAGTCATATGTTCTACAGCAACACAAAGATAAAGAATGTGTGTATAGTATGTTTCATTATTTGTGTGCCAGACTTTATTTGCATAATACTCCCAAAGGAGTCTAGTAATCTGTAATATAACATTAAGCACAAAGTTGTTCTTTCATTTTCTGCAAAACAGGATACTTGTGACTTTGGCCTGTCTAGTTTTCACTGTCACCCTATTTTCCTCCAGCTAAACATCAAAAAAAGCAACCTTTCAATATGTTGGCAACACAGGATGTGGCAAAGGAAACTTCCGTTTCAAGGCATATAAATTTAGGTTTATGTGAATTTTCTCTGTTTATTTTTCCTTGATAACGCTTGTTCCTTATTCGCTTTAAGTGAGGTGCCTTGAGATTGTGTTGGCTTGTTTCCATGGTGACAACTAAGAAAAGTAATTTTAAAAGGCTGTTTTTTTTCCTTCGTTATTTCATAAGAGTGTAACATTAACAGATTGCTCCATTGATCTTAGGCCTAACATAGAGGCAAAAAAATGAGTGGAGCATTTCATAAAAATACACAAGTATCGGTGCTGTTTGCATTGGTTCAATGCCGAATCAGGTAACAAAAGTATCACAGTTGTAGAGGGCACCTGGGAGGCAATAAAATAAAAAAAAGAGACTGCATGAAAGCTGCTTTTTCTCCTATGAATAGCTGATTTTAAAAAGAAGTTGCTCACATTTTTTATACCCAATAAAGTTAGGGGCCAGCTAAAAATGAAGGACCCAATGCAGAGCCTTTATAGGTAGAAAATACTTAGCAAAGATATTTGGACTTCTTTCATTTACAAAAAATAGCACTGCAGCCTTTACCTTAAAATCCTATTATACTTTAAAGTTTTTATGGATAGTAAAATAAGTCATATTTGGATTCACAGGCATTTCAAATAGTAGATGTATATATGTAATGTTTAAAAATCTGATAAAAGTTACAAATAATTAAAGCTTTAGATTTACAGGTGTGCAGATGTTATATGTTAAAATGAACCTGCCCTGGCCTTGAAAGTGCCTAAGGTAGCAACAGTGCTCAAGGGAAGCAAATAGTAGAAACAGCTTCCTGCGCATAAGTGTGGTGCTCAAGTATTTCATGACTCTCACTGTTTCTGTTTCACTTCCGATTCCTAAGTGACCACCACATCTTGCTACCCTCTTAGGACTGGGGTAGTCTAAATGTACCAAACACTGAAAAAACAGAGAGGACAGAGAGGAAGCCTAGCGCTTTACCTTAATACACCATTTATTGATAAAATAAAACAAATATTATACTCACAAACCAATGTATATGCTTGCTCATCAAAGAAATCCAGAAACAGAAACTCCAGAACCACTGCACAAACTTCTTATCATGGAAAGAACCCATGCAAGTCTACAGAGGCGCATTTTAAGGGGGTTCCCTCTTCCTCAGAGCCAATTGATCCACTGCCTGTAGCCTGGCTTTTTATCACATATAGAATGCCAGGTAATAATCCCAAGCTCATCTCACCGGCAATGTGGGTTGGGTCTAGTAACCATACATGCAATGTTATGGGTGCTATGAAAAAGTAATGTCACAATCATCTTCATGCAGTATATAAACACAGTGAAATTATGTCAGTGTGGCAAAGTGATTAAATGGCTGAATGGCTATGTGGACATGCACCCAATCTTCTCAATTCTGATTGGGATAACGCAAGAAGAGGGAACCCCCCTCGAAATGCGTTAGCCTCTGTAGACCTGCATAGATTATTTCCATGATAAGAAATTGTGGAACAGTCCTGGAATTTCTGTTTCTGGATTTCTTTGATGAGCATATTTATACAGAATGAGCATAATATTTGTTGTATTTAAACAATAAATGGTGTATAAAGGTAATGTGCTAGGCTGGTGTGCCCTCTCTTTGTTTTTTCAGTGTTTGCTGAAGGGAAGTACACTGTGATGTTTGAAAGTTTATACCAGTCATGAAATAAGTTCCCCTGTGTTTCACCTTGGATCCAAGGCCAGCCTATACATAAAGACTGACTTTTCTCCAAGTTGATACAGTTCCTTAAAAAAGTTGTCACACCCCTTGAAATTTTCTACATTTTGTCATGTTACAGCCAAAAACATAAATGTATTTTATTGGGATTTTATGTGATAGAACAACACAAAGTGGCACATAATTGTGAAGTGGAAAGAAAATGATAAATGCTTTTTAATTTTTTTTTACAAATAAATATCTGAAAAGTGTGGCATGCATTTGTATTCAGCCCCTCTGGGTCAATACTTTGTAGAGCCGCCTTTCCCTGCAATTACAGCTGCAAGTCTTTATGGGAATGTCTCTACCAGCTTTGCACATCTAGAAAGTGAAATTTTGCCCATTCTTCTTTGCAAAATAGCACAAGCTCTGTCAGATTGGATGGAGAGCATCTGTGAACAGCAATTTTCAAGTCTTGCCACAGATTCCCAATTGGATTTAGGCCTGGACTTAGACTGGGCCATTCTAACACATGAATATGTTTTGATCTAAAATATTCCATTGTAGCTCTGGCTGTATGTTTAGGGTTGTTGTCCTGCTGAAACGTGAACCTCCATCCCAGGCTCAAGTCTTTTTCAGATTCTAACAGGTTTTCTTCTAAGATTTGGCTCCATCCATCTTCCTATCAACTCTGACCAGCTTCCCTGTCCCTGCTGAAGAAAAGCATCCCACAACATGGTGATGCCACCACCATTTTTCACGGTGGGGATGGTGTGCAGTGTTAGTTTTCCGGCACACATAGTGTTTTGCTTTTAGGCCAAAAAGTTTAATTTTGGTCTCATCTGACCAGAGCACCTTCTTCCACATGTTTGCTGTGTCCCCCACATGGCTTCTCGCAAACTGCAAACGGGACTTCTTATGGCTTTCTTTCAACAATGGCTTTCTTCTAGCCCCTCTTCCATAAAGGCCAGATTTGTCGAGTGCATGACTAATAGTTGTCCTGTGGACAGATTCTCCCACCTGAGCTGTGGCTCTCTGCAGCTCCTCCAGAGTTACCATGGGCTTCTTTGCTGTTTCTCTGATTAATGCTGTCCTTGCCCAGCCTCTCAGTTTAGGTGGATGTCCATGTCTTGGTAGGTTTGCAATTGTGCCATACTCTTTTTATTTTCTGATGATGGATTGAACAGTGCTCCATGAGATGTTTAAAGCTTGGGATGCTTTTTTATAACCTGACTCTGCTTTACACTTCTTCACAACTTTATCCCTGACCTGACTGGTGTGTTCCTTGGGCTTCATGATGCTGTATGTTCACTACAGTTCTCTAACAAACCTCTGAGGGCTTCACAGAACAGCTGTATTTATACTGAGATTAAATGAAACATAGGTGGACTCTATTTACTAATTAGGTGACTTCTGAAGGCAATTGGTTCCATTAGATTTTAGTTAGGGTTATCAGAGTAAAGGGGGCTGAATACAAATGCACACCACACTTTTCACATATTTATTTGTAAAACATTTTGAAAACAATTTATAATTTTCCTTCCACTTCACAATTATGTGCCACTTTGTGTTGGTCTATCACATAAAATTCCAATAAAATACATTTAAAGGCACTGTACTAAGCCTTGGCTCTGACTGCTGCTGTCTACAGCACTTTGCTGTCAAATGCCAGAGGCTATACTGCCTTCTGAATCTCTAACATTTGACAGTTGTTTGATAGGGGTAAGGCTTAGTGCCAGAAGGGAAGTAGAGCTTAATCTTGGCCCATGCCCCCTGTTTGACCTGGGCCTAGGATCCACAAGGACATGGTAATCTGAAGACTAACACAGGTACTTGCAGACACTACAATGTCCTAGCTTCAATGTTCTAACAATTAAAATATTTTAAACCACATCATTCTTAACACACATCACTAAAGTAACTTATGTAATAATCTTTTGCTATCCCAGCTAACAGTATTCTCCTTATTGCTTCTCCTCTTCTTAAGAAGTATGGCTGCAGCTCTTGTATCGCAGGAGTGCAGTTAGTTTTGCACTCCTGTGACCTGTTTTCAGCCTACAGCAGGCTGAAGCCCACTGTTGACTGACATCACAGAGGCGGTCCAGGCTCTAAAAAGAGCTGGTGATAGCCTGAGCTAGCCTCTCCTCTCCACAACTCAGCACTCCAGTAAGCGCTGGAGGGGGCAGAGCAGAGAGCCAGAAACTGACAGTCCCTGGCTCTCTGCTCAGCGAATGCTGAGAACGGATGAATAGCTCAGTTCTCAATGCAAAGCTGGTGGGGGACACATGCAGCATCGGATCAATTTTTTTTTCCAAACCCTGAACTTCTCTTTTAATGGAACTCTAGCCACCCCTAGATAGCAGCTGTGAAAAATATGTTAACATCAACTTTACATTCAGAAGTCTGATCTACATTCTGTGTCTTTGAACATCTTTCCATCAGATCAAAAAATATATATAAATACCTAAAATTAAAAGATAATATATAAAAAACTAAAACTAAAGGGATTTCAGTGTAAATTGTAAACAGTTGCAACCAAGGGTGATCTAGATCATACTCATACTCAACATAGCACACATAATTTTTTTTTTTAAGTGTTATTTGATATGCTTTTCTTCATTTTTTTTGATTCAGAACTTGAGGAGGGAGAGCAATTTTAAAACCTGTCAAAGTCTGAGAACTATTTAAATCCTGATATTGCATGCTGTACTTGTGAGAATTCTGCTCATTGCATTTTATATTTCTTGAAATTTACATGTAATTCATGATGGTCCTTATTTAGTTATTGCTATTATTATTATTATTGTTGTTGTTGTTGTTAACAATTACAATCCAATGTAACAATATTATAGTCATTATACAAATGATGTGCCTGTTTGCAAGAGCTCACTGTCTAAGTTTGGGAAAAAGGAACAGGTAATATACCATACAGATAGCAGCTGCATGAAATTCATAAAGGGAATTGCAGTTACTTTATATAGAGTTTTGGTAGTAGTTGTGTACACAAATTAAGTAGTTATGAGCTCACATGGCTAGCATAGGAAAACCTGAAGAAGTGAACTTTTAGAGACTTGTATTATGAGAGAGGTCATTCTACAGCAGGAGAGAAGCTCAATCAAAATCTTGGAAGAAGTAATAAAAAGACAGATAAAAGTTGTTCCACTGAAGAAGGAATGTTCCCTACTGAGAGGATTTAAAAATAAGGAAGTTATGTTGTATGGTGCTCAATTTTTTAAAGCATTTTATATGGTTAGGCTAAAGAAAATACAAATTATAGGAAAAAACCTAAACCAGCAGTATTTTTAGACAAAGACTTTAAGTAGAAGAGGTAGAGAAGGTTTTACACTACATTCATGACAAGTGTTAGCAGAGCTAACCCATTAAAAGGAACTTGACACAATAGCATTGTGCAGTCATTTTTATGGGAAAATAACTGCAGCATGAACAAGATGCATATTTTCTAAAGATATTGATTTGAAGGGTACAGGTACAATGAAAGTGGTACAGAGAAAAATAACCTTAAAATAGCAGGTTTGGGAAATTTGGGTTTCTGCAGTGGTTTTTTTTTTATATGGAATAGTGGAACTAGCTGAGAGGACATCCAGAAAGTTACAACTGCACAGTGTTCAAGTTAGAAGATGAGCATAGATAATGTACATGTGCCGCACATGTTAACAACATATAGACGGCAAAGGAAAGGAACAAGTGAACTGACTGCCCAATACAAAATGTACTCATGTATAGATACCGACCAAACACAGATTGAGATATGTATGCTGAGAGAAAACAATAGCAAAATGCAGAGCCAGAAATAAAGAATCACCCATAGAGCTAAGAAGATAATTTTGCTAATGTGGGTCTCTGAAATCTTAATTTTAATAGAAATTGCAAAAGGAAATGTTGATCCACAACAGACAAAGAATATTAGCATGGAATTCTGTTTTGGACCTAGCCAAATTATGGGAAGAGAGATAAGTTGATCAATTTGAATGAACATGCTTCTCTATCATCTTGAAGGGTCAGCTTGATTATTGTATGTTTAAATAGGGAGGGATAGGTTAAAAGGGTTGGATAAGGGACTTACGGAAGTGTGTGAATTTGATATGACAAAAAGAACTGTATCTCCCATTATTGAAGTAAAGGTGAATCAATTTTGACAGCTCACTTTTCTCTTAGAAAAACCTGGCAGTCTTTAGAATAGGCAAAAAAAGTGGGGGAGTTGACCACGGAAGAGAGTTAAAATTTATGAGCAGTTTTCTTGGCTATCGGAAAGGTATAACAAAAAGTGAGGTGATATGAGATTGTTTAGCTGAGGAGAGAGCGGGAGTATAGTTTTGATAGGATAATATGTGTTAGAAAATCCTATTTAGAACTTATTCTTCAGCAGTGTTTTTACATCTGACTGCATTACACAAAAGTGCTTATCAAAGAATATCAGAGGAACCAAAATGACAGAAATAAGCTTTACAGAGATAACTCAAAGCTGCACATGGTCCCCTTGAGGAGAAAAGGGATAACTAGTATGAGATGAGGGAAAGCTGACCATACAAGAAATAGGCGATAAGGATTAACCAGAAATGCCACTGTTTTTAACAAGGGCTTCGGGTCGCACACCTTTCCAGTGTATCTAGGAGTCAGAAAATCTATAGTTTGGAAGTTGTGCCAAGAAAAGCAAGCAGAGAGCAAAGTAATGGTTGTTAGCATTGTCTGTAGATACCTGAAGCTGATTTGCCAATTTCCAATGCCTTATTCTGCTCCGCTTATCTAAATGGAGGTAACATCTTGGTAAAAGCAGGGCTTTGCTTCCTCATGTAAGACCTTCTCCTTTTATGACTAGTGGGGCAATGTCAAAAAAGCAGTTGGATAGTTGTAGAAAGCACAGATACATAGAATGAATAAAGCAGAGGCACACAGATCTTTACAATGCAGGTCCTCAGCTACAATTTCTTCTTAAGAAAGGAGAACAGCATTGATGTGCACAGCCTAGTGAATTAGGGTGTGCACCTCAGAGCACAAACATACATTTGTGTATATCAGCAGAGCAGTGGATGGTGTCAGTGGAGCAGAGATTAGTATCAGTAGGGCAGTGGACAATGTCAGTAGATTTCCTTTTTATTACTTTTTTTTTTTTACAGTTTTATCTTTTTTATTATTTTTTTCAATATTATTTTTTATTTATTTTTGTACAATTTTTTTGTAGCCCTTTTGAGGGGCTTTAGTGAAATATCAAGGGTCTAAACAGAAAGAAAGTGACTGAGGACAGAGCTTCCCCAGCCCCTTTCTCAGCAGCCTCAGCTGCACTGGACAGTGAATGAAGGGGGAGTGCTCTGTGCTGAGCGGCTTCCTGTTCATTCACAAACTGAAGCATAGTAAACATAGTTTACTATGCTTCTGTTATGAATTAACACAGGAGCGATCGGTACAGATCAGTCACTGTGTTCATTCATTCATCCATCCTGAAACATCCCCTGCAGCAGCCAGCAGCAGATGATAGGAGGGAAGCTGTCAGCACTGGAGGGGAGAGACAGGGAACACAAGGAAACGGGGAATCGGCACCACACAGGGAGATAAGGTGTGCCCAGGCACACCCAGCACACCCTGTGCTCACGCCTATGGAGAACAGTGAACAACAGAGTAGTGATATCATAACATTTCACTAAGATAAGCATAAGATTAGCAGTTACAGGCATGGTGCCCTAGATTCCCACTACAGATATACAGCTATGAGGCTTTAGGCACAGGAGTGAAAAGAAACAAAGGAACCGTGCTCTTGTATCATAAATTACATATCACCATAGTGAATAAGCAAATAAATGAATACATCTTCATTTAAATGATAAAAGATACATAAAAATCGTGAAGTCCATGTATAGATCCCACATGTGATTAACATCCTCAGTGAGTATAGGAAAGGTTCCTCTCCACCAACATGCAGACACACTATGCACTCACCAGACTCCTGTGACATACATGAGGTCACAGGAATGAATTCAAGCCACTGCTGTCATCCATTCAATATATATATAGATAGATAGATAGATAGATAGATAGATAGATAGATAGATAGATAGATAGATAGATAGATAGATAGATAGATAGATAGATAGATAGATAGATAGATAGATATATCTATATTATAGATAGCGCATTCAAAGCTCCAGTGTTGCCATATAGAGATATCTCAGTATTTAAAATCATTTATTTAAAAAAGAAGGTTGTATTGCACTTACATCAAAGAAGACAGGAATCAGCATGTACTTTATAGGAATCGGCGGTTTGTGCTCCACCTGCATTCCAGCTGACCGGAAATGACGTATCTCAAACACAGCCCAACTCCGTTTTGTCAGCCTACATCTGACATCTTCAGGGGTTACAAGAAGGCAGAGGAATTTAAGACAAAAAGTAAAATGTTACTACTTAGGCACCTTTAACATGTCTAGATATTCCTTATACAATTGCAAATCTTCATTTTTGAGTTTCAGACACCCACAGTCAACAAGGCACAACAAGGCAGTCAATAGAAGCACACATAATGACATTTCATCAGGAACAAGAGTCTTGCATTTCTCATACCAAGAAATTTGATCCCCACCCACAGGAAAGACCTTATGGCCAATGCACGACCTCACAATTGTCAGTTAAAGCGGCACAGTGCCGAATTGCAAAAAGTGCACTGGTCAGGAAGGGGGTAAAATCCTCCGGGGCTGACGTGGTTAATAAGCTATTCATAAAGCATAGGGAAATGGTACACACTGCAATTGTGTCATCCTATTTTCCCTATATAGTTCTATATGTCATTCTATATGGTTAATGCTGAAATACCTGTTGTACCCAGTCAGTAGAGGTTGCTATGCAACAAAATCTGGTAGTTAAGGTGCCAACCTCCTTGTGGGATACTAAAGCATGGTCAGCCAGACATAAGCAAGTGCTTGATGTCTGCTACAAGACCTATGCCATGGATGGGTGGGTCACATGATCTTGCCAGCCAGTCAGCATTCAACAACTGACCAAATTATTGCCTTTTCACAAATTTTTACTAAAATTCTGTAAATGCAAAAACATAAATTCTAGAACAAATACAACATTTAATAATAGTATATTGTCACCAAATAGCAAATATTAGCCAATATTTCTAATCAGATAGCTTATGAAACTAATGCAGCAAAATGATTTGTTTTCTTGAAGAAACACTTTACATTTCTTTTTGCAAGATCATTCCGTAAGAAGACATACTGAGGGCTAGGAAAGTAAAACAGTCTAAAGTGTATAACTAAAGAAAACTTTGAGAACCAACCAAGAAAGACCTAAAGACCTTTATAGAACCTCTACATCTAAATATTTTTGTTTTGAATAGAATGAGGAAGGTTTAGACCCTCTGCCAACTTTTTAGTGTGGTCTCTGTCCCAGCTGTTAAGATTCACCCATCTATTTGTCCTGGTAACCATTATCATTGAGGCAGAAAGTTAATAGAAATCTCATATTTATGAGTTTTCATAAGAGAAAGAGGTGGAGGGAAATCTTTTGATGGAGACAAAGGTTTTTTTGACAACTGTCTGAGATGGGAAAAAACTTATGGAAGATTTCCCCTCACTTTAACTCTCCAAGAGAAGATGAAGGGTAATCTCCCCAAGCAATCAGATCTGCATTATAAATCTTCTTTACATACACTTTAAGTAAAGCCTTAGCTGGATAAAATAACACCCTTAATAGTGTTAGCTGCCCTAAAAGAAGAAGGGTAAAAAAGAACGTCCTAAGTAATTGTTTAGCACAAATCATGTATGGAGAAGGACAGAGAAATCACAGTACCAAACAGAAGATGATTATAATTTTAATCAGGGCCAGCTTCAACTCAACATAGTTATACTTTGAATTATACTATGAAAACCTTTTGGAATTTTAGAAATGTTTATCAGAGATCATTGTGCCTCTCTAGCTACAACTGATAAAGGTAATAAATGAGCTTGATAAGCACTTGATATCAACTAATCAGTTCTGAAATTAATATAGAAATGTAACAGTAAGGTTGCATGATCTGAATGAGTTGCATGTTGGGGTATGAAAAAAAAACATTGCAGTGCCCTTAATAATGCTAATTAATCAATGTTTACTAATCTGCAAAAAAAAAGCTATTCTAAAACTAAGCCATATGACTTCAAAGTAACTATAGCTATGTAATTAATAGAAGAATTTTCTGGAGAAATTAAGTATTATTTACTAATACAACACATGAGGGGTAAGATATAGGTCTCAAAATACTAAATAGGAATTCTAATTCCATATTACCAACAAAAAAATGTTCATATGCTATAAAACTAAAATCATAACTGGGACAATTTATTATTTACAATTTGAACAGCCAGACTACATAAACAATTAACAAATCATTGACCTAGTCAATCAAATCTTTGTGAAGGATTAAAGAACGTTTAACATTTCATAACCCACCTCATATTCCTCTGCTCCCAAGAACCAGGACCCCCTTCACATGTGTCCTTTGGAGTGCATGCTCTGCCTGTAACAAGCTCTCCTCTGTCTATACCCCTTTTTCTCCAACGCCTTTAACCTACTTGCCGGTACTGAAATCTAGATTCCCAGTTTTCCCTCTTTAGTTACTCAAACCAGGGATGGAGTCACACCACATATGTGCTTCATCTAAAGTCCCAAAATCCCCCCTCTTTATTCCAAAATCTAGATTCAGTACTGCCTGACTACCTTATTTTCTTTCCCCTGAAATACCCACTAATATCCTTAGTGACTTTAAGATCCCTGTTAATGTTACACCTTAGCAACCTCTCAACTCCTCAACATAACCTTTTATCTAGCACAATGGACACATATTTCTACTCGCTGTGATGGCGACACCATTGACCAATGGGTGTCTCCAACACCCATTTTCCTCTCTAAAAACAAACCTTACACTCTCCTTATCTTTAAAGTGATTGCAAAGGTTTTTTTTTCCTCTTAAAATAACAAACATGTCATACTTATCTGCACTGTGCTGGTTTTGAACAGAGCAGCCCCGATTCTCTCCTTCCTGGGGTCCCCTGCTTTGTGCTCTTGGCTCCTTCTGCCTTCCAATTGCCCCACAGCAAGCTGCTTGCTATGGGAGCACTTGTCTGGGCTCTATCCAAAGCCACGCTATGTGTCTATTGACACACATAGTGCAGCTTGGCCCCTCCCCCACTCCCTAGTCACTTGATTTGATCGACAGCAGCAGGAGCCAATGACTCCCTCTGCTCTCACTGGACTCAGGAGGGAGAGAGAAAGGGCAGCGTTGGACCCAGATTGAGCTCGGGTAAGTATTTGGGGAAAGGGGGGCAGAGGGGATCTGCACACAAAAGGTTTTTTTTACCTTAATGCAGAGAATACATTAAGGTAAAAATCCTTTAAGCTTTACAACCACTTTAACTCCCTGTCCCTCAAACCAGCAAACAGTTGAACAGTTGAAATCTTTGCCACCTTAAGTCATCCCTTCTGTACTCTGCAACAGACTAAGCAAAATATCACCCCTATCATGCTCTGACCTTGTCATTTTTATCTACAGCAGTTTGCTCTCATCCACTGTGGGCACACTTATTCTCTTTACCACACACCAAATTAGGCTTAATCACTGCAACCTTGGCAAGTAGACAACACAAGAGGTTTTCGACTTTGTTGTGCTCTATAGCATAGGTGGTGTAAATCTAAAGCCTTGAAAGACCTCTCCCTTTATACATCTGCCGTCCAAAAATACAGTTCCTGCCCCATCACTTTCAACCAAACCTATTTTTTTACTCTCATTAACACTCTTTCAAATAAGCCTCATCAATTATTTTCTACCTTTAAGGACTCATGTACACTGCTGCTGGTAAACGGACGTTTAGAAGCAGTTGGGAATTTTTTTCAACTGCTCCTGAACTTTCCTCTATGTTATCTTATCAGTACATGTACACAGGTTCATTTATAGTCGTTTCTAGGCAGTTGTATTTAGAGGCTTTTTTGAACCCAAAAAAATGCGTTCAGAAGCTGTGTTTAGAGGCCTTTCAAACACCAAACGCGACCAAACGTGGCAATCGCATTTAGCCGTTTTTTTACAGGCATTTTTCATTTTTGGCTATTTTGAAAAAAAAAAAACATTTTTTTCAAATGCTTCTAGATGCAAACGCGGCTCAACGCGACTAAACGCGGCATGTAAACGCGGCTAAGCGGCCGTTTTTAGATGCCGGTTTCTAGCTGTCAAGTTAAATCTTTCAGGAGAGGTTGAACATGAAGTCTAAGGCCCCATGTACACAGGACGCTGCTAAACGTACGTCCAGAGGCAGTTGGATGATTTTTTCAACTGCCCCTGAACTCATCCAATGTTATCCTAAGTGACCATGTACACAGTCTCATTTATTGCCGTTTTTAGGCAGTTGCGTTTTACAGCGTTTCTTTGAAAGCAAAAAAATGGGTTCAGACGCCGAAGATTTCCACGTTTCAGATGCCAAACGCGACTAAACACGACTAAACGCGGCTAAACGAGGTACCAGCGTTTAGACACGTTTTTGTTTATAAGCGCTTTTAAAGTTGCCCTATTTTTGGACATTAAAAATCTCAAAAATTATGACAAATGATGAAAAACCATTAAAAAAATATTTTAAAAAATTGTAATTGCTTGCATTGATTCATAGACCATTTATATACCCTAATGAGCCCTTAATCCAATCAAATACACCACTAGCATTGCTGTTATCCAAAGTATAATTGGAATTTGACCCATAAGTTGTTAGATTTGAACAAGCAACTTGTGGTAGGTGACGTGGCAAGTTGACAATCCACAACTTGTGGCAAGTGACAATCCGCAATGTGTGGCAGGTGACATGGCAAATGACAATCCGCAACTTGTGAAGGTGTTTTGGCAAATGACAATCCGCAACTTGTGGCAGGTGACGTGGCAAGTGGACAATCCGCAACTTGTGGCAGGTGATGTGGCAAGTTGACAATCCGCAACGTGTGGCAAGTGACAATCCGTAACTTGTGGCAGGGGACGTGGCAAGTGACACGCTAAATACAAGTACACTGCTGCTCTCTCAGCTGCTGCTACTCACTCTGGTCTCACAAAATGGCTGAAATAGTTAAATAATACTGTTTTTTGAGCTTGGGGAGGGTCTATGATGTTATCTTAACTAACGCAAATGCAGTAAAACACAGCTAAACGCAGCATGCAAACACGGCTAAATAGATGTTTTAAACGCCGGTTTCAAGGTGTCGGAAAAAAATCATTTAGAGTACTTTGCCTCAGCGTCCCATGTACATGGAGCCTAAGTCTCTACTTTGTCTCCCACTGCCTGAACCTACAAACAAATGAACTGCCCAGGATATTGCCAATTATTTTGAATGTAGGATTGATGCAATTTGTGATGAGATCTCCACTGTCCAGATATCTTCCATATCCAACATATCTGTACCATTAAAATCAATGCTTTCCCTCTTTAAACCTGTTACTACAGTGGAAGTTGTCATATTCTTGTCTGACACCCACCTAACCACCTGCTCCATAGACTTAATTCCCACACAACCAGTTTGATAACCCTCTTACTCTATTTTACATTCTCTAACTCATGTCTTCAATTCCTCTCTCTCCGCCCACATCATTCCCACTTCTTTAAAACATGTACTAATTAGCCCCATTGAAAAAAACATAAAAAAACAAACGTAAGCTTTTTATCATCATCATAAATTAGTGTAGACTCACTTTAATTTGATGGGTGCTGTTCTACCCAAGGACATACCGTATGTCCACTTCACCTCCGGAAGATTTACCCCCTTTCCTGACCAGGCCATTTTTTGTGATACGGCACTACGTTATTTTAACCGACAATTATGCGGTGCAACACTGTAGCCAAATAAAATGTATGTCCTTTTTTCTCACAAATAGAGCTTTCTTTTGGTGGTAATTGATCAGTTTTTATTTTTTGTCCTATTTTTGTCCCAATTTAAAAAAAACAAAACAATATTATTAACTTTCTGCACTAAAACACATCCAATAAAAAAATATAAAGTCTTGTAATGTAGTTCCTTCAAAGCTTTGCCCAATCAGGGCTTAGAATGCACTGTGCAGTGCACAGTGCATTACAGGGTGTTCGGCTGGGCAAACACCTGCCAAATGCCTTGCAAATACAGTTGTTCACCGAACGGGTGAACAGGCGATGTTAGGATGAACTTTTGCTTGGTTTAAACCGTTCACCCAATTCTAGTCTATAATGAATTGACCATGGGTTCTTGAAATCTGACTTTCTGTAAATGTTCATATTAAATTTCTTTAATCAGGAAGCTTGATACTTGCAAATAATGTCCTTGCTTTATAGAGTGATTGACTCTCTAAACAGTATTTAAGTTTCATAAAATGTGCAATTGTCAGATTGATAAAATCTAAAATTCTTGATGTTAATCAGAAAAAGAGCTGTCTGATCTGCGCAAACAGGATTCCCTCTCATTACTTACATGATAACACGCGTGATCACTAAAGATTGCTAAATGTGAAATAGTTCAAATTAAATCCAGTTTTGAAGGGAATGGATGTGGTGAGTCTTCTGGTTTTAAGGTTCACTCCACTTTCATGGGGAAAAAATAGCAAATGAAGAAAAAATAATATAGCGTGTACAATTGCGATACAAGTCATATTGTAATTGAATGTTATTAAAAATTACCTTTCCTTTTCAATCTGCAGCTCTGTAATCTTCTATAAATGCAATGCAATATGGCTACCTGGAGTTGTTCTGTACACACTCCCCAGAAACATAATTTCCTGCTTGTGTGATTGGCTCACCAATTTTCCCAGAAGTCTGCCTAAGATACAAGTCAGATTTTGTCATTTTTGGTGAGATATTTCCAATAGGAACATGTCTAAAGGGATGCAGGCCCAGCAGCTTTCCTCATTAGTGCTCTTCAGCTACCACAGCTGACTGATAATTATGAAACCACTCCCATTAGACCCACAGTGTCCATTAGACAGTATGTTAGAAAGCATCCCCTCCAGGCCCCATTAGACTCTACAACAGAATCAAATGGGACCTGGGGGGGTCTCTTTATAACAGTGTCCATTAGAGATTCTTTGTTAGAGAGAGACCCCCTCCAGGACCCATTAGAGACTAAAAAGGAGTTTAATGGGACCTGGAGGGGGGTCTCTCTAACAGAGGCTCTTTCAGTTTCCATTATAGAGTCTGTTGGAAAGAGTCCCCCATAGGTCCCAATAGAGATTACAAAAGGGTATAATGGGACCTGGAGGGGGGGCCTCTTTCTAAAAGAGTGTACAGTGAACACCTTCATTCACTCTGGTCCTCACAGGACCCCCTCCTTGTGGCATGACTCTAACCTCTGCCCCAACCTCTCACAAAGTAGAAATACAATTGGCACTGTGTAGCGCGCCTCTTACCATAACTATGGGTATTGTACCAGTGGCTGGTTCCAGCATCCTCTGTGGCTGGCTCCCATGTCCTCTGTTGCTGTCTGGCCCCCGCATCCTCTGTGGCTGACTCCTGTGGGTGGCTGGCTGGCTCCCTGGTGTGGGTGGATCACCGTTGGTGGCTGGCTCGCTGGCCCTGCTGTGGGTGGGTCACCATGAGTGGCTGGCTGGTACCCTGGCCCTGCTGTGGGTGGGTCACCATGGGTGGTTGGCTGGCACCCTGGCCCTGCTGTGGATGGGTCACCGGCATGGGTGGCTGCCTGACCCTGCTGTGGCTAGTTGGTGTGTCCTCTCCTCGTCAGCAATTCTGGGCACTGTTTGCCGAGGAGAGGGAGGGACTTGGAGGCAGGCGGCAGACTTTGCCCTATCCGGGACGGTAGGACTAGAAGGTTTGCAGCAGGCCGAGCGCACGGAGGCACAGGGCGCAACACATAATGACATTGCACATGTGTGCAGGTCCTGTCTGTGTCCATTTAGGAGTCTGTAATAGAAAGAGCCACCATCAGTGCCCATCAATTCAGCCTCATCAGTGCCCATCAATGTAGCCTCATCAGTGCCCATCAATGCAGCCTCATCAGTGCCCCTCATTGCAGTCTCTGCAGTGCCCCTCAATGCAGCCCCACCAGTGCCCATAATACAACCTCACCATGAATGCAGCCTCACCACCAGTACCCATGAATGCAGACTCATCACAAGTGCCCATGAATGCAGCTTCACCACCAGTGCCCATAATGCAGCCTCACCACCAGTGCCCCTCAATGCAGTTTTACCACTAGTGCCCCTCAATGCAGCCTTACCACCAGTGCCCCTCAATGCAGCTTTACCACCTGTGCCCATAATGCAGCCTCACCACCAGTGCCCATAATGTAGCCTTACCACCAGTGTTCATAATGCAGTCTCACCACCAGTGCCCATAATGCAGTCTCACCACCAGTGCCTATAATGTAGTCTCACCACCGGTGCCCATAATGCAGCCTTACCACCAGTGCCCCTTAATGCAGCCTGATCAGTGCATGGGGGTTATAGAGGATAGCCCCCGGATCACACAGATCTGCCGCTGTTACACATGGCACAGCTGTCATCCGATGCACCGCCTGATAGACATCAGATGTGCCATGGCATTGGACCAGTGTGACGTCTGTCAAAGGAACCAGGAACTGGGACATCGGATGACAGAGCAGTCGCTGGGTAAGCGGGTCATCCCCACTTTTTGTGTTCACTTGGCGCTCGACCCCTTTATCCTCCGAGGCAGTGCTGGGGCCCGGTCAGTGCGCCCTGGGCGCCAACAGTTTGCTCAGCGCTTCACAATATAAAGGGGGACAGTACAATTACAATACAGTTCAATACAGAAGGAATATGAGGGGCCTGCTCATGGAGATTACATAAATACCTTTTTTTTTTCCTTTTTTATAAGTGATCACATACCTTGTTTTCAGCTGCATAAGGAGCTCAGAGAGCTAGGAGAGGTGAAAAAACAGCACACTGGTCTTCCTGGCGAATGGCTGTGCCAGGGGGCATATCAACACAAATGTGATCACTGGAGAAAAGCAGACCAAGTTCCCAGCACAGAGAGAAAACTGATCACCCGGTGCTTTCATGCCTAGTGTAAGCAGTTTTTTAAAGGAAAGTAGAGGGACTTTCAGGATCATCAAGTATTTCACATATAGCAAGCAAAACAAAAAGAACAGAATACTTTTTTATACATACATCATTCAATACATGGTACAACAGCCACTTATCAAGAATATAAAATGCTGGTTTTACATATTCTTTAAATAGTATTAAACTGAGTGACAGATCAATACTCCAACTTTTGAATTACTGCTAGCCAGTACTGATAGTAACAAGAAGTAACTGAGGTCTACCTTTGGTGCAAAAAGAGAAAATTGGTCATGGGACTTTAAATGAGGCAAATCACTTCAAAAATATAACAGTACACATGTTTAATAATTTTATTGCATGATAGCAGATTAAGCATTCACAGTTTATAAACATAATGAATTACCAATTGTGTAATATTATTTTTTTAAAGTGATTTGCCTCATTTAAAGTCTAGTGACCAATTTTCTCTTTTTTTATATATATTTAGTATGGAGGCTCATCACTCATGCTTTATAGCTTTGGTGCAATAACTTCCCGGAGAATAGTGGTCACACTCTGCAAGTGTATCTGTATTTTTTTTTGTTTTATTTTGAAAAGAGTAATAAAAGGTTTCTTCTTTTTTTGTGTGTCTCTGTACAGAGGTACAGCCATCACCTGAAAGGGTGAATTACCCCAGCAGGGACACATAACAGCAATAAAAACGCGTTATACTCTATTTAAAGTGATAACATGTCTAACAAATTGTGTTCTCTTTGAATAACACAGCAACAGTATCCTGCAAGCATTTTTAATGGTATATCTGTGACTGCATGTTTTACATAAATACGTTTTCTATACATGGTCACCCTGATAGAGTCATAAAGCCATGTATTTTGCTTGGCAAAGCTGCTACGTTGTTATCCCTTACATGTTAATGTTTCACTTCCACTGACTTGTAAATGTGTATGACTTATAGGGCGTACACACGGTCGGACTTTGTTCGGACATTCCGACAACAAAATCCTAGGATTTTTTCCGACGGATGTTGGCTCAAACTTGTCTTGCATACACACGGTCACACAAAGTTGTCGGAAAATCCGATCGTTCTGAGCGCGGTGACGTAAAACACGTACGTCGGGACTATAAACGGGGCAGTGGCCAATAGCTTTCATCTCTTTATTTATTCTGAGCATGCGTGGCACTTTGTCCGTCGGATTTGTGTACACACGATCGGAATTTCCGACAACGGATTTTGTTGTCGGAAAATTTTATCTCCTGCTCTCCAACTTTGTGTGTCGGAAAATCCGATGGAAAATGTCTGATGGAGCCCACACATGGTCAGAATTTCCGACAACACGCTCCGATCGGACATTTTCCATCGGAAAATCCGACCGCGTGTACGGGGCAATACAATGAATCATTGACAGCCATGAGCCCAACATAATAAATTATTGCTAATTCGAATTGTTCAATACTTCTTCTAGTAAACTCCATCTATAAATATTTTAATTTTCTGAAAAAGAATGCATGAATGTTATTTTTCTTTTCATTGTTATGCAGACCTGATAGTACTTTTGAATCTAGGTCTCCCAACTACAAGACAGTCTCATTAGTATATTATGTACTATATCAGAACAATCATGTTCTACATACTAATCACATTTGACTTAGTCATCATGAATAACACAGGGCGCCTGGGCAAATATTGTATAATATGCTTAGAAGTAAAGTATTGTATTTACACACGAAAGCACCCATTATTACAAGGCTGAGTAATGTGAGAAGTGCAGCTTCTATTGGGACTTTATACAGTTTGTTGCACATTCACCATCAGGAAATTTGCAAATAACCAAACATGGTGCCAAACCCCATTTCTGCCTTTTTTAAATGCTAATATACAAGATTCTATTTTAAAAAGTTTGTACCAAAGGTCCATTTTTTTAAAATACTGTTCAGCGGGGGGGGGGGATCTTTAGGCCTTAAACCTCTTCAGTATTATGTGTTCCTTAAAAAGGGAACCTGTTTACAAACAGTGACCAGAGATCTATAATTTAGCAGTGGTAGGATTGTGACAGCTAAATGGCAGAGCACCCAGCAATGACATGCTCATCCGGTGATGTGGATCCACATCAATCTTGGAGAGTTTTGTATGAAAAAGATGCTGCCATTCATAAACATCAGCAGGATGTTCAGGAGGGTGAACTGGCCAGAAATTTCCTGTTTGCCTGTTTGCTGAATTGCAAACAGTCTGGGTTTGGGTCAAGCTCATATTAGGACCCGAAGCTCATCCCTAACGGCTGATATTGCTTTTAGAAATAGGTATAAATGTTATGCAGGTGGGATCTGCAAATTATTTGGAGCCATCAGAAATCTAACTTGGATAACAAACTTTTCATACAAGTTTGGTTTTTGAGATCATTTATTCCCTTTACAATGCCCCATTGTTTAATTTTAAGCCAACTTGTAATAAAATATAACTATGTGTTTGTATGAAAATCTATTTATTGTGGCAACTGGCAGCTGTACTCTAGTGCACAAGCACATATACAGACTTCATAGGAATCTGAGGGCCAAGATGGGCTCTCTTATTCATCTCTACTGAGCATGTACATGCACCTGAGTACTGGGGTATAGTGACCAGGGTCAAAAATTTAATTAAACATATACAAACACAGCCAAAAGCTGGGCAGTGTAAAGGGTGGACCGAGATGCATCTCAGGTCATATATATTACGTGTTATCTAAGGGGGGGAAAGAGATTGTTATATCAAGTACAGGTTTCCTTTCAGAGTCTAATTTGTAATGCAATAAATATGGTATTACACTATTTTGGTGCTTACCTATACTATATAGTACATCTATTGCTTCTATGAGCTCTTCTTAAAGAAAAACACATTTTTGAATTAGGATTGGTACGTATCTCCAAAATGTAAAGGTGTAACAATGCAACAGTGTAACAAACCTATCAGTCTTCAGTCTTAAGCCTGGTACACATAATATGATTTTTTTTTGTTCAACCAAACGGGCTGAACAAAAAAATAACTGACAAATCGCTGTACTAATAGAAGCAATGTTAGTACAGTGTTCTCCCCTGTTGTGCTATTGTATTCTGACAGAGGAACTGTCCCCTGCCAGAACACATAAGTCTGGGAAGATTGGATGCCGATTGGATGCTGATTTTCCAGCATGCCCATTTGACAGAAGCCGGTCTTACGACCAGCTTCTGATGGACAGGGAGCTGTTCACACAGGCCGAATGTCAGCCGGTTTCTACTGTACAGGCTGATTTTGGCCAATATTTGCCCCATATGTACCCAGCATTAATTTTAAAATGGCAGATTGATAATTCACTTAGCTAAAGTAAAGATTCATTCTTATTGGTTAAATCATTAAAACGTGCCTTAACCCAAAAAAGAGATGAAATGAACAACCACTCTATTTTCTCTGTTAAATACTGTATACAATTAAATGTGTTTGCTATGTCTGTTCAATAAGTAAAAAAAAAACACTTAATTTTTCCAGAAACCTAATCAGCTGATAACTTCCTATGCTCTCTGCCTGAGTTTTCCTCTGTGTTATGTAGAATAGGAGAGGGGCAGGGTTCCATAGTTCTATCTTGTTTCTGTCATTCTGATACAGTACAGTGAATATTTATGATCATTCTAGTACTATTAGCATGTTATTGGTGGAATCACCAGGTGAATATAAAAGAAAAAAAGCTTGGAAAAAAACAAATGCTGGCTCCTAAACCAAATTTCTGTATATTGCAAGATGCTCTTTAATTAATAGGACCAATTATGGATGAATACACTTTACAAAAAAAGTTGCAAAAAATATATTGGCATACATATTTTGTTTAATGCGAAAGAAAAGATCTGTCTCATCTTTGAAGGTAAAAAAAAAGCCATCAATGTTATAACTCTGTAGTAATGCCAGACACCAGTGTGAGCCTTTCAAAAATAACACTTCATGTCTTTCTTAAATAATATGCAGCTGCTATGGCAGGGTTACCCAGCAGCCATGCCGTAGTTCACAAGAGTTTGTATAGCCTACTGTGTTGCTATATGTACAGTCCCTCTGGGGGTATTCTGTTTCCTTCCCAAGTCAGTTGCAAGCAGACATAACACATCAGTAATCCTGCCCCAACAGCTGGGGGGGTGTAGCTAGAAAAATCACATTAAATATCACAGATATGCTACATAAATACAGAACATTTCAGGGCAGTCAGCTGCAATCCTCTTGGAGTAATAGTATCAAATAGCGAACAACACCTATTAAAATAGTATCAGGACATGTTTATTCTAATAATACAGATAGGACAATCTTACCATAAAATGGCAAAAAAAATAATAGTCACCATATAAAACTAACACATTGAAAACAGTTTTCATTACATTATTTTCATTGAAGTAATAGAATATATAATAACTCTAAAACCTCTTCACCATTAGCAGCCAGCTTTTGAGGACACTTTCATGCAGGTACCAGTACACTGATGCCGATTATTTAGTCTATAGAGGGTGAAAGTTACTCCAAAGGGGCAAGCTTTGACTAGCAGATGGGCTAGCAATTTAGTGAGCAGTCAGGGTGCCATACTGTGCCCGAGAAAATACTTGGCCCGATTTCACAGCAAGGTCAGAACTGGTGTCGTTTAAATGAGCTGAGGCTAACAATGAATGTCAATTTTAACAATAATAAAGGTGTTAACAGAAAAAAAGAAACTTGAATATTCAGGACATAAGCTATTGCCTGCTGACATATGCATTGGTTTAATGTTTGAGGGTATAAATGGAATGATAGTGTATATGGCTGAACCCTAAAAGGAAATTTGAACAGTGGGTTGACTCAGAAGAGAGAATAACTGAGTCCGATGAGCATTGGAACCCACAAAATACACAAGGTAGTACACTAGGAAGCTAACTTCAAGGAAGTAGAGAGGAAGCTGCACAAAACATGTACCAGTGAGAGAGGAAAGCACAATGTGGACACCCAGTTGGAAGGAAATACTGCAGGTAAATGCCTTCCAATTATAAATGCAATACCATACATCATTTTACTAAGGCACTGTTCATACCTCTGTGTTTTGTTGGATTGCAGGTATGATACTAAAAATAAACAGGCTTTGGTTGCTCCATATTTGCTTTTTTTATAGGGATAAATGATAACAATAAACTATAACGATGTAGAACACATCCATAACTTGTCAAATATATACCATGCTGAGGGGTGAATTTAGCCTTAAAGGCTTTAATATAAGCAGAAGAAAAATACATGACCAATAATTCCCCATGGAACTCCTAAACTGGTCAGTTACAGGTCTCCTGCAAGCTGCATATTTGGTGCATAGTGCGGAGTGTTTGGTGTATGGTATAAAAACAGCACCAAAAACGCTCCTCCTCATTAAAATGATTGGAAAAATGATCAAAAACATGGCAAAAACTCATCAAAAATGCACCAGTGGTTGTATTTTTGGTGCGGTTTTTGAGTCAGATGTCCTTTTTTCCACAGGTGCAGAATGCACCAGAAACACGGTAATAATGTGTCAAAAATGCAGCAAATACGCAGCAAAACCATATGTGAGTTTTTACCTCGATGAACACATGTTAATCTGCTTAATCCCTTTTGAAAGCTACTTGCTGACACTGTGCATGGCTGCTTGCTGTTAAGCCCTGCTGTAAGTCCTCAATAAAAAACAAAATCCAATCAAAGTGCTTCTTGATCACTTGTAAACTGATCACATGCAGAAAGCTTAATTCAAAAGAAAATACTTTAAAGTGATTGTAAAGCCTCGTTTAAAAAAAAAAAAAATAACAAACGTGTTATACTTGTTTTTGCACAGGGCAGCCTGGATCCTCCTCTTCTTGAGTCCCTCTTCACTGCTCTTGGCCCCTCCCTCCTGTCGAGTGCCCCCACAGCAAGCAGCTTACTATGGGGGCACCCAAGCCAAGCTGCAGCTATGTGTGTCCGTTCAGACATGGAGCTGCCATTCGGCCCTGCACCCCCTTTCTCCCAATTGGCTAACTGACTTTGATTGGCAGCCGCTGCTGCTGTGTCTCTGCCAATCAGGAGGGAGAGTCAGGGACAGCCGAGGGACCCGTGGACATCGCTGGACAGAGAGGGGGTTAAGGTAAGTATTAGCGGGTGCTGGGGCGGCTGCTACACACAGAAGGTTTTTTACCTTAGTGCATAGAATGCATTAAGATAAAAAAACCTTCTGCCCTTATAGCTCTAATGCCCCGTACACACGGTCGGATTTTCCGATGGAAAATGTGTGATAGGACCTTGTTGTCAGAAATTCCGACCGTGTGTAGGCTCCATCACACATTTTCCATTGGATTTTCCGACATACAAAGTTTGAGAGCAGGCTATAAAATTTTCCGACAACAAAATCCGTTGTCGGAATTTCCAATCGTGTGTACACAAATCCGACGCACAAAGTGCCATGCATGCTCTGAATAAATAAAGAGATGAAAGCTATTGGCTACTGCCCCATTTAGAGTCCCGACATACTTGTTTTACGTCACCGCGTTCAGAACGATCGGATTTTCTGACAACTTTGTGTGACCGTGTGTATGCAAGACAAGTTTGAGCCAACATCCGTCGGAAAAAATCCTAGGATTTTGTTGTCGGAATGTCCAATCAATGTCCCACCGTGTGTACGGGGCATAAGTCTTTAGAGGCCACTACCACTTTTAGATGGAAGTGTGTCTCTATTATTGTAAATGTCTGATACATTTATAGTATTAAAAACAATAAAAATAAACTAATTAAAAATATATATATATTTTTATGTATACATTGTTATTTAACCGCTTGCCAACCGCCGCACGAACATTTACGTCGGTAGAATGGCACGGACAGGCAAATGGACGTACAGGTACGTCCCTTTAAATTTGCCGCCATGCGCGCGACCCTGCCGCAAACTCCGTGAGTGTGATCGTGGGTCCCGTGGACTGAATGTCTGCGGGGATACCCGCGATCATCTCACGGAGAGGAAGAATGGGGAGATGCTGATATAAACAAGCATTTCCCCATTCTGCCTAGTGACACTGACACTGATCACAGCTTCCTGTGATCGGTAGTGGTGATCAGTGTCATGTCACACGTAGCCCCTCCCCCCACAGTTAGAATCGCTCCCTAGGACACACTTAACCACTGCAGCGCCCCCTCCTGGTTAACCCCTTCACTGCCAGTCACATTTACACAGTGATCAATGCATTTTTAATTGCTGATCGCTGTATAAATGTGAATGGTCCCAAAATAGTGCCAAAAGTTTCTGATCTGTCCGCCATAATGTCACAGTCACAATAAAAATTGCTGATCGCCACCATTACTAGTAAAAAAAAATATTAATAAAAAATGCCATTAAACTATCCCCTATCTTGTAGATGCTAAAACTTTCAATAAACCAATCAATAAAAGCTTATTGTGATTTGTTTTACCAAAATATGTAGAAGAAATTCGTATCGGCCTAAACTAAGGAAAAATATGTTTTTTTATATATTTTTGGGGGATATTTATTATAGCAAAAAGTAAAAAATAATGCTTTTTTTTCAAAATTTTGCTCTTTTTTGTTTATAGCGCAAAAAATAAAAACCGCAGAGGTGATAAAATACCACCAAAAGAAAGCTCTATTTGTGGGGAAAAAAGGACATCAATTTTGTTTGGGAGCTATCTCGCACAACCGCGCAATTGTCAGTTAAAGCGACGCAGTGCCAAATCGCAAAAAACGATCTGGTCTTTGGCCAGCCAAATGGTCTGAGGCTTAAGTATTTAAATATGTACCAAATTACATCCTTACATACTGCATTCTATTTAAGTCATAGAGATATAGTCAAGTTAATTGATGAATACTGATGTTGCTACATTTGACCTGGACACCTAAACTTTAATTAATGATAATGGGCATAAAAAGGGTTAAAGGAAACCTGCACTGACAGAAACTTAAAGACTGTCACAGCTTACTTCTGAAAATGTTAGCTGCTTGTCTGTCATTTTAAACTTTTGTCCTAAATTCTTTTTAGATCATAGACACAATGCATGCATGGAACAACAGAGAAAGTAGTAATATTAAACTTAGAACTCCTTATATGCAGTTGTGTTGCAGATCAGTTATCCAAAGTAGCTCAGCCTCTAATTAAGCATTATAGCCAGGCAACTAGCATTTTCATGAGGAGATGTCAGAAATGGTAGGCTTTATATTGTTCTCAGTGAACGTTTCCTTTAGAGGGAATCTATCCTCAGTTAATTATTGCTTGGATATGCAGCAGTGCGCTATATGGATTTCAGTACGAAATCTACCAGTGTTAATTAATGTTACAATTTAAAAAAATTCTCATAAATTCATTTTGAAATATGACCTGTTGATTCCAGGTACAGAGCTGTGTCAAGATTGGAGCTCTATAAAACTTTTTACTTTAAAGTCCAATACGATACTCAAAAAATTACAGTGCTACCATGAATGAATAAATAAAACATGTCAATCTATGCAAATAATGTATGTAAAAAAGTTATATAAATTCATGGAAATAACTTACAACTCAGTGTATCCTTCAACTATGTGCACCACACACTAACACCATATTATTGCTGCTCAGACACATTGCAATATAATACAAAAAAATTTCCACCCTGTCCTTATATATGCAGGTCCTGGGGGTGAAGAGAGCTGCAAAAGTGACGATAACCAGTATATTGGGGATCACAGAGGTTGGGAAGAGTAAATAAACAAGCATTTGGTGCCTGAACGCAATGAAGATTTATTAAGCAGTTCCCATCCGGCTGTCATTTGACTATAGACTGCTCTAGATCTGGGTGGACGTCATATGACGTCCTCCCCAGAACGCACCTTGAGCGCACCCCACGGGCTATGCTGATGTGCAATCTGTCATCCTCTGTCCATCGGAAATGTATGTTTGTTTTTGTGTTTTTTTTCTCTCTTCAGAGATTGGCTTACTTAACCTTCTGCTAAAACTGTGGGGTAGATGTACTAAAACTGGTACACTCAGAATGTGGTGCAGCGGTGCATGGTAGCCAATCAGCTTCTAAGTTTAGCTTGTTCAATTACATTTTTTCTATAAAACCTGGAAGTTGATTGGTTTCTATGCAGATCTGCACCAAATATTGCACATTCCAGTTTTAGTAAACAACCCTCGCTGTGTGTATTAGTACTGCTTTGACCTTAAAGGATGGGGTGCGCCTCAAAAGATTATTTCAAAAATGTGGTTATTAGTGCAAATAAAAATGCATCATAGACAGCGCTCAGCTGTTTTTGTTGCAAGTGCACAATCACCTCTAGAATATTGCCTTGTATTTAAACTAGTACAGCCTTGTTTAATAAGGAGTTCTTATTCTTAAGTGCAGTAACCCAAAGCAACCAGTTAAAAGTTATTCTGCTGAAGTCAGACCAGGTCATGATCTACTCTAATTGTTTAGTTGGGTTACTGCACTTAAGAATAAGTGAATAAGTACTTAGGACTAAGACGCATTTTTTTGAAGGCTGATAACCTGATCATGATGTAGTCAATTCACTACCCAGTAAAATTATTGCATGTTTTTTCTTGTAAAGGTAGAGTAAAGACCAGTTTTGCACACAATAAGTTATTACACAATCAGTCACAATATATTCTCACTTTATACTGAACAAAGAATACAGGCCTGTAAATAGGCTTAAAGACTTACAGCTCATGAGCGTATTGCATTACCATCTAAGCCTCATTAATCACGAGACTATATTCTTACTTGCAGTAATACTTCTACCGTTTGTTGCCACAGTGTAAGGAAATAGCATAGTATGTAAATAATTTGCATGCATATACACAAACTTTGTTTGTCTCAACACACAAAACTGTTTGTATACATTGGAATGACATCTTTGTGAACTGTTTTACCTAACAAAAACAGTATATAATTCTGTTTAGCCTGACACAATATAACCTTTGTAAAAAAGGGGGAAATGGGGAAAAGGGGATAGTGGGACTTTATATGAAGCACATCACTGAGCTAGAATGAATCAATTAATATTAATGAATAAAATATGTATTAGTACAGATGAGCATACTGCAAGGTAAAAGATTACCATCTCAATAAATAACATACAGAATTATAATAAACATGATTGGTAAATCACATACTATTGAAAATCCCACTATCCCCTTTTCCCCATTTTCCCCTTTTTTTATAAATACCAGGGATGGAGACATATGTGCTTTAATAGTCGATGCCTCATATAAAGTTCCAAAATTCTCTTTTCTTTATACAATATACCCTTTGGCATACAATATACAAGATTCTGACCATTTAGTTTTCTCCACTATAGTCAAAGCAATGGAGCTTGGTCAAGACTGTGACTGTCATCTGTCTACCCTTACACCTACAATTTCCATGTTACTATAAAAACAATAAAACAATTAATAGACTTGGTTTTGCAACTTAATGCAATGAAAAAATAATATATTTGCCATACTTTTTTTGTATTGATAGCTATAAGGGTGTTCTTAATTTGGAAACCTCTTTAATCAATCATTAATCCTCTAGCCCAGAGGTCTCCAAATTTTCCAAACAAAGGGCCACTTTACTGTCCTTCAAACTTTAGGGGGACTGAACTGTATCCAGTGTATAGAAAGTGCCCTTGGACCTAGTGGGAGTAAACAATGCCCCAGCATTGGTATTAGGTGGGGAAATAGTGCCCCATAGTTGATTAGTGGGAGGAATGCCCCCCCCCCATAATTGGTGTCAGTGGGAGGAATAATGCCCTATCATTGGTGTCAGTGGGATGAATAGTTCCTTATTATTGGTCTTAGTGGGAGGAATAGTGCTCCATCATTGGTGTCAGTGGCAGGAATAGTGCTCCATCATTGGTGTCAGTGGGAGGAATAGTTCCCTATCATTGGTGTCAGTGGGAGGAATAGTGTCCCATCATTGGTATCAGTGGGAAGAATAGCGCCCCATCATTGGTGCCAGTGGGAGGAATGGTGCCCATCCTTTGTATCAGTGGGAGGAATAGCGCCCCCATCATTGGTGCCAGTGGGAGGAATAGTTCCCTATCATTGGTGTCAGTGAGAGGACTAGTGCCCCATCATTGGTGTCAGTGGGTGGAATAGTGCCCCATCATTGGTGTCAGGGAGAGGACTAGTGCAACATTGTTTGTTGGCAGGAACTATGCCCCACTGATAGTGAGAGGGAATAATGCTCCAAGGCCAGATAAAAGTAAGCCCCGGGCCACAGTTTGGCGACCACTGCTCTAGCACAACCTTTTATATGAACACTATGCTTAAACTAGAGAAAAATATACGTATTCACGTTTGGATGCTTCTAAAGGTACATTGGCTTCATGTTGTCTACTATGTAAGATTTCAGCAGGATTGGTTAACAGTCAGGCTATGTGTAAGGAGATAGATAACTCAGGAAATGCTGTATGCGAGAATAAATGTGTTTGGTTGAAATTTTTCCTGAATGCCCTATTTATCCTTTGAGATTGGAACAGTACAAGATCTTTCACATAAGCGTACATATTCATATTTTGTGAGCATACATGTGTGTGGGTGATGCCTCAAGGGAAATAGGATCTTTATGCAGCTTGATCATTTTACACCATCTTCATATTACATTTAATGCTGCATATGAATATAGCTGAAAAAAATACGTAATCCTGTTTGGAGATATGTTTCTACAGCTCAGTTCTGTGACATAGTTTCTTTTCAGCCTCTTTTGAGCTTACTTTATTGTTACTTTACTTAGCTTCCAATTCAAGACATTAAGATAATCTTGTTCTAATGTATCTTACTCAGTATTGTGTTACTATTATTGCTGATTCAATACAATCTTCAACCTAGGTAATAAGTCAAGGTAGGTCAAGGTAACATCTCAGACTTATTTTATTTTATTTTTACATCTCAGAATTATATTTTCTTTGCTCATGGTTTTTCCACTTGTTTTTTTTAACCGTATGCCTTTAACAAAATCTGCTACTCATTTTCAGGGTTTAAACAGCATATTAAATGTGTTCTAGTGTAATTTAAAATGGCAAAATATACTTGACATACAAAAATAAACATGGAGGTTATGAGGATAGAAAGCTGGATTGCATTTGTAAAAGAAAAAAATATTTTTGTTAAAGCACAAGGAATCTGTTTCAAAATAAATGTCAGTCAGTATTTGTTCACTGATTTGTCCAGGATTTACAGCCAAAACATCACTAAAATATTTTAAAAAATGGAGAAAAAAGGCTGATAATCATTGGAGCAAATTACTTCTCACTTTTCTTCACAATTTTTTGCACTGTACTGTGTTAGAGGCATGTTCTAGTTCAAATTCATTTCAATTAAAACAGAAACTGTAGGGGGAGCTGTATTGTTACTGCAACTTTTTACAGGTGTGAATCCTGTTCATTTAAAGAGACTTGATAGTTTAAATTATGAAGTAACAGAAGGCAAAATTACAAGACAAATGTGCAAAAATGTCACCGAATTTTATAACTATAGCTCCTCAAACTATACCTATACTACAACAATTAGGTCTAGAATGGTCATAAAACACTGCAGCTGAAGAGTGCCTGATCACTTTTATGGGGCTCTCTAGGCACACCCCCCCTCCTACTCTCCATGGTTCTGAGGGTCCCCTGTCCCTTCAGGGAGCCTGGGAGTATGGGAAATAGCAGGAGGAACACAGACCACCAGAAAAGTGTGTGTTTTTTTTTTGTTTTTTAAGAAGCTGGCAATGAATATCATTTGCTGGTAAATTGAACTTTCATTTTTTTTTCTGTGTAAATGAAATTTTTTCTGTAGCCCATCCTACAGCAAGAATGAAAATAAAAATGTGTATGATTTGCCCCAAAAATACATACCAGACCCTAATCCAAGCATGCAGCCTGGCTGGCCAGGTAATGGGGAGGACAAGCCTGTGCCTGCCTTACTAAACCATATCAGTCCACTTGCCCTCAACATGGGGGGTCTTTCCTGACAAAGCACCTCATTGAGGAGGACAAGGTCACCATAACCCTTATCTAGTGCTTGTGGGGATCTGTGGGCGGTAGGCCTCTCATAATTTTTGAAGCCCCTTTAATAATGTGGGGGCCCCATATACTGCCCCCCCATGTAAATGAGCATTGGGTACATAGTACCCCTACTCATTCACAAAAAAAAAGTTGTAACCTAGAAATAAAGACACCCAAATGTTTGGCAAGTCCTTTATTTAAAAAATTGAAGTCCCCAAAAAATTCCTTTGTCACTCCATCTTCAATCGCCATGACTGCTTCTCACCATAAAAAAAAAACAACATCCAGAAAACCCAGTAGAAAAATGAAGTATGGCTGAAAGGTCCTCAATATATAAGGCACCTCATCCCAAATTTTGTTTGAAAAATTAAGTAAGGATAGGGAAAGGGGATTATAATTGTGCCAAAAAATGTAATCAGTACATGGAGTTCATAAAAAGTTTTAAATTTTATTTGATACAAAGATAAAAACAAAAGAATATATTATATACATACAGACAAACAGAACAAAGGAATATACATTTGAAACAAGCCTTAAAGTTAAAAGGCCAGAATACGTTACAGGTAATAAGTCCCTACATGTTTTGCCAAAACATTGGCTTCTTCAGGGGTAATGATGTTGTTAACCTGTGCAAACATGTAGATTCTAGATAAAACAGAAAAAGCACACAATAATATACATATTAGTGATAATTAACATGTATTAAAAAAGAGACATGTTTTATATTTTTTGAATGCTGGAAGCATGGCATGGCTGTAATTGGCTCCCGATGACTAGTGAATCCCCCATATCCAAATATCTACCCACGTATCCCCGATGGCGGATAAGGCACCGTGACCCCCCCAAAGGAATCAACCGGACAGCACCACACCAATTGTGGCTGCAGGGAGCTAACAAAGTCCTAGCATATTGGAAGGAAAAAACGTATCAGTATAATACATAAGAGACATAATCAGAATAAATTGTATCCCGAACAAAAGGGCTAACGTAGCCTCAATATTTACAATTGAGTAATACTAAAATCAATATAAATATAAATGCAGGGGTGCCAAGAAGATATCCATAGTAATCAAAGAAAAGAAAGGTGGTAATAGAGATTTTGGTGAGTTAGACACCATCAAAACTAAAACAAGGGGAAAATTAGAAAATGTTTAGTGTGTGACACCAAAACAAGGCAAAGGCTGGTGACTACAATGAAAATGCCACAGAGGCACGGTTAGAGGACTCACCCAAACAGTCTAATCACCCTACCCCAATTCCAGATGTATTGATCACCCGGTTAAGATAATGGTGGTGTATGTTGCAAGCGAAGCAAATAACAGCCTGATATTAGAAGGATGGAAAACCTAAAAAAACAATATAAATAAGCAAATGTAAAGGGTGCCTAGGCGGCCAAGTAAAAGTTTTAGAAAACAGGGTAAGTGAAGTAACCTACCATTACGATAACTGCAACAATCATAGTCGCCCCTGGAGTCCAGCAGAGTGAGAACTGGACAAACTGGCTTTATACGCCCCCCACATGATTGGCGTCTGATGTCACCGATCGTGAGTGGACAACGAGGGCCCTCGCACATGCGCCCACCTCAGCGCCATAGGCCTACAAGGCCCACAATGCCGTGCGGGATAACATCCGCATCACGTGACAATTCCGTCAACATGTCGCAGGTCAAAATGATGGGGAAAGCTGCTCATCGACAATAGGTCGACAATACAGCTAGATAGGCCCATCAAGGGCGGGTGGAAAAAGCCGGGCGATCAGGATAGAATAGACTGCGGCAAGAGCAAACGCGATGGGATGGGCTGGCATTCAAGTTAGAATACCACCCTTGGGTGTCCATACAACCAACAGCACTGCATATACTGAGATTGTTGTAAGGGGACCAGGATGCCAAAAAGCCACCAGAGGAATGGTGGGCACGGCAGCAGGACAAGATAGGGGTCACAGAAAAGGGGGAGACTGTGCGGGGCAATGGTGAGGGCTACAGTGGAGCCCAACAACCCACACACCTAAAGGGGAGTATAGGGGTCCAACCCCTCAACCCAGTCCCGCAGCAAAAGCCATGTCACGCATCCAGACATACAAAACAAATAAAAATAATAAGTAATTAGTTTACCAGTAAAGAATACCCAACAATGAAAATTGTTGGGTATTCAAAATTGTGAATCCATGGTAAAGAGCTTGAGGGGAGGAATCAGGAGGGGGAGACATGACAAGGGCCTGGTGAATTATGGACTAGAACTAAATGTATAAATGAAGAAATTGAAAATTAACTGTATATATATATATATATATATATATATATATATATATATATAGGCAAAACATGAGATGGTGACCAGAGGTCATAGAAAAGACTTAAAACTTATATATTTGTTTAACCCTGGAAAATTTGTTGCATCCAAGTTGTGAATCCATTTGGCCTCAAGTTGGAGCAATGTGTTGTCAATTCCGCCACCTCTAGCATGTAATGGTACATGTTCTAGAGCAGCAAAACTAATCGCATGGGAATCAAAATTGTGTTGTAATCCAACATGTCAATCGATGGCAGTTGTAATGGTATGTTTATATAATGGCTTTACATGATCTCGGATTCATTTACAGAAGGGTCGTTTAGTCTTGCCGACATAGCAACAACCACATCGGCAAGTAGCCAAGTAAATGATCCCCACTGTGCTACAAGTTACTCTATGTCTAATAACATGAGTCAAGCCATTAGGGAGAGCAACTTCCCTGGAATTAGAGATGAAAGAGCAAACATTGCATCTTCCACATGGAAGGGTACCAACATTAGTATGTGACTGCAACTTTTTAGGAAAATGGTGACTAGTCAGGCGATCCCTCAAAGAGGGATCATATCTACGATATGTTATATGAGGGTATGACTTAATATACTTATTTATTGTGCAATCTGCAGTTAATAAAGGCCAAAATCTATTTAAGGCATCCCTAACTTGGGCGTGTTGTCTAGAGTATTGAGTAATAAGACGAACAGGTTGTTGGTCATTGGTTACTTTGGTTGAAAAAATAAGATCTTTCCTGTTGAGTTTTTTAAATTTATTATAGGCTTTTTTTAAAAGAGAATGACTGTACCCTCTGTCTTTGAATTTTAGATATAGGTTGCGGGATGCTTTTTGAAACTTGGCCTTTAGGGTGCAATTTCTTTTGATTCTCAGGTACTGGCTGTAAGGAATACTATCCAGTAAGGGCTTGGGATGTCCACTACTGGCATGAAGAATGGTGTTACCGGAGTTCGGTTTGCGGTATAGAGCGGAATAAAGTATACTGTCATGGTCTACACTAATTTCCAGGTCAAGGAAATGAATGTTTAATTGGCTACATTCCATAGTGAACCTCAAGTTGTAGTCATTAATGGCCAGAGAGTTAATGAACTGAGAGAGCTCATCTCGAGTGCCAGACCAGAAAAAAGCACGTCATCTATATATGTGTGCCAAAAAATAACATTGTGTGACAAATTGGATGGACCAGAGCTGGCAAATAATTCCCTTTCCCACCCCCCCAGGAACAGGTTGGCATAGGATGGGGCACATTTTGTCCCCATGCCCACCCTCTGTACCTGGAGGGAGTGGGAGGGCCAAACATAAAAATATTCTATGTCAAGATGAACGCTAGCAATTCCAAAACAAACCGGCCATATGAATCAAATCCTGAACCTCTCTCAGAGCAGCTTACCGATAACCTCAATGCCCTTTTTATGCAGAATTGTATTGTATAAACTTTCCACATCAAGGGCAACTAACCACACACCTTTGGGTAATTGTTTGCAAAGGAGATGGATAGTATCCTTGACATATGAGGACAAAGAACTAACATGGGGACCTAAATATTTGTCGACCAGAGCACTGACATTTTCGGTAAGACACTGACATCCAGACACAATAGGCTGATCAGGAGGGTTGTTTAATGATTTATGCTGTTTAGGTAATGCGTAAAACGTGGGTGTTTTTGGCTCCTTGACGTTAAGATAATTCCAAGTATTGCAATCAATAATGCCTTGTTGATAAGCTGAAAATAGCAGTATGTAATAAACTAATATAAAGTAATCTAAAAGTAATTGTGATATGGGCCGGTACCAATCTTTCTTATCAAGGATGTTGCGGCACATGCATTCATATGCCGCAACATCCATGACCACAACATTTCCCCCTTTATCGGCTGGTTTGATAACCAATCCAGGATGATTTTGAAGGTTTTTAAGAGCTTTTCTATGAGAAGTAGGTAAATTGAATCAATCTCTCCCTCCTCCCACAGCGACATTAGTTCCTCAATGGCTTGAATCTCGGCCAAAGTCAGGACCGTATTGGATAATATTGAGGTATCAGTGGAAGAAGAATTGTCATAGATAACTTTATACATTAGCTTTTGTGCGAAAAGTTGAATGTCTTTAATAAGTTGAAATATATCGATGTCGATAAATGGCCAGAAAGTAAGACCTAATTAGAGTACTTTGATTTGATCATTGGTTAAAGATACTGAAGATAAATTAACCACATCTAGTCCTGAGGTTCTCTGTTGGTCAGGGTAGTTGAATGATTTATTGTGGGACTCAGAGGTGCCTCTGGCGTTTTCGCTAAAAAAATAGAGGCAATTTTTGGGTTAATGGATTGTGTACTGATAGGAAACATAGAAGTCAAATTTGGCTCACTTACCCTTCTGGTGATGGAAGAAGAAAGAGAAAAAGGTGCAGGTGTGGTAATAACCGGTGTGTAGTGTGCAGTCGAATTAAACATAGAGGATGACATGGGCTGTGCTCGAGTGGAAGGAGTGGAAACATTTGTGGTTTTAGGTCGGACAACGGAGGGTCGACGAGCCAAAGTGGTCCCGAAGTTGCGGCGTAGTGAATTGGTGGATGTGGTGGGTAATTCCCCCTTTCTTTTCTTAAGAATCCTATCTTGAGAAAGATCCTGATAGGTGGTTGAAGTACTGGAAGGAAATGAAGAATAGGATGCATTAGGTAAGTCATTATTAGTTTTGGGTGCAGTATAGGCAGAAGGTTTGGCCATGGGTTTGCAATAAGTGGTGTTATCCCACCTATAGGCATAGCCGTTGTCATGGGCAGATTTATCCCTAAGGAATTTTCCTTCCTTGGCATTGATCACACCCAATGTGTACTCCTCAAGGTGAGCGTGCAGGTCTTTCTCCCGCTTAGAAAACCTAGGGGAGGGCACATTTAGAGCATGATCCAAATACAAGCTACTAATTTGAGCGTCCAATTGATCAAGCTCGTATTCGTATTGTTTACAGAGAATAGAAATCATATTGAAAGAACATGATTGAAGATTATGCTCCCAAGATAGTTTAAGGGAGTCATTTACTTTTCTGACATTGGGAAAATTGTCGATGAGCAGCTTTCTCCATCATTTTGACCTGCGTCATGTTGACAGAATTGTCACGTGATGCGGATGTTATCCCACACTGCACTATGGGCCTTGTAGGCCTAAGGCGTCGAGGTGGGCGCGTGCGCGAGGGCCCTCATCCGCTCACGATCGGGGACGTCAGACGTCGATCGTGTGGGGGGCGTATAAAGCCAGTTTGTCCAGTTCTCACTCTGCTGGTCTCCATGGGCGCCTATGATTGTTGCAGTTATCCTAATGGTAGGTTACTTCACTTACTATAAAAAGTGTATATAGTGTAGCGCTATATGTGTAAGTACTCAATAAACACAGTGAACTAAGCCCAAACCATTCCTGGAGGACCCAAAAAAGGGAATAAAATAATTCAGAATAATATACAACTAATCAAACAAAATCAAAAATATGCTAGTGTCACACATTATCATATGAATTGATATTAATAAACAGTGAAAAGGCAATGTGAAAATTATCAAAGTAAAGGAAAAAACTCAATGTCCATAAATATTGAAATCTATGATCTCAATGGGATTCAACACCCGCCACCAAAAGTCTCTGAAGGTTGGATAATGAGAACAACGATGAGAAGCGTCTGCCACGTGGATAAATAAACACCAAATAATAATGGAGTCTAAGTGAGTGTCAGAACCACCACCGAAGCATCAGAGGAGGCTTACCGGAACCAGATGACTTGAGAAGACATACGTCTTACAAGTCTCAGAAGGCGGGTTTAGCCACCAGGGCTGGCAAGATGGATCCTCAGGTGTCCTCAAGTTCCAAAAAAGGGGGGGGGGGAGATAAAGATGCCGTCTCAGCTTCAACCGTCCAAACTCATCAACAGGCCAACCGGATAGATTTACATGCCATGGGAGAAATAAAGCTCACATGGCATGATATCGTTTAAAAACATAATTTTATTAAAACAGTAAAAAGAGAACACTCACATATTAGGAGATCGGAATAAGCTTATCTATATATCAAACGCGGTGATCGTGGGGAGTCCACCCAACATGTTTCGACTGACAAGCCTTCATCTTCATCAGATGAAGGCTTGTCAGTCGAAACATGTTGGGTGGACTCCCCACGATCACCGCGTTTGATATATAGATAAGCTTATTCCGATCTCCTAATATGTGAGTGTTCTCTTTTTACTGTTTTAATAAAATTATGTTTTTAAACGATATCATGCCATGTGAGCTTTATTTCTCCCATGGCATGTAAATCTATCCGGTTGGCCTGTTGATGAGTTTGGACGGTTGAAGCTGAGACGGCATCTTTATCTCCCCCCCCCCCTTTTTTGGAACTTGAGGACACCTGAGGATCCATCTTGCCAGCCCTGGTGGCTAAACCCGCCTTCTGAGACTTGTAAGACGTATGTCTTCTCAAGTCATCTGGTTCCGGTAAGCCTCCTCTGATGCTTCGGTGGTGGTTCTGACACTCACTTAGACTCCATTATTATTTGGTGTTTATTTATCCACGTGGCAGACGCTTCTCATCGTTGTTCTCATTATCCAACCTTCAGAGACTTTTGGTGGCGGGTGTTGAATCCCATTGAGATCATAGATTTCAATATTTATGGACATTGAGTTTTTTCCTTTACTTTAATAATTTTCACATTGCCTTTTCACTGTTTATTAATATCAATTCATATGATAATGTGTGACACTAGCATATTTTTGATTTTGTTTGATTAGTTGTATATTATTCTGAATTATTTTATTCCCTTTTTTGGGTCCTCCAGGAATGGTTTGGGCTTAGTTCACTGTGTTTATTGAGTACTTACACATATAGCGCTACACTATATACACTTTTTATTTTCTTTTTTCCTTTGTCTAAGAGGTGTGTCAGCTGCTTATTGTGTAACCATTCTCTACCACTATTGGTGCAGCGCTGTACTTACCCCTCTTCTACTTCACTTACTATGTTTTTTAATACTTTTACTTGGCCGCCTTGGCACCCTTTACATTTGCTTATTTATATCATTTTTTAGGTGTTCCATCTTTCTACTATCAGGCTGCTATTTGCTTCGCTTGCAATATACACCACCATTATCTTAACTGGATGATCAATGCACCTGGAATTGGGGTAGGGTGATTAGACTGTTTGGGTGAGTCCTCTAATCGTGCCTCTGTGGCATTTTCATTGTAGTCACCAGCCTTTGCCTTGTTTTGGTGTCACACACTAAACGTTTCTCATTTTCAACTTTTTTTAGTGTTGATGGTGTTTAACTCACCGACATCTCTATTACCACCTTTCTTTTCTTTGGTTAATATGAATATATTCTTGGTGCTCTTGCATTTCTATTTATATTGATTTTAATATCACTCAATTGTAAGTACTAAGGCTATGTTAGCCCCTTTGTTCAGGATACAATTTATTCCGATTATGTCTCTTATGTATTATACTGATACATTTTTTCCTTCGATGTGGATACCAAAGCAAAGGATCTTCTATCAAGCTTACTTGTGACAATTGAGAGGAGGCTAAGAAGATCAAAGTTCATGAACATTTTCTATTGCCAAGGCAGACATTAATCCCTTGCCTGACAAAGACAAAGCAGTTGTGGACTATGCTTTATCAATACAATGCTTGTGGTATCTACTGTATAATGTACTGTTCACTTTAAAAATAGTTATATAATTTTATCTTGTTCTGTTACATCATATTGACAATTTTCATTTACCTATTGGTAATGGTATAAGGAGTTTCTTAATAAAAAAAATTCAAAAAGAAACTTGAGAAAAAAACTGACCTGCAGCAAGAAAGTTTAGTGCTTATTAACACCAGCCCATAGATTTTTTTTCAAATAACATTTATTGAAATGTCACGCATTTCATAGATCTCTATCGATTGGCATGCAGTGACCCACGCTATGCTGGAAAAAAGTTCTGCATGCAGCACTTGTTTTCAGTGCAAACTGCCCACACACCACCACAACAAAGTGTTGTGAACTGACCACACTGGAGACGTGGCATTTTTCCTTGTCTTGCGGTGGAGGTGCGGTGGGATTTCACCTGGAATAGCTGCCCAACAAAATACCACCGCACATGGTGTGAATATACCCTTAAAGCACCAAATGGCTCCAGTTTAATGGTTAAGTTCACCTTTTCCAGAAAATAGCCAATGCTCACTCCCACCATTACAGGAGAAAAGACCAATGGTTTTCCATGGAGCTCAGATTTTCTTTTAATACACAATTTAAACAAAGCTGCTTGAAGTTTGCTGAAAGCTTTACAAATGCTTTGCAAAACCTCATTGTAAACTCTGCTCTTATACAATGGTCTATGTAAACAAATGCTATGCTATGGTCTATGTAAACAAAGTACATGGGCCTACTTACACGATGGTAACAAGTTTGTGCTCTTCAGAGCCATTCATTGTGAATAGCACCCAAATGTACCTTCAAATACATGTGCACTGCAATGTACCACAACACAAAGCACAATGTGAAGTGTGTTGCATTGCACTATAAAAATGTTCAACCTGCTCCCAATTTCCTATGTGTTGCCATGCATTTTAGCCCATTCATTTTGAATGGGATGTTTAACGATGCACATTGCATTGGGCTTTTGCTGTGTGAAGGAACCCTTGTTTATTATGTTGCTTCAGCTTGTGTGGCAAATTCCTTGTGCATTACTTGTCAGAAAGAGCAAGATCATTAGTAAGAAAGCAGGTTAAAATTCCAATTTGCACAACACATCTTTCAGGAATCACCTGTGTAGCTCAGGCCAAACAGTGGTATACAGTACTTCCACACTGTCCCTTTAAGCTGAAGAATGAGCTATATCCTACTATTTACATTTTCTAAATGAGCCAAAGTGTGTAGTAATGCTTTTATTTTCTGATGAGAGTTCTGTAGTGATTCTTCAAACACAATAACATGTGCTCACGTCCATCCTGAATAAAATGCACTTTATTCATACATTCATATTTTGGTAGCTGGGAAGCTCTTATTTTTTCAGCAAATGTATTGCAGAATAACATTTAAATGCACCTTAATAATTGCACTTTGTTATATTTTGACTATAAGCCTTCTGACTTAGCAGTAACTTTGTCATTGTTTATGATATCAAAGTGATGCATACTGTACTGCATTGGAATCAAATGATGATTTTCTTTGGCAGTATTACTGTTCAAAAAATTATTTATTCTCTATATTTATATCTATATACTTTCAAGTTTGATCAGTGATAGTTTTTAAAAATTCTGTGTTACTGTCTTTTTTTGCAGATATTTTTCTGCAACTATTTTATTTCACATAACTACAATACATATGCATACAAATGGTAAAAAAAAAAAAAGTTTGGTGTAAAAGTTAGCTAACAGATAGAGGTTATCTAGGGATAAATTGGAGGTTAAATAGGACAAATTTTAAAAGGAAAAGAGAATTTTATTTGCAGATGTGCTGCAGCTAATTACAATGTAACAAAACTGTTACATTGTAATTAGCTCTTTCTGACAGCTGTGACTAACTATAATGTAACAAGATAATTACATTATAGTATTTACTGTTTACTGCAGCTTATTATTACAGTGACCAGTGAAGCAAAAGATGCTACTAGAAGCTTTTTAAATATTTATATTTATTTTTTGTTGTTACCTTTTTAAATATTTGCTGGGATCATCAAAAGTTTGTCCAGCAGGGGGACGTTTTAGGGCATACAATGTATGTTCTTAGTACTAAGGTGATGTTTAATTGAGTGTAAACCAATGAGTATGTGAAGACAATGAGAGAGTAGCTGCCATTGATGACTTTTTTGTTAAAGAGGAAGCTCTTGGTGCTGTCCTCATCATCTTTTATATACCATGTAGTAAATCACTGACCTAAGACAGGAATGCTGCTTAAAGAAGTCACAAAAGTCTAAATTCACTTCCTGAATGCTTTTTCCAGGTCAGTGGCTCCTTGGCCAATGAAACCAGCAATTCAAGCTCCCATACTTCTATCCTTAGGCTAAATTAATAGGAAAACAACAATTATACATTCTGGTATTTATGGCAGAAGTGTGAATATCATATTAGATATGTAAATATGACACAGAGAAAATAAATATTATATATTATTTTTAGGTTTCCTCCATAGTGCATCTGTTTTCAGATTTAATGCAAATGAGATATTCATTTCCGTTTGTAGCATCATTATAAAAGCACACTTGATGTTTATTAAGATATAAAATAGGGCACATATTAACATATTACGCACATCGCTCAGCTGGAGCTTGTCCAGCAGTAATACTGAAGAGAGAGGGGGCAAAGCAGTTAAATTTGACGGGGCTGCAGGGGAACATTAGCCCAAGCTATGAATCCCTGTTCATACACGCTGAGCTTTGTAAATCCCACCCTTATGAAAAACTGTTAAATGTGTTTCTGATGCAGTTGCTTATGCCTAGGACACATGAGCCAAATGTCAGGAGACATCGGCTGGTTCAATAAAAACTGGCTGACATTCAGCCCGTATGTACGCCAGCCAGTCTGACAGAAGCTGGATGAGCATGCTGGAAAACCAGCAGTCGACCAGCTCCTGATCAGCGCTCTCAGCCAATGGCTGAGAGCATTGACTGGAGTGTTCTGGCAGGGGTTCGTTCCCCTGCGTTCCTCAGTGGGGGAGATCCGACTGGAGCTGTCAAATTTTTTCAGTGGGTTAAATGAAAAAAAAAACTGTAATGCCCTGTACACACGATCGGACATTGATCGGACATTCCGACAACAAAATCCATGGATTTTTTCTGACAGATGTTGGCTCAAACTTGTCTTGCATACACACGGTCACACAAAGTTGTCAGAAAATCTGATCGTTCTGAACGCGGTGATATAAAATGCATACGTCTGGACTATAAACGGGGCAGTTGCCAATAGCTTTCATTTCTTAATTTATTCTGAGCATGCAGGCACTTTGTGCGTTGGATTTGTGTACACACGATCGGAATTTAACCAATCAGATTTTGTTGTCGGAAAATTTTATAGCCTGCTCTCAAACTTTGTGTGTTGGAAATTCCTATGGAAAAAGTCAGATGGAGCCCACACATCGGAATTTCCAACAACACAATCCGATCACACTTTTTCCATCGGAAAATCCGACCGTGTGTACAGGGCATAAGTGTGTACCAGGCTTTAGGGTGAGATTGACGACTTTCTCTAACAGAAAATGACAATAATACTTAAATTGCTCTGTGGAATGTGCAAGTTAATGTCCTTTACTACAATGGTCAAAACTTTCTTTTCAGTAAAAGTTATTCCAATAGTTTACGTGTTTAAAGCTTGTTCCATGGATATAGTAGTGCAGGACCTGAAATACTGAAAAGACAGGGGAAAATATGTCACCAGTTGTCCCAAACAGGACTGAATTTATTGGTTTATCTGATGTAGTATGTCTTGCCAAATATCTTCCAAAGATTTGAGAAGAATACTCTACTGACAAGATTAATGGCAAACAAAATAATACATGCTAGGAACCAGGTATATGTGCAACCAAAAGGATTGTTAGACTGACATGAATGATGAATGAATAAATTAATTATGGGCAGCATCATTTCAGATTATATCTGTCATACAATGTAGTCAATTGTAGAATAATACCAGTAGTGTGACCTTGTGTCATAGTGCAGTGTGGAGCTCTGACACCAAACCAATGCAGGTGAACTGGACAAAGGCAAATGGCAAATATTTGTATTCAGTGTTTCTACTGTCTGTAGATAACATGCCTGGAGAATAGAGAGGTCAGTCACTAGAAATTTCAAAATAATATATGTAGACTGTTCTCCAAACAATATTTTATAATTTGTTTTATGGGAGGTATAAAAAATGAAAATTACTTCTCTATCGACATATCTTGTGGCTTTCATCATACATTCAATCATGTAATAGTGCCATAAAGTACATTCAATGAGGATAGCTCTCCAAAACCTTTGCTCCATTAGTAGCCAAAAGCCTTGTTTCTGATATTGTCCCGACATACTATCTTTGATCAAAACGAAGTTGTGTATCTCATCTATGCCCACTGATGTAATTTACTTCAATCATCAGATGCCAGTAAAAGAGAATAAGATCATGCTTAAAGCAAACATTAGTTAAATGTTCTATAAGTAGCTCAGAATGTGATGACATAGCTGAGGCAAGGTTCATTAGTGGCAGTCTAACAATTTGAAAATGAGAAAATGTATGTTTCATTATCGTTTTGCTCAGCCTGTTACCTGGTCTTCTGGTACATGTATCTCCCTATCCATTGACAGAACAGTCATTACATTCCTCTAAACCTTTTTTTAAACGTTTTTTGTCAGTGTGACAAAGTGATCTCAGACATGGAAAAAATATGCCGCAACTGCAACTACGGGGATCTTCTTTATACTGCCACAACACACGCTAGTTACCCCCATACTTAAAAAGCCCTCTTTGGACCCCACGAAAATGCCCAATCTCCTTGCTCCCCTTTTCCTCCATACTCCTTAAATGTCTGGTCTGCAATCGACTGAGCGATCATCTCACTGAAAATTGCCTTCTTGAGCCCCTTCAGTCTGACTTTCACCCTCAACACTCCACAGAAACTGCTCTCCTAAAACTCACAATCTGCTAACGGCTAAAGTGAATAGACATTATTCTGTACTCCTAGTCCTGGACCTCTCTGCTGCCTGCTCGCCCAATGAATTAAATTCAAAATACTAACTGTACCCAGCCTTGTTTCTCTAGTTTAACCACTTGCCGACCAGCGCACAACGATATACGTTGGCACAATGCACGGCTGCACAAATGGGTGTACCTGTATGCCCCCTTTAAATCGCGGGCTAGTGGGCGCACGCCGCAGGAGTGTGCCCGCTGGTCCCGCAGACTCGATGTCTGTCAGTGGCCCGCAATCGTGAGACAAAGAGGCACAACGGGGAGATGCCTATGTAAACAAGGCATTTCCCTGTTCCGCCTAGCAACATGACAGGGATCTACTGCTCCCAGTGATTGGGAGCAGTGATCACTGTCATGTTCTAGTGAGACCATCCCCCCTACAGTTAGAACACAGTGAGGGAACACAGTTAACCCCTTGAGCGCCCCCTAGTGTTTAACCCTTTCCCTGCCAGTGTCATTTACACAGTAATCAGTAAAGTGCATTTTTTAGCACTGATCGCTGTATAAATGTAACTAGGTCCCAAAATGGTGTCAAAAGTGTCCAGTGCGTCCAATGCAATGTTGCAGTCACGATAAAAATCGCAGAAAAAAATTATCACTCTTTTTTTGTTTATAGCGCAAAAAATAAAAACCACAGAAGTGATCAAATACCACCAAAAGAAAGCTCTATTTTTGGGAAAAAAAGGACGTCAATTTTGCTTGGGTGCAACCTCGCATGACCGCACAATTGTCAGTTAAAGGGACTCAGTGCCGTATCGCAAAAAGTGCTTTGGACAGGAAGGGGGTAAATCCTTCCAGGGCTGAAGTGGTTAATTTGCTTTCTTGGTTGACTTTACTACTCAATATCTGCCCGCTTTGATACTGTAACATTGCTGAAGTGTGTACATGTATAAAAGTGGAATATATGTATATCATATTGTTAAATACCAATAAAAAAAATATTGGAAAAAAAAATTCATAATATTAACAACAACTTACAAAGCCAACCACAACTCGGCCCCCAGCTACATAACTAACCTAGAATCAAAATATCAACCTAATCGTTCTCTTTGCTCCTCCCAAGACCTCCTGCTCTATAAATCCCCTGTCACCTCCTCTCATGCTCACCTCCAGAATTTTTCCCAAGCCTCTCCCATCCTATGGAACTCCCTACCCCAATCTGTCTGGCTGTCTCTTACTCTGTCCACATTTAGACGATCCCTGAAAGATCCCTTTTCTTCAGGGAAGCCTATCTTGCCCCTACCTAACAACTATACTTTTATTTTCTCCATCATCTCATCCCCCACAGTTATTACCTTTTGTATCATTTGACCTTCCCTCTTATGCCGTGTACAGGCAGTCGGAATTTCCAACAACAAATGTTCGATCTGAACTTGTTGTCAGGAATTCCGACCGCGTGTAGGCTCCATCGAACATTTTTTTGTCGGAATTTCCGACAAACAAAATTTGAGAGCTGGTTCTCAAATTTTCCAACAACAAAATCCGTTGTCGTAAATTCCAATCGTGTGTACACAATTTCGACACACAAAACTCCACGCATGCTCGGAATCAAGCAGAAGAGCCACACTGGCTATTGAACTTCATTTTTCTCGGCTCGTCGTACGTGTTGTACATCACCGCGTTCTTGATGTTCGGCCTTTCCGACAACATTTGTGCGACCATGTGTATGCAAGACAAGCTTTAGCCAACATCCGTCAGAAATAAATCCAGGATTTTGTTGTCGGAATGTCTGATCGTCTGTACGCGGCATTAGACTGTAAGCTCTAATGAGAAGGGCCCCCTGATTCCTCCTGTATTGAATTATATTGTATGTGCAAACTGTTGGCACTATATACATAAATATATATCCTGTTTAATAATAATATTCATTCCAGTTCAACACCAAATTCTGTCAATGAATTGAGTTTTAAAATTTTGAATCATTGGAACACGTTTCAATAGCAATGCTCTTCATGGAGATCTCTTGTTTTATATTTATGCTGTAGTACTTGCTGAGCATGTGGCACTGTTAGTTGAATCTGTAATTGCAGTTTCAATTCTTGAGACTGGGCTGCACCATTAATATGTCACATTATTATTATTATTATTATTATTATTATTTATGTATTTTTTTATTTTTTGTTTCTTTTGAATGACTTGATGTGCTTCAGTATACTAATATGGTATGTAGCAGCATTCCATGTCAGAATAATATAAATTTTTTTAAATAATCCCTGTGATAATAAATATCACAAAAGACAGAAAGTATATCACACCATAGGGAAATAAGTAGAGCTGCTACCAACTATACCTGCACTCATACACATAAGCTTCACTTTTATTTGATTGACTGTGCCAGAGTAATAGTATCCTTTAAGGACCATCTGCATCTTTTATGTATATTTGGTACAACAGCTTTATTTAACATGCTCTTTCTGTATGATACAGTATTTTCATTTCAGATAAAATAACTGACTTAACATAGGAGCAGATGTTTTTTTTTCTGTTGAAATGTGGTAATGGGAAGTAAACCCTGTATGAGTCCATGCCAATTTGCCTGTCCCCTGGCAATACATAAACCATTTAAATGATATGGTGTACAGTGTTCTCTCCTTTCAGTGACTGTTGACTGTTGTTTGTTCATACACCATTGGTGTTAACAAGCTGTCTATTGCTAGTGACAATCACACTCTCTCTGCCACTTAAAGCAGAATGCTTGATTTAATTATTTATTATTCTCTTGTGCAATTCCAGACGGGGAAGCTGCTGATCAAGCTCCCTCTCCCCTGGGCATCAAGCTTTTTTGTTATGTTTAAATCCTCAATACAAATTGCAGTATTTCTGGACTCCCAGTGGGACCCATTAGTGCCTGTGGGGCATTAAAGATCATTAATAGTACTGTCAGATTGAAAAAGGGAGAACGTAGCATCCAGCTAGTCTGCTAGTTGCCTAGCTTCTCTGAAATGAGAAATTAATACATCTGCTTCATTAATACTGGCCCATGGTTGATGTTTGTGAGCTGGCAGCCTTAATGATACAGGTTCATGACCGTGGAAGCATAATGCTGTCTATGCAACACGGATTCTTTCAATTACATATGACTCCCAGCACATGGCTCCTGTTATTTCCCAGCTCTAAACTTAAACATCTTGTCAGATCTCAAATAACTATGTAAAACAAGTTAACAACAAACACAGACAGGCCCCCACCACTGAGTAGAGAAGCCACAATGTGTCACCTTGCCAGGATCTCATTAACCGTGGTTTTCTTCCAAGTTTTAAACAGCATGTTAATTGAAGAAATGTTCTAATCACTGTGAACAAGTCTGTTAATCTGTGCGATGACAGAACGTGAGGTATTAATTGGATAGAGTAACGTGGTGATATTTGTATCTCTTGAAAATTTTTATCAAATATTGAATTGTAGAAGAAAAACAAAATAGTGTTGAACAATATCTCTGCATTACCTAAAACTGTATGTGTCCTTTACCATAGTGTATATGAATTTGTAAAATATACATGTGTACAATGCGTATGTATTGCACAAAAAAAGGCTTGTTAACCTTATGTAGTTACCTCAATGTCTACGTGAATGGTTTCTAAATTATAGGCCATTCTTCAACTAAATGATAATAATATACACATTCTACCTGAATGGCTTGCACACAAACAATTGTACTCTTTCATGTCTTTGTTGTGACCATTGTTATAATCTACACAGTCTGTCATATGATTCCTTGTATTATTTATTTGGTAATACCACTCTTAGCAACAGCAAAAACCATTACATATTTCCTGTAGTGGCTGATCAGGATTTCACAATGGTTATAACAAATATAACAAAGGTCACCATTTTTATTTTTTAATTTTTTTTTTACACAATTTCCAGCAAGTGCAAACAGGAATTAGAATAAAAGTCAAACTGGAGAAAGTAGGCAAAATGATATGTAAATAAACAGTATATTCATATTCCATCATAGTCATAAAAAGTCACTATGGAAATGTAAGTGCATGCGTCTTCTTTAAGCCTTAAAGTCCAGAAAATCTTTTATTCATAACATGCCATGAACAAGGGAGCAGGGAGAGGCCCTAAACTTAGGAGTATACACATTGAATCGTGAGCATATGTCCTTTCTGTCTTCACAGAGTGTGAGGTATGCTTTGCTAAGAGTAAGACAGTAAGAGGAGGAGTAAGAGGGTGGGTAACTGTAAGGGAAGGGTAAAGATTAATAAGATGGAGTTACATGGTGGGGGGTGGAGAGATAGGGAGGAAGGGAAAAAGGGGGGAAGGAAGGGTCTTGACACTACAAGGTCTTAAATACCATGCCAGCAGACAAGTACTTTTCTTGTTCTATTTAGATGGTTAGAAGTGTTATATATTCTGGAAGGGATACGGATTCCAACCAGTAGAACCACCTGTGTCTGAGGGCATTCACTGTCCCTTTAAGCATTGAAGTAAAATCTTTCATTGTTTTGATATCATTAATCCTGGCAAATTACTGTCAGAGGTTCTGGCTGATGCCACGACACTGGGTTACAGGTTCTGGAAACATTGACCTGGTGGATAATTAGAGATTTTTGGTCAGTTTTGCATGGAATTGTGTTGTAATAGAGAAGGAAGAAGGTCGGGTCATAAGGTATAGGAGACAAAATCTCTTGATTTTCAATGTGACAGTTGTCCAGAACCTACTACTTGGCAAAGTTCCTAAATATGTGTAATGATTTGCCTGTCCCTTTACCACATCACCAGAAAGTGTCCAGCACTGTGGGTAGAACTACGGTAGTATTGTCGGCAACCTATTCCAACAGGCATGCATTTTGTATCCTTTTTGATAAGTGTTGGTGATGGTGGATTTGTGCATGAAGCACATAATTTTTTCCTTGTGGTTAGTGAAAAAAGAAACATGGAGGTATTCTTAACATTTTGTGAAGGTCAGACATTGTCAGTAACATGTACAGCTTGGATAAAGTATGCCTGATGAGTCCTAGTTACAGACACATCCTTTCAAGTGTAGTTACAGGGCAATGGTAAGTCATGGGTGTTGGGAGAGAAGTGAAAATATTGTGTAGTTTTAGCATTCTCCAGAATACCAGAGAGGTGTAATCTGGATCCTGAGTAATCTCTTTCTGTTTTTTTGTCTTCACCAGTCTGTGATTCTGCCCAGGTGCCTCGCTGCATAGTATATATTATTATTATTATTATTATACAGGATTTGTACAAGTACGATACAATTCAATACAGGAGGAATCAGAGGGCCCTGCTCGTTAGAGCTTACAATCTAGGAGGGAGGGTCAAGTTATACAAAAGGGTAATAGCTGTGGGGGATGAGCTAATGGAGAAAATAGTGCAGTTGTTGATGGAGGCAGGATAGGCTTCTCTGAAGAGGAAAGTTTTCAGGGATCACCTAAAAGTGGATACATTTGGAGACAGTCTGACAGATTGGGGTAGGGAATTCCAGAGGATGGGCGAGGCTCGGGAGGAGTCCTGGAGGCGGATATGGGAGGAGGTGATGAGGGAGCTAGAGAGCAGGAGATCTTGGGAGGAACGGAGATGGCGTTTAGGTTGGTATTTTGAGACTAGGTTAGTGATGTAGCTGGGGGCACAGTTGTGGATGGCTTTGTAACTTATTGTTAGTATTTTGAATTTAATTTGTTGGGCGAGTGGTAGCCAATGGAGGGATTGGCAGAGAGGGGTAGCAGACACTGAGCGGTTTGTAAGGTGGATGAGTCTGGCAGCAGCATTCATGATGGATTGAAGGGGGGATAGTCTATTTAAAGGTAAGCCAATGAGGAGTGAGTTGCAGTAGTCAAGGCGAGAGATTACCAGGGAGTGAATCAGGAGCTTTGTGGTTTCACTGGTTAGAAAGGGACGTCGTTTAGAGATCTTGCAGAGGTTAAGGCGGCAAGCTTTGGAAAGTGATTGGATGTGGGGCTGAAAGGAGAGTTCAGAATCTAGGATAACACCTAGCACCCTGACATGTGGGGACAGGTGGATGGTTTTGCCATTGCTCTTCACAGAGAAGTCAGGGGAGGAGGCACATGGGGGAGGAAATATTATAAGCTGGGTTTTGGACAAGTTGAGTTTGAGGAAGTGGTGTGACATCCATACAGATATGTTGGTTAGTAAGTTAGTGATGCGTGAGGAGACTGATGGAGTGAGTTGAGGGGTGGAGAGATAGATTTGTGTGTCATCAGCATAGAAATGATATTGAAAGCCGTGAGAGGCTATCAGCTGACCCAGGGAAGAGGTGTAGATTGAAAATAAAAGAGGTCCAAGAACAGAACCTTGGGGGACCCCGACAGAGAAGGGAAGAGGAGTGGAAGAAGTAGAATTGTAAGTGACACTGAAGGTGCGTTGGGATAGGTAGGATGAGAGCCACTGAAGAGCACAGTCACGGAGACCGAGGGAGTAAAGTTTTTTGAGGAGGAGGGGGTGGTCAACCGTGTCAAAGGCAGCTGAAAGATCCAGAAGTAGAAGTACAGAATAGTGTCCGTTGGTTTTTGCAGTTAGTAGGTCATTTGTGAGTTTTAAAAGAGCAGTTTCTGTGGAGTGTTGAGGGCGAAATCCAGATTGAAGGGGATCAAGAAGGTTGTTTTTAATGAGGTGGTCACTCAGTTGGTTGTAAACCAGGCGTTCAAGGAGTTTAGAGAAAAAGGGGAGCAAGGAGATAGGGCGTAGGTTGTTAAGATTGGTAGGGTCCAAGGATGGCTTTTTGAGTATGGGAGTGACCAGTGCATGTTTTAGAGCATCGGGGAAGACGCCAGAGGTGAGGGAGAGATTGAAGATGTGGGTTAGAGAGTGTAGGATGGGGTCAGAGGGTGACCGTAGCATTTGAGAGGGAATAGGGTCCAGGGGACAGGTGGTTAGGTGGGCGATAGAAAGGAGTTTAGCAACTTCGTCTGGAGTAGCAGATTTGAATAGGGGGAGTGTCAGTTGTATCTGTTGACATGGGGTCTTAGCTGGGGGAGATACCTGTAGAGTGGAGATTTCATCACGGATTGTATCAATCTTGTTTTTGAAGTGATTAGCGATTTCCTGGGCAATGAGTAAGTCAGTGGGGGGAGGCGGTGGAGGACAAAGTAGAGAGTTGAAGGTAGAGAAGAGTTTATGGGGATTGGATGAGAAGGTGTTAATAAGAATTGTAAAATAGGTTTGCTTGGCAGTGTGGAGGAAAGAATAGTATTTTTGGAGGGCAGATTTGTATTGGTTGAAGTCTTTGAGAGACATAGTCTTGTGCCACAGATGCTCAAGAGCGCGACTACGTTTTTTGAGAATTTTAGTGTCATCTGTTTGCCAGGGTTGTAGGGGTCGAGGCCTGATTCTGCGTGTAGTGAGGGGAGTGAGCTTGTCCAGGGTGGAGGACAGAGGTTTATTGTAGATGGACATGGCTTGGTTGGGGCAGGACAGGGGAGAGATTTTGTCATAGAGATGGTCGGTAGCAGAATAGAGGAGAGAGGAGTTGAAGTTGCGAAAGTTTCTACGGGTGATGGTTAGGCGATTGGAGGGAAAGGTGGTGGAAGACAGGGGGAGAGAGAAACTAATAAGGTGGTGGTCGGAGAGAGGAAAAGGATTGTTTGAGAAGTTGCATGGAGTGCATAGGTAAGAGAATACAAGGTCAAGGGTGTTGCCATCAGAGTGAGTAGAAGCCTGTACCCATTGCGTCAGGTCAAATGAAGAGGTTAGATTAAGAATTTTAGAAGTAGCAGGAGTGTTTGTATTAGCAGGGATGTTGAAATCACCGAGAAGGATTGTGGGAATATCTGAAGAGAGAAAGTAGGGTAGCCAGGCAGAAAACTCATCAAGGAAAGTCGATAATGGTCCAGGGGGCCGGTAGATCACAGCAATTCTTAGGGAAGTAGGAGAGAATAGACGTATACAGTGGGCTTCGAATGATGAGAGTGAAAAAGAGGGAGGAGGGTGAATAACCTGGAAGGTGCTCAGGGGGATAGGAGGAATCCCACTCCACCTCCCTTGCATCCATTAGGCCTGGGGGAGTGAGTCCAGTGAAGGCCACCCTGGGAAAGGGAAGCAGGAGAAGGGGTGTCATATTTGTGGAGCCAGGTTTCTGTGAGAGCAAGTAGATTAAAGGAATTAGTGACAAAGAGGTCATGAACAGCAGTGAGTTTGTTGCAGACAGAGCGGGCGTTCCAAAGGGCACAGGAGAGAGGGAGGCTGGTGTTGGCAAAAAGAGGAATGGAGACTAAATTGTGTAGATTGCGACTACTATACACAGTATGAATTTCAAGAAGATGGTTTTGACTTTGTAAAATAAAGTTGGGGGATATGGCATGGCATTGCCTGGAGTAGGTACAATAATTTAGGAAGTATATTTATTTTAATTTTATTACATTGTCCAAACCATAAGAATGTTACTAAGATGTATTGATCAAGATCTGCTCAGATGCATTTCAAGAGTGGGAGAAGTTCAAGTCATATAGTTAATGTGGTTTCCTGATAATTGGGTACGTATAAATTTGATCAATGTTGTAGTCTATCTGAAGGGGAAGTTTTTGCTAAGGTCTTTGCTCTCAGCTTCCTTAATACATACATTGAGTGCTTCTGATTTTTGAAAGTTAAATTTAAACTTAGAGAGATGTCCAAAAATGTTCAAAGGATTTCTGTAAATTAGGAAGATTGATTAAAAAAAAATAAAAGGTCATCCACATATGTTGCAACTTTATCATTTGTGCCCCCTAGTGTGACACCTTTGACTTCTGAGTTTGCTTGGATGATATGAAGGAATGGCCGAAAGGACAAAAACAAAAGGAGATAGTCCTTGGTTATGTCCCATTGTATATACAAAATAAATCTGATAGGGTGCCATTTGCCCACTTGGCTGAAATGAGTAAGTCATTGTAAACTTGGGGAAAGACTGGTGGCTATTATTTTAGAGAAAAAAATAGGTCTATATTTTACAAAGACAAGAGACTCTAGTGGGCACAGAGATTAGAATCTGTCCTTTATTTTGAAAAAACAATTACATTGGCCTCAAGGAGTTCTTGTAGATCTGGACTTTCTAGAGTGATAGGGATCTAGGGTGGGTTAGTAGCCATCTAGAAAATACTTAGATCATTGCCCTTGAAACAATTGGTAGTATTTCAAGTTGAGAATGTTTGGTCCCAAAGCTTTCCCTGTTATGACATTCCTAATCACTCATACTAGTTCCTTGTATGGACTAGTTCCTAGTATACCGATATTGACTTATGTTACTTTTTTTTTTGTGGATGGCATGGCTGGCTTAGCAGAGTATATAATACACGCTTTAATCTACTCTGACTTGTCCACACTCTGAGGGTTTAATATGGTGTCTAGTAGACTGTAAAGGGCTTCATTGTGTTCTTTGAAGTTGTTTGAGATATCTTTCGGTATATGTATAAATTTCATGGTGTGGTGTTTTATTTGGGCTATGTAAGTTTAAGGCTGGGTTCACGCTGGAGAATGCAGCGGCTCACAGCAGGAGTCCAGTGAGTCTCCATTCACCGTTTTAGGTCTGATTTCAGTCCGAATTTTGGGCTGAATTCAAACCTGAAATGGACCAAAAGACGCACAGGGCTCCTGTGCAATTCGCACCGGAGCCGCTGCGGAAATGTGCGAACCGGTTCCAGAGAGAGCCGGTCACATTCTCCTGCTCTGCAAATTGGATGCGGGGAAAACCCACATCCAATTCGCAACAGTGTGAGCCCAGCCTCAGTGTTTTGCTTTTTCATTACATTGGCTAATATTTTGCTGCATTTGCTGCCATATGACTTTTGCTTTGTCAAGGCAAAGCGTTTGGGGTGTCTCTGGCCCCTGTGAGTCTAGCCTCTATCTTTGTCTTTTATGAATGCTTATGCATGAGTTACACAGTGTATATATTGGATAAGCTTATTTATTTTTGCACTGAAAAAGGGTTACTGATGGGAACCACTCAAAGGGGTGTGCCACATCCCATTTGTAACATAGAAAAAGAGGAAGTCCCTTTAAAGTCCCACCCCTAGGGGGTTCTTTTTTTCTATTTATTTTTGCAAACTCTTCTTTTTGCACTCTTGTTTCATGTTTTATAGGAAGTCCCCTAACATACAGTTCATGTGCCCCCCTTGCGACTACTGGATCTATATCGGGCATGGAATTGATTGCAAAACACAAATCTGTCTTCAAGTACCATAGGGTTCTGGAAGAGACTTTCGTTCAAACACCATTGCCGGTCCCCTGCCTTGGTGTTCAGGTTACAAGGTAATTGGTGTGTGATTGGATAGTGTAATAATTCCCATGTTGGAGAGGAAGAAGGACAGGTCCACCTATTTTGCTACAAATAGGTCAATACTTGTACAAAGTTTGTATAGAGATAAGTAAATTAGGCACCCTGGAAGCCTAATGTGTATATAGTTGTGCCTCATATGCTTAGATCACTCATCATCCACAATGATTCAATTTAAAAGTCAGATAGTCTTTAAAGCTCAGGTATGTGAGGTTAACTTATACTGTAAGTGGAGCTGCCACTCTTATTATCAAGTAACACCAGAGGGGTGTTCGCTTCCTGCCAGTATAGAGCACACAGGGACCAGAGCTCTTTGAGTTTACCACAATAAGGCTAAGTTTACACTTGTGGTTGGGCCAGACGCAGGTACCAGATGCACGGAGCTGACTCCTGGGTTTGAGTAAAATGGATTCCCGGTCGGACCTACTTTCTTTCTTTCTTTACCTTAGATCTTTCTCCTCTTGACTTTCTCCTGTCTTCCCTTTTTTTTTTGCCCTGATAAATGATTAAGATGTCTGTTGGAAATATGTTTTGGCACTTCACAACACATGTACATTAATATTTTGAAGTTGATCTTGCAGATGCTATGTATATCGTTGAATCTGTTATATAATTTTCCCAAGAGGGCCTACTGCATCATTGGGCTGTGTGAGCCGGCCTGTTCCCATTATCCGACTTCCTAGATGTAATTTTGATTATTAAGAAGTTGATGTTCCTTCACAGGGATTGGACTATTTACTACCATGCTGATAGGCCCATGGTCATTGACTACTCCACTGTATATGCAGTGCTCTATAAGAGATTGGAATATTGATATGCTTTATTCTCACTTTGAAAGAAAATTGAATAAAAACAATTGAAACAGAAAAAGTAAAAACAAAATGAAGCACTACAATGCATTGTAACAATACACTGCAGCTCTTGTACACAATGCATACTAGCGCATACCAGTGCACACAGGTTAAGAGCACCATAATGAGTGACCACTAATTTAAATGAGCCCTCAGTGTTCACACCACTGCAAAAGGTCCTACAGAACCACGAAAGAGCATATTTTTGCACTTGGGAGTCCCTGGTATTAGCTTACAGCTGCGGGCAGCACATCTGATTAGGTTATATACATATAGGTTATGTATGAGTGGCCCAGATTGCATCCAGGATGTGCAATTACATGAATACAGCCATGGCATCTGTCAGCCTATTGTTGATTTGCACAGGCTGCTGTATGCAAACACCTGTAACTAGTGGGTGCAGGAATATGTTCTGTATGTATGCATAAAGTCTTATGTATGCTTATTTATATATATATTTTTACATTCTTATTTTTTATTTTTATTTTTATTTTCTTTCAATTCCTGTTTTAGATTCCTTTGAGATAAAGAAAGAGACTGAGAACACAGAATCTCCTTCTTCTTTGCAGCCACAGCTGCAATTAATGAGTGAACAGGAAGAGCTTTGTACAGAGGCTTCCTGTTCATTCACAAATTGAAGTTAGTAAACACTTAGTAAACACTGTTAATTATGCTACAGTTATTAATGAACACAGGAGTGAATGGTCCTGCTCAACATTGTGTTCATTCAGAATAAGAATGTAAGGGGTTGGAAAATATGAGAGACATGTGTACCACTCACCACCATATTCCCACTCTCGATCCTGAACCTGCAATCTTCTCTCTGATTGCTAACAGCCACGAATTGTTATGGGAGGGAGGGAGAAAAATCCATGAGAGCCACAGGAAAGTGGGTAATGAGGGATCAGAGCGATGGGGAAAACTTTGAGGGGATCGGAGGACACAATGAGGTAGAGTAGAGAAGGGGCACACAGGGACCCAGCCTGCAGCCATACAGCAGCACCCATTGATTCATTTTGTTATAAGTTCATGGTCACTGAAGGGACATGAGCTGATAACAGAAAGGTGAATGCCGCTGACTTAAGGCATGATAACCTGGCCAGCTGGAATAAATGTGTCTGCATATTTATGCATATTACTGCAGTTTTAGTATTTTTTGTGTTGTTTTTAAAAGTTTAAAATTAACAAATTAATAAGAAATACAAGCCCCTTTAAGACAATTTTTAAATAATAAACTACTATTTCCTAACTATAATTTTTGTCAGTTCTGCAGCATTTCAGGAGTATCGTATCTTCTGATTCCCTGTAAAGTGAACACAAAGATTCATAATAAAGTTTATTTTGGAGCGTGAATATAAATAATTATGCTTATGATTTCACAGTTATTGGATAGCCTGTTCCATGTATTGCTGTTACCAGTGGCATCGTTAGGGGTGGCTATTGAGGCTAGAGCCCCGAATCTGGGGCCCATAGCCCCTAGTCCAGAGCCAGCCCTACCGTGAGAGTGTCATGGGCTGCCTGACACAGCGCTGTCCCACACAGCCGCCAAATTTTCACTGACTCTGCACTGGAAGCTTCACTGACAACTAGAGCCAGGAAATGAGTGTGAGAGTGTCTGGAGTAAATTTCTCACACAAGTTCCTGAGCTGGGGAGGCATCAGGTGTGTGCAGACCATGGAGGAGGGGGAAGGGGAAACTCTGTACTACCCTAGCCTGTCTTCTGTATACCCAGGCACTCCGTATACCTAGCCCCTCTATATACACTGGCCTCTCTGTATACCCAGGCTCTCTGTATAACCAGCCTCTCTGTATACACTCGCATCTCTGTATACACTAGCCTCTCTGTATACCCAGCCTCTCTGCATACACTAGCCTCCCTTATATATACCCTAGGCTGTCTTCTATATACCCTAGCCTCTCTGTATGTAACAATTCACATCTGGTGGCAGGTGACGTGGCAAGTGACAAGCTGCATCTAGTGGCAGGTAACATGACAAGCTCTCTGGTGACCCCAATGTAAGGGGGCTCTCTGGGGACCCTGATGTAAGGGGGAGGCTCTCTGGGAACCCTGCCATAATGAGGGGGGCTTTGGGGACCCTGATGTAATGATAATATATAATGTAATATAATATGTAATATACACACATATACATACATACACACACACATATATTATATGTGTATACCCACCCAAGCGTATGACCTTCTTTACTTCACTGCTATGGGCTCTAGCCCCACATCTTTTGTAGACCTAGCAACGCGCCTGGCTGTTACTGAACTTGGATCATACAGCTACTCATGGTTTTGGGTATCACCACTTTTCATATGTTTTGTGCTATATTTTGAACAAATAGAACATGTTGTTTGTTTTAAAAAAAAATGCGTGCCTCATGTGAAGAGCTTTTTTTAAAGTGATATTAATAAAAATTGTATATTTTATATCAGTATGTTTTTGTTACTTTTGGTTGCCTTTTAAAAGTCTAATTTAAAGAGATCTTTTGACATTATATACAAATTACAGGGATGATGGCAACCCTGATCCAGCACTGATGAATTAAATACCGCATTCATATGACTTCAGAGTTAGTAAATATGGAGAAACATCATACTCAGGGAAAATATTAAAGCATACAGATTTATTTGAAGTCTGTAAAATTAATTAATTCCATATTTTCCAAGTAACTAGCAACTATAGATAACTTGGGTTACACTGGGTTCCAGAGTTCTTAAAAGGCATGTCTGTTTTGAGTAGTAATAATATAAAGGAATGTGATGTATGCTAGAAATTTTCCAGAATTAACACTGCAGATTTTAGTCACAGGTGTTTTTTTAATCTTTTTTTGTAATCCTTACACCATGAGATGACTTAAACATCAATTGCATTTCTAGTAAAACTAATGGCATTTAAAAAAGAACATTTGCCATTTTTTTATGATTACTTTACTTTTGTCGCTTCTTTAATTTCATTATATTTGCTGCCTTGATGTGGAATAACAGATTGATCTGTTCTTTTCTTTCATATACCTAGTAGTTTAGTACATGATTATTCCAAGAAATGCTCAATTTACAATTTGTCATCAACAAAATCAGCTTTGGGAGCAATTGATACAGTTTCAGAGTTAATCCTTCTGAATATGACCTGCATGTTAACTTGATCACGGTTATCTTAGAAGCCCCTCTTGTAATAGTAGCATTGCTGGCAGTGCAAAGAGCATACACTGGATAAGATTGGACTGAAAAGACCCTTTGTCAAGTACCTAGATTTAAGTAGCTAATCAAATCAGCTGATCTTCAAAGGTTCATCTTACTTCACAATACCATGAAACAGGCACCCACTGGAGATATTTTATCTTGCATGTCTAATGATGCCTTAACTCTTGAATGCACCCTAAATTTGTACCATGAATATGCGACTATACAGGGAAAACTATTGTTATTAGTTTGCAGATTCATTAAGAGTATACATGCACAGGGCTAGACTGGGACAAAAATTTCACGTATTCTCCTCTGTATTTTTCTCTTCCTCCCCACATCACTGCGTGAAGTGGGAGGGCTAACGTCATGCAGGAACATTGCTACATTTAATTTATTTTTGTAATATTTTTTCACAGTAATTGGAGGGGGGGGGGGGGTAGTGGATGGTGTCAGTAGTTTTTTGTTTTTATTATTTTATCTATTATTCCTTACTATTTTTTTTTTCCACAGTGCTTCTGGGGAGGGGGGTTATAGGGCAGTGAATGTTGTCAGTAGTTTTGTATTTTTATGTATTTATTTTTTTACAATTTATTTTGTTTTTAATTTTGTTCACAATGCTTTTTGGGGGAGGGGGTTGGGGCAGTGGACAGTGTCAGTAGGGCGCAGGGGGGGGGGGGGGGGAGTAGTGTCAGTAGTTTATTATTTTATATTTTTTTTACAATTTTATGTTTTATAATTTTTTTTACAATTTTTTTAATACTGATTGCAATCAATATTAAACAGACCCCTGACATCTCCCCTTTGAGACAGAGAAAAGGACTGAGGACAAAGATTCCCTAGTCCTGCTTTACGCAAACTCCTAGAGAAGGATGGGCAGCCTAAGATAAACCTTGCTCAGCTATCCCCAATTTATGGAAAAGGCTCTCCCTAACAGATCCAACATACACAGACAATATGTCTGCTGTGTGCTCCTCTTTTATAGAAAGTAAGTGGGATTATTCAACCCTTCATTTATTGTCGGGACTCAGCTGACCCAGGGCAAATGCTATTCACTGCATTATAGGTTTATTACTGGTGGCAAACCTGTAAATGTTTTGAGGTTTGCATTTCCTGGGGATTTCCTGCAAATCTGAAACTCCTCCCTAGAATATGGGGATGATTAGAACCTGTGTCAGGTTTTTACTGCTAAGTGGGACTCAGTTGAAGAGATTTACATTCACTTTTTGGCCTGCTGACAATAGTTTAACCACTTGCCGACCAGCCGCCATCATATTGCGGCAGGTTGCGAGCCGTTGTAGCTATACTTTGGCTCCTTTAAGTGGGATAGTAGGTGTGCGTGCCCCCAGAGGCACGCACACATGCCTGCTGCACTGCAGTGGTGCCGATGCTCGTGCCCGACGGTCTCGATGACCGCCGGACACGAGCGATCGTGGGCACGAGAGGCAGAACAGGTACACGTGTGTGTAAACACACAAATCTCTGTTCTGTTCTGAGAGGAGATGACGATTGTGAGTGAGCTAGGAACCATGATCTGTCATCTCCTATAGTCAGTCTCCTCTCCCTACAGTTAGAACACACAGTCAGGGAACACAGTTAACCCCTTTATCGCCCCCTAGTGTTAACACCATTCCCTGCCAGTGACATTTGTACAGTAATCAGTGCATTTTTATAGCACTGATCGCTGTATAATTGTCAATTGTCCCAAAAATGTGTCAAAAATGTCCGATGTGTCCACCATAATGTCGCAGTCATGATAAAAATCGCAGATCACCACCATTACTAGTAAAAAAAAAAATAATAATAAAAATGCCATAAATCTATCCCCTATTTTGTAGACGCTATAACTTTTGTGCAAACCAATCAATATACGCTTATTGCAATTTTTATTATCAAAAATATGTGAAAGAATACATAATGGCCTAAACTGAGAAAAAAATTAGCTTTTTTTAAAAAAAAATAGGGGATATTTATTATGGCAAAAAGTACAAAATATTGTGTTTTTTTCAAAATTGACGCTCTTTTTTTATTTATAACGCAAAAAATAAAAACTGTAGAGATGACCAAATACCACCAAAAGAAAGCTCTAATTGTAGGGAAAAAAAGGACGTCAATTTTGTTTGGTTACAGCGTCACACGACTGCTCAATTGTCAGTTAAAGCAATGCAGTGCCATATCGCAAAAAATGCTCTGGTCATTGAGCAGCCAAATCTTCCGGGGCTGAAGTGGTTAACCAGAAATGAAAAGAGAGAAATCTGCAATAGGGACACAAACAGAAATAAGTATCTGGCAGGGTGTTCTAGCCTTATCCTACTCTAATAAATAAACTAGACAATGTTTTGCTACCTTACACTTTTGGTGAGGTAAAGTCCCTACTACATTGGCCGGCTGGCCTGTGAACTGGGCAGTAAACAGCATTTGTCATGAGGGGATCATTGTGCACAGGTCATCATGTTTGTGTTGTCAAGGTGTCGTTCATTGTGATTGATGATGTTATTGAAGATGGGTTTAAATCGAGGGACATGTTTAGTTTTTTTTATAAAATACTTTGCCAGTACTGTCTATGTGTTTATTTACATCCTACTTTCATTTTGAAAGTATCAAAAAAGTGGGAAAATTTTTTAATCATGGGTAATTCAATAACAAGTATAGGCATGTTGTGCAGATTTTGTGTTTTATCTGAAAGTGACATTTACAAAGGGGCATATTTTATATTAGGGTATACCAGATAATAAAAATGATTACAAGTAATTTATACCAGGTATACCAGATACTAAATAATAAATACATAAATACATATTTTTATTGCAGTTTTAGATAAATTAGGCAGGAACCAATTTTTACATGATTCATATTGAATATAAATTCTACAGGCACTTACAGGTCATGAGTACTTTGCAAATTTTACAAACTAGAACATTTTGACTAATAATAGGGACATTTTATAACATCTTTGAGCAAAGTGCAACTTTTGTTTCAACAGAACCAATATATATTTACTAACTAAGGCAGGCCATACATTATGGAATTTTCTTTCCTTCAATCCCTTCTGCGGCGCTATTGTACTCTGACAGTGGGATTTTCACAGCCATCAGAATACAATGATCACTGCCGAGAGCTATAGCCTTCAGCAGTGATTAAACTAAAGAAAAATTTTTTGGTTGTACTAAAGTACTAAAATAGATTAAAGGATTGACTTCAGTACAACTAGCCTGCCCATACATGAATCGAAATTCAGCCAGTTCCTGCTGAACCAGCCAAATTTTGATCCGTCTATAGCCCACTTGACAGTTTATTATCACCTTCCTTTTTTTTTTTATCAGCAATGTACCCAGCACAACACTGCAGCAGAAGGTAGTAGGCCATAGCAAAAGATGACTAGCCCAGTAGATGATGAAAACATTTCACTTCTTCCTACAACCCAGAAATATACTGGGAGAATAATTGTATTTGAAGAAAGTGGTCTCATTTAAATTATAGGTATGATAATAAAGGTTTGATGATCTATTTCTGATCCTTATCATGCCTAGGAAATTCAGTGTATAGTCAGAATAGGGTAGCTATTCAAAGTGTAAACTTTGATCAATATCATAGGATGGAATGTGCATAAATGTAACAAGCATAATGAAAAATGAATACAATTTCACAGACACCAATAATTAGATTCAAAGTGGCTGAAAATGCCGGTGCTTTATTAAGGGGTGACTAAACTAAACTAAAATTAACAAACCATAAATAATAATTTAATAAATAATTACATTGCATTACCAAGGACCTAGCTAGCCAGCTCAGATGAATGAAACATAGATAACCAACTATAGTAGGGCCTTAATTTATCTATAACGCATAAAGTTAGATGATTATTCTCCCTTAGAAAGTCCACAAGAAAACCATGCTAATAGGTAGGACAGCTTGATGGAGATGCAAAGAATCTTCCTTTTCTGATGCTCCTCTGGAATTGTCAACAATCAGTCAGCTTAAAGAGGAAGTAAACCATGATGGGTTTTAATTCTCCATTTTTCCCCTGCAAAGTAAAAGTATAATGGGCGAGTATGCATCGAAGTTTGCGATGTCCCCACTGTCCACGCTGGTGACCACATCCATCTTCACCCCTTTTCCTTCCGGGGCCGCGGACTCCAGCTTTGTGACTGGCCAGAGTCACGTGATGTCACGGGCCTCTTAGAAACAGCTTGTACCCTTTCTTCAGTGCGCATGCACCGATAATGTTGGCGCAAGCATATATGATAAATATCCCCTAAACTGTGCAGGTTTAGGAGATATTTCCAGTACCTACAGGTAAGCCTTATTATAGGCTTACCTGTAGGTAAAAGTGGTGTAACTAGGTTTACAACCACTTTAAGGTATGACTAAAGGCAAAACTTTTTTTTTAGTTTTGTATAGAATGGAGAGAGATTAGGATGCTTGTCAGTTTGTATTGCTGTCTGTGCCCCTGTTAAGGATATTCACCCCCTCTATTTGTCCTGTTTACCATTATCATTGAAAGTGAAAGAAAATCCCAGATTTTGGGTTGTCCCTAAAAAAATAATAGAGGGGATATCTTCCAATGAGGACACAAGTTCTAGTGACCTGGGGATCCCCAAGGAATTCCCTTAATTTGCAGGGATTTTCTCTCACTCCCTGTTTGACTATGGGACAGGAAGTGAAAGTAAATCTCTGCAATTGGACACAGATGGTGGGAAAAAAAATCTCACAGGGGTTATATCCCTCAATTGGTATATCCAAAATGAAATCAAAAAAAGTTTTGCCTATAGTTTTACTTTAAGCTATTTTTCTGTCAGAGAAAGCTTGAGGATGCACAAGCATACTAAAAGCTCATTGGCCATAAGTGAGCCACCCACAGCACAAGTTGCTGGGAAAATCTGAAAGAAAGTAAAAACATTTAAAGCCCCCCCACCATCTTTACCATCTCTTTTCAATGTGGTCCAATATTAGACTGAAAGCCAGGAACGTGACAAATAGTAGGTTTTTCTTTTTTTGTTTTCGTGTTCCTTTCTTCCAGAACTAATGAATAAAATAACTTACTTATAAACTTGGGATAAGCCAAACCTGGGTTTGCAGAACATCTGTAAAATTCAGGTGCTGAATCCGAACCCCAGTGAAGTCAAATGAAGCTGAATATTGAATAACAGTAATGGCCATTTTGTATGCTAATAGACAAAGGTATGGACAAATAAATGGCACTGGGGCTGGGCACTGCCCTGGGGAACATATATACGAAAGCAGCAAGGAAGCTGTTATGTATAGTAGTGTGTTCGGACTAAACTACTTGTAACACAGATTGCTCTACACAACAAGTATGTTCCCATTTATCTATACTCTACTCTTGACATGTTATCACCTGTTATCCTCTGGTGTCTGTCCTCTTTTAAACAAATGTTTAAAGAATAACTAAACCCAAAAACAACAATTTAATATGCTGAACCTTACCGATTATTGGGTGTGGTGGCTACATTAGTTTCCTTCTTCCAAATTTGGAACATTTTCATCAAGAACAAAAAATACCTGATGATCTTTCCAGACATGCAGTGTCCTTGTCACTTCCTGTGACCTGAACTGGAAACCTAAAGCAATGTTATTAAGTAAAGTTAAAATCTTCATATTTCCCAAGTAATGAAGAGGATGGGTTTGAAGTCTAGCCATGGTAACAACCATTGCTCCCTCCATAGATATAGTCGAGGAGTGAGTATAGCAGCTCAGGGACAGGAAGTGTGGCAAATTATTAAAGTGGTTATATACATTTTTTTTATATTTTCACCTATAGGTAAGCCTATAATAAGGCTTACCTGTAGGTAAAATGAATATCTCCTAAACCTGTACAGTTTAAGAGATATTCACTGTGCATCAGCCACTGACGTCAGCTGCGCATGCACTGTGAAGGTCCGGCTGAAGGTCCGGCAGACCATGCTGGAAAGAAGTCTCCTGCACGCATGACAACATCGTGGCTCCGGCTCCGTGAGTGGAAGACAGGCTAAGAGGAAATGTCAGCTCCCACCACGGTGATCGGGATCAGCTGCCAAAGCCTCGTTCTAAGGTAAGTATTTCATAATGAGCTAGTATGGTTTGCATTATGCCTTTTGCCTTACAGGTTTAAAAAAAGAAATTGATTTTGTTTGGGTATACAAACATTTTAACATGTGAAAATAAAGGAAAACACCATGAGAAAAAGAAAAACAATGCAGCCACCTAACCTAAGCTGCAAAATATAAAATTTTGGAGAATTGAATTATACTTTAACTGCCTATACAGACATGGAACAACAAGAATTATATGTATCTGACAAACTGATCACATTGTTTGATATCAATTATCAAACCAAATTTTGGAATGTTTGTTAACAATCTTTGTTTGACATTTGAAGTCCTGCTACACAACATATACAGGGTACGCAATAGCAAAAAATATAAAAATCATAACAGATGTGAAAACATGCTGACTTACAAATACAGAACCAGTTGCTATCATCAGACCTCCCAACATGTCCAATTCTAGCATGCTGCCACCTGTTCTGTTGATGAATCAGTAAGGAACTTTAAACCACATCAGACTTGCTATTAAAGCAGTATAAAACCCACTGTTTCAAAAAGATGTTAACCTTACACAGACCTATGCTGGCAACATGGATAACTCATTTTCATTATACCAAAACCATTTCATTGTATTTCCCATTGTATGGAATAATATGTGGGGAGGTGTGAGTACATTATTTGTAAACACTAAAAATTAATGTCTTATTTGATCTCTTTGGGCCTGTTAAATATTGCATTGAAAATGTTTTGTTATGTCTATTCAATAAGTGCAAACAAATTCCTGTTGATCCTGCCAGAAATACAGTGAGCTGATTATGTCCTGCAGTGCCATCTCAAGGATAGTTATCAGCCCTGCCTAGGTCACCTCTCCAGATGAATACACTTTCTGTCCTAAGGTGACAACACCAGTCTTTTATAGATACAGAATATTATATCAAGTGTTGTCATGGTGGGGTAGATTTGCAAACACTGGAGCACTCAGAATCTGGTGCAGCTGTGCATGGTAGCCAATCAGCTTCTAACTTCAAAATTAAATGTGTATGTGACACTGGCGCAAACCTATATAAACCAACTTAAATTTATTATAATAGAAAACTGGTTGCTGCAGTCAAAAAATGAAAGAAAAAATGTGTATATATATATATCAAGTGCTGACTGCACTACCACAAGTGATATTGTAAAGAAACCACTTAATCTAAACCAATCAAATAAATAAAATAATTAACATGTGGTCCAAAAATATTTAGTGACACCACTTATGTATCTACCAGTAATCAAATAGACACATTAATAAATAAATTATAGTACAATTGTAAACATTAATGGATAGTGCCAATAGTACTCGTGCATAAATCCCTGAGTGGACCATCCACTACAATTGTGCTATTTCTGTGCTCTTCATTCGTGATTCATGTGACTGAGTTCCAGTGACAACACCACCACCGCATAAGTTGGCCACTCACCAGATATTAATATATAAAAGCCTTTGGTTCATTATGGGATAACCATTCCACTTGCTGTAAATCTCAAGCTGGCCCCAATGCAATAAAGCAAATAGATCTGTCCTCATGGAAAAGAACAATCAAACGCAATCATAGCGCAATATGCTTGTTACTGTTTATTAAACCATAAAAAGTAGACTAAAAACTCACATGGTTTTGGTGCCCATAGGCCGGCACCAAGCCTTTCCAGCAGTTAGAGATGGATTGGGAAGGTATCGCTGTCTGATTTCTCCGCTGGCGTTCGGTCCAAGCCTCGTTTCCGTTTGGCTTGTGGCTTGCGATACAAGCCTCGCTATCATCCGACGGGAAATGACGTAGTGACGTAGCGTAAAAATTCCCAGCAGCCTCTACGTGTTTCGCAATCAAAATTGCATCACCAGGAAGCTGCTTGGTGATTGGATATCGCTATATTTATACCCTAGGCCCAGTTTGTGCGGGCCAATCTTGTGTTTCCCTATACCAGAATTTAGTCACCGCCATTTTAACTATTCCAGCATGCCCACACCCGGATCAGTCACAGTTTGTGTACTTTTAACCCACTCAGGGATTTATTTACGAGCACTATTGGATTTGAATTGATTTATTCATTAATGTTTACAATTGGACTATAATGTATTTATTAATGTGTCTATTTAATTACTGGTAGATATTTAAGTGGTGTTACTAAATATTTTTGGACCACATGTTAATTATTTTATTTATTTGATTGGTTTAGATTAAGTGGTTTCTTTACAATATCACTTGAGGTAGCACAGTCAGCACTTGATATATATTTACACAGCTTCTAACTTCAGCTTGTTCAATTAAGCTTTGACAAAAAACCTGAGGTTGGGTTCACACCATTGCAAATTGGATGGTAGGTTTATTTGTTTCCACCAAAACTTGCTCAAGACTATATATGTAGTTCTGCAGTCAAGAAATATGTGAAGGAGGTATTAGTTTATAGGTTCTAATATAGGCAGGAACAGATGCAAAAGAAAAGGGATGATGGACCAAAGGCATTTAGAATCTTGATTCAATAAATAAAGTACATAAATCAGTCATACTGTATTGGTGTGAATTAACAGAATATGTCTGAGACAGACAAACTTTTACAACATTTTCATTTTCTAAGCTGTGTGGAAAATAATGAAAACTAGAACCTGATGGGTTAGTAGGAGCAACATCACCATTTGAGACAGAACTTGTCTCAGACACTTTTTATTAATTCCCCCATTTTGTATTTTTTGGAAAGCTGCAGAAATATCAGTACGATATAAGTGAGTAAAATAAATAAATCAATGACAGGTATAAGATGGCCTATGTACAAAAAATGGAGACTGGTGCCTTATCTATTTTCTGAAAGCATTGGAAATTAGTTCTTCCTACATTTATATATGGCAGTTTATTTTGTGGTCTTAAAATGTATGTATTTGGTAAGACAAAGTTTTGAAGCTTGTTCCACACTTGGGATTATCTTGTTGACTATCATTTATGACTCATGTCAGATGGCTGAGGAGACAACAGCAGGAAAGACAGCTGAGCATTACAGGAATCACCAAGGATCATTCAGAAGCAGTAGATGCTTTCTCATGGTTTTATAGTTTGGCTATGCTCATTGCCAGCAATTAAAAAAAAAGTAGAGCATACCCATTCAAATGTTGAAGTGCTGATAGATGTCTGCAAACACAACCCATTCATGGATTAGAGAACAGATGAAAAAATAAAGGATTTTATGGTGTTTTGCAGTAAAAGAGTTGTTTTCATCCTGCATGTGTGGCTTCCGTGCTGGATTTTCTATTACTGTAATAACTGACTTCTATGCATACTACTCAAGTTTCCCTACTTAGTTCCATGTGTTGTAGCGTAGAGATTCAGTAATTTAGTTGAACTGTGAGCATCATTACTAGTTTTGCATTCCTGAAGTATTATTATAAAAGATTATCATTATAAAATAAACTATTCACAGTGACAGCAAACCTTCACAACAATTTTGTCCCTTCGGAATTTGAGTTTTCATTTTATTTTAACATACTGGAAGCTAGGAAGGAACCCAATTTTTGATTTATTCTGCACACATGCATGGCAATCTGACCTTGATCCACTGATTTGTATATCCTGCGGTATATTCTTGAAAGCTGGAGAGAAGAAAAGTTAGGTGTTGAAAGCCGTCAGAGCAGTCACACTGTGGTCAGATTTATGTTTCATTTCTTTTTTGTAAATGTAATTATTTTGAATAAGCTAAGACATTTTAAAGTTAATCTGTTTTTTAATAAAAACCCACCGCTGAACACCACTGTAATCAACAAAACCTGCCATCTAAAGTCTGCATAAAAACGGCACTTACAAGGGTGTTGGTTTCCTGATCTCTAGTTTTGCTCAGTGTGTACCCTCACTGCCCCTAATGTCAGTACAGGACACATTATTGATGCAGAGGTCAATGGGTGGAACTAGTAAGTACACAGGGGGATCAGAAAACCAACACCCCTGGAAGTGTTCTCTGCAGTGGGAGAGGTATGCATTTACAATAATAATGCACTTACAATTAATAATAAAGGTATCACCTTTATTATTAACTAGCATTTTTAAAAGGACATTTTAATTATGCCAGTAAACATTTTTCTCTTTTCCTTTAGGATAAGGATGAAGAAGTGTGGCTATTGTAATGTCCCTAAATGCAACCTGTGTAAGGAAATGTATAAACCATATGTGCAATGATAATCGACAATCAGTGCAAAATATAAATAAATAAATAAATAAAAATGAAGTTCAAACAGAATAATCTGTTAGAAAATCGTTTTCACATAAAATCTCTTGTGAATGATTAAAAGTAATCCATAAAAAGAACCCAAAGAATGGTGAAATGGTAATCACAGGTTTTTCAACTGCATGGAGCCTCAAATGTATGGAACCAATCAGTGCAAACAAATCACAATCAATGCAAACAAATGTAAAAATAAAGTCCAAACAAAATGAATCTATTAGAAAATCATTGTGAATAATTAAAAATAGTCCATAAAAAGAACCCGAAAATAGTGAGATAGCAATCGCGGGTTTTTCAACTGCAGTTGTATAGAACCATCACCGACAGTAAGAGCCTGGCCGCTTACCAGAACTCCATGACCCCCCGTTACAGAGGGTCTAGGAGGGCTTTTATGATCCTAGTGGTCCAAACTTTCCAGGAGCGAAGATGGAAATGGAAACTGGACGGGGCATCAGGTGTTGGAATGGAGATGGATGGGTCCACAAGAAGGGGGCTCAACCCTCAGCAAAGCAATGTCATCATAGAAGAAAAGAAGAGGAGGGCTCCCATAGTGTAAAATCTGATAGCAATTTATTTTAAAAATATAAACACTTACATGTAAAATAGGACAATCAGCATCTTCAGATGAAAGAACAAACTGTGGCACCGGCCGGATGACCACAGATAACTCGTCCTGTTAGATGTACAGCGACAGTGGGAGGTGGCGCGATAATACCGCTCAGCCCTACGCTGCGTTTCGCAAAAAAATGCGTCTTCCAGGGGCACGTCTTGCCCTATATTTTACATGTAAGTGTTTATATTTTTAAAATAAATTGCTATCAGATTTTACACTATGGGAGCCCTCCTCTTCTTTTCTTCTATGATGACATTGCTTTGCTGAGGGTTGAGCCCCCTTCTTGTGGACCCATCCATCTCCATTCCAACACCTGATGCCCCGTCCAGTTTCCATTTCCATCTTCGCTCCTGGAAAGTTTGGACCACTAGGATCATAAAAGCCCTCCTAGACCCTCTGTAACGGGGGGTCATGGAGTTCTGGTAAGCGGCCAGGCTCTTACTGTCGGTGATGGTTCTATACAACTGCGGTTGAAAAACCCGCGATTGCTATCTCACTATTTTCGGGTTCTTTTTATGGACTATTTTTAATTATTCACAATGATTTTCTAATAGATTCATTTTGTTTGGACTTTATTTTTACATTTGTTTGCATTGATTGTGATTTGTTTGCACTGATTGGTTCCATACATTTGAGGCTCCATGCAGTTGAAAAACCTGTGATTACCATTTCACCATTCTTTGGGTTCTTTTTATGGATTACTTTTAATCATTCACAAGAGATTTTATGTGAAAACGATTTTCTAACAGATTTATTCTGTTTGGACTTCATTTTTATTTATTTATTTATATTTTGCACTGATTGTCGATTATCATTGCACATATGGTTTATACATTTCCTTACACAGGTTGCATTTAGTGGCTTTGATGTGACTATTTAGCCACACATTCACTCTTTCACATAGCGCGAATCATTCCATTTTTTCTCTTGCTTATGCTTTGTGTTTGTGTCACAATTTAGATATCGCTGCTTTTTCACCACATTTAGATTTTTTGTAGCGCAATTATTTTTCTTCTTTTTCCTATTGTAATGTCACTTACTTCTAACTGGTATTCCATTATCTCTTACAAAACAATTTGGTCATGTAAAGACACAACATATTCACATCATACAAGAGTCTGATTTCTGACATTGATCAAATGGGTTGGAAAATCATTTAACCATTCCTTATTGTTCTCTTTTGTCGAAGTGTATCTAATCCCAAGAACACAAAGCTAATATATTTCTACCACGATGGCTGTGTTAGCTTTTTTCAGTTTTTTTTTTTTTTATTATTCTGGTGATCTTGCCAGCACACTTCCTGTTCTAGTGTGACAATGCTCAATCACCATACTGTATTTATGTAGGAGGAGGAATACAAAAGACCTTATCTTCTTCTGTAGTAGTTTTGTGGTTTACAGTAATTGCTGGGGACAATGCTAATTGATAAGAGGGAAGCGTTGGCAGAGAGCACAGGTTAGTTAGCTATCTTACAGTTAGTTAAGTTATAATCTCAAAAAATAACTGGAAGGATCAACATGCAGGTGGGGTGCAGTGTGGTCCGGCAGCGATAACACACATAGTACAAGTGAAATGAAAGGACTTGTATTGAAATAGTGCAAAGACAGTTCACAATAAACCCGGTGGGAAGAAACCCAATCGGGAACACTCACAGGTCCAATCATGTGTAGCGAGCAGGTTTTAGCTAAACTGACAGCTCCTGTTAGGAGGGGCAGAATGTGGCCAGGCCATCTCGTGCCCAAGTGGGAAGATGTCCAGAGACATCTTCCTTTCCTCATTGGGAACCTTTCCCTGTAGCAAGGTCTATCCTATCAGGTGGATACCTGTCCCTACTCTACCCACTTGCAAAATTAGCACCAAGCCTGGGAGCAAGGGCCTTAAAGTGGAGTTCCACCCACTTTTACAACTCTTCAGCATCCCTCACTAAACTGTGCACTGTAAACGAATTGGATATTTAAATTTGTTTTTTCTCAGCACCTACTGTATATCTGCTGTATTCAATTTTCACTTCCTCCTCCCTGGCCGTGGCCCATCGCATCATTTCCTGTTTGCAATGCTTTCTGGCAAGGGGCGGCAACTGCCTCTAACACTGTTGTTGCTATGGAAACCTGACCTGAAACCTATTACACTGCTTGTGCTGCACTGAGCATGTGCGAGATCTGCAAGGATGAGATCCAGGAAGAAATACAGTCTGGCTTCAGATACCCACACTTAAGATGGCCACGGCCTGCTGTAAGTTTATAAAATAACAAACTACTGCTATAAACTAACAAAACAGACCTTAGTTTACAGACTAACTTTACTAGACTACATTAAGCTTGTGTATTATAGGGGTATTTTTATTTAAAAAGTATAATTTCGGCCGGAACACCACTTTAAGTAGGCTCTGACTGACTCAAGATGTCTGCTGGAGTCACATGGGGATAGCTTGCCCAGTCACCCAGGTAGTTATAGAGGAACCATGTTCCTCTTGACTTCCTCTCCAACTGCAATGCCACTACCTACAGTGGAGAAAGTAGACTGCCTACAGACAGGTATTGCTTGCACTTAACAAAAAGCTATTACAAAACACTTTTAATGCTATATATAAAAGACCAAAAGGTAGCAAATAATAGAAGTTCTTTGATAGGGTTTTAGATACTCTTTAACCAATTCCTGCCAGGCTTATAGCAGATTTATGGCTGGGAGGGACTCTCCTCCTTCCGGGTGGATGTCATATGACCACTTCCAGTCACGCCACTGGTCAATAAGGGTAAAGCGCATCACAAATCAGGGTAAAGAGCCAATTACATTGGCTCTTTACCATGTGATCAGTTGTGTCCAATCACAGCTGATCCCATGTAAACAAATTCCGCTTATCTGCATTTCCTTTCCTCAGCACTATTACTGTGTGAGGAAAGGAAAGTCAATAACCGACATTTCTATGACAGCACACATGTACACTGATAATCAGGGCACTGATCAGCAGTGCCCTGATTTTCAGTGCAGACCCATCTGTGCCAATCCGTGTCCATCAGTGCCCATCAGTGCAGCTTATCAGTGCCCATCAGTGCCACCTATCAGTGCCCATCAGTGGTGCCTTATCAGTGCAGGCTCATCAGTGCCTCTTCATTAGTACCTATGAGTACACTGTATCAGTGACGCCTTTTCAGTGGCCATCAGTGTGGCCTTATCAGTGCAGCCTCATCAGTACAGCCTCATCTGTGTCTATCAGTGTAGCCTCATCAGTGCCCATCAGCGCAGCTTCATCAGTGCCCATAAGTGCAGGCTCATCAGTGACCATCAATGCAGCCTATCAGTGCCCATTAGTGCAGCTCCATCAGCACACATCAGTGAAGAAGAAAAATTACTTATTTGTAAAATTTCATAAAAGAAACAAAGAAAACATTTTTTTTCCAAAAATTTTAGTAATTTTTTGTTTGTTTGGCAAAATTAAAAATAAACCAAGTGATGATTAAATACCACCAAAAGAAAGCTCTATCTGTCTCAACAAAATAATGAAAATGTAATTTGGGTACAGTGTTGCATGACAGCAAAATTGCCAGTTAAAATGTGACCTCACTGAAAGCTGAAAATTGGCCTGTTGTTAAGCATTGATAAGCCCATGCCATTCACACCGCTTCATGGAAATTGTTTCCCACAAGTGAATACTGTTGAATATGCTTGCTGGGTGGAAACATTTTTGCTAGATGGGATGATTGCTGCAGAACGACTGGACCTACTGTATATATTCATGGAGCAACAATTTAATATAACAAGTTTGTGGACCAGGAAATATGGATAAGGTTTGGATTCAGTCCAATGTAAGGTTCAACCTGAACTTTGCATGTTTAGCATTTGTAGACCAGCAACATTTTTTTTATTGATTCACCAGGACCAAACATCCCACTGCTTCTGAAGCAGGAAGTCATTTGTTTATTTGCAGTATTACTATCACCAATAAATTGATAATTCCACTGTGCAGAGTGCACAGCATCATCATTTGCTAAGATGCCAGGTGGCCATCAGCATTTTAGCATTATATCCTGCTGCCCGCTAGCTTGTAAACAAGCCAGTGGGCATCTTGGGAGAAGACATTGATCTAATATGGTCATGACCATATTTGGTCATTGATGTCAGACAGCTGCCATCCTTTTGTTTATGTTCAGCTAGGAGCTATCAGTTGTGCAATGACATCAATTGGGATTGGATCATGGTGGGCAGTCACCATTTTTAATTTCATCAGGAAGACATTTTTGTTTTTGATAAATGACTTGCCAAAGGTGTTTGTTTATTTGCATTGTAATTTTACTCCTAATTTTTTTAGTGGGGGGAATCCTCTTTTTAACCTCTTGCCAACCCACAGCAGTACATATACTGTGAAGAGGCAGCTTCTACAGGCACAGCGACGCCCCTGCCTGCCTTCTCCCCTGTGATTTGACACAGGAGAGAACAGAGGAAATGATGGCTTTGTTTAATTTCCCTGCAAAGCAGGGAAAAGAAACAAAACTATGTGTAGTAAAAAATCAGCAAACACTACACATTGTTCGGTACATAATTAACCCCATCATTGCCCCTAGATGTTAACTCCTTTTTAGCCAGTGTCATTAGTACAGTGACCGTGTATATTATTAGCACTGATCCCTGTATTGGTGTAACTGGGGATGTCAGTGGCAACTAGTCAGTTCCCACAAAGTATTATGCCTGGTACACACAATCGGACTTTCCGCCAACAAAACCATGGAATTTTGTCCAAAGGGCGTTGGCTCAAACTTGTCTTGCATACACACGGTCACACAAATGTTAGCCAACAATTATGAACGTAGTGATATACTAGACGTACTACATGTTTTTTCAGCTCTTTAGCGCCACCCTTTGGGCTCCTTCTGCTAATTTCGTGTTAGTATAAGTTTGGTGAGTGTTGATTCGCGTTTTTCTTTTTGCATTTTTCATTTCACGCTTTTCATTTTGTGCTTTTCAGTTGTTTCTGAACTGCCGTTCTAAAACCAGACATGCTGCAGAATCGGAGGAGATAACGTGTTATTTATTATTGGCCTTGGAGTTATTGCTTTGACATTTTTTATTGGTTGCATAATTATTTAATTTGGCATACTTTCTATATTTTTGGATGCATAGAATGCACTTTTTGGTTAAGTTCTATTGGCAGATAGCATGTCTATTTTCTTTTATTTTTTTTTAATGCACAATAAAAAAATTGTGGAGAATAATACTTGTCTATGTGTTTTACTTCAAATGACAGTTTGGGAGTAGGCAGTTACATTTTAAATAATACAATGTAGAATTAAAAAGGGACACCAACATAGTTGTGGTAACTTGCACAAATAAAAAAAAAACAAAAAACATAATAATATTATTCTTGATATCACTAGAAAAAAAAGCCTTTGAAAATTTGTGTGCTGCATTTGGAGATTTTATTGCCACGTCACGAATGTTAAATTCTCCATTACGAACGCTGGTTTACAAGAACGACTGCTTCTGCTTCCGAGCATGCGTGTTTGTACTTTGGACTTTTTTCCGACTGACTTGTGTACACATGATCGGAAAATCTGACAACACACATTTGTTGGTGGAAAATTTGAAGACATGCTAGCCAACATTTGTTGGCGGAAAGTCCGACAACAAATGTCTGATGGAGCATACACACTGTCAGATTTTCCGCCAACAGCCTGACATCCAACATTTCCCATCAGAAAATCTGATCGTGTGTATGGGGCTTTAGTTGGTATCAGATTGCGCTATCACAGTCCCACTATAAGTCACTGATTACTGCCATTAATAGTATAAAAATACTTTCCTTGCCTGCCAGGCTCCATGCTGATGTAAAAGTCTGTAATAGATTTTGTAGGGTCCAACTTTAATTTTGGGGGTTATTTAATGTTGTTTTTCTGTCATTATTTTTCAAAAAACGATTTTTCTTTCTAAACAATCAGTACTATAACTGTATTTAAGATAGTGTGCTGGTATGGCTTTTAAATGGGAACCCTATGCAAAAAAAAGGAAAAAAGATGGGGGGTCTCCCCAAATCCACACAGGATCCTTATCTGTGTATGTAGTCTGGCTGGCCAGGAAATGGGGGATATCAGGCTACATGCCTTGAACATAGGAAGGGTACCATACCAGGGGGGTTCCATACTGATGAAGACAAGGGCCTCTTCCTCACAAACATGGCCCAGTGTTTGAGTGTTTGTGGGGTTTAACATTAGGGGGTCAACCAGATACCATCTTGGCCTTTTTCTACATAGTACCCCTACTAATTCACACAAATAAACAGTAAATAAAGAACCCCCTGGCAAAAACACCCTGTTGCCATGTTGATAAAGACAAAGGTCTCTCATGGTTCTGAGGGTCTGTGGACAGGGCATCCCCTGTAAAATCACTGACTAAATACAGTTATGCCCAAATGGACTACTCTGCAGCAAGTCGGGAGCAGATGTGTTTTTTGTTTCAACAGCTCAACAGGCATAATTTATCATGATTGACGTAGATCTACATTGCCTGATGACATGATTTACAAGATTTTTGTTATTTTTTTATTAATAAATTGTCTGTCAAAGGCGTGTGATGTCTTTATTTTATTTACAAATTTTCTGAATGATTACCATTTGCTCATTTACATGGAAATGGGGCCAGTATCTAGTCATCTAAATTTTTAAAGAGGGCTTCCAGAATCTGATTAGTCCCCCACCCACATATCCCCATAATCACTGGGCAGGGCTTGTAGAGAAGAGGCCCCTGTCCTCATCGACATGGGAACAAGACACTTTTCCAGGGGGGCCCCCTAGCTAGGTACCCTCTCTATAGTGAGGGCATGTGGCCTGGTATGGTTCTAAAGAGGGGGGTGCATGCTCACTTTTGCCTTTGCCTGAAGTTTTCTCTTAACAATTGTGATTCTCATGCTGTTTTTTTTTTTTTTTTGCATTAAGTTCTTCTTAACTTCAATACCAGACTTTCATACAGGATATGGGTCAGGTATAGATGAAGGGCATCCCCAGCCACTTTGCCTAAAAAAATAATGAAATAGAGGGAACATGTCATTTACTGACAATTTAAATTGTATTTTTTTTTTTATGTATTATTGCCAGTTTTGCTGTAGTACATTGTATGTATATATATATATATATATATACAGATGTGTCACTTGACAGGAATTATTAGGACATCCCCCAGGCATGTTATATAAAGGAATTAAAATTTTTTAACTTTAGGCATTATTAAATTTGCTGCTCCCATCAAAATGATTTTTTAAACAATTTTGTGAGGCATTGGTACAGGGCAGTGTCCAGTTCCTCGTTCCCCTTTATCTTTATTTGGAAAGTATTTGCCTATTACCCTTGAAAAAAGTCAGAATTGATTTGAAATATTTGGCTCCCATTGACTTCACAGGTTTCGGATTCGTGTTCCAAACTACAGCACAATTCGGCAAACCTTCTATGAAGTGAACCCAGGCACATTCAGCTCATCACAACCAGTAACATACCATTGTCACCAAAATTCCCACCCAAAACAAGATAGGCCTGGATCTGATTATTATGAATCTGCTCTTGGTCTTCTCAACTTCAAGGCCTACAAAAACAACAATCCTTGTCCCCCTACCCCCTTTGCAGTCTAGTCACATTTATTCTAATGAAGGTGAACACTTGACTAGGTGGTGTAACATCATAACATATGTAAATCCTAACTTGTTGACTTTTTAAGTTTATGTCATTATTCTCTAACCAACACAACACATGATGCCGTGGAACTAGCTCAGTTCTGCTTGTTAAACCATCATGATGCTATGGAAGAATACGTAGAAGAAAAAAGTTGTTTCTGTTTTGGCCAGAAAAAAGTGTTTATAAAGTGAGATCTGACAAGCCAGCAGTAGTTTTTTTAAATGAATAGACTGAACACATCACACACATATTCCTTGTGGACAAAGGTTTTCTCCCTATTCTTTGTCTGTTGCAGAAGCCATGCTCTATCCCTCTCACACGGCCTTCACTTTATCTTGCCTATTATTGCCTGCTTTTTTATAAAGCCTTGCACTGAGCAATACAATAAGCAGTAAATCAATGCAAATTGGCCTTGGTTACGTTTTAAAGAATGTTAAGAGGAAACTGCTAAGAGACCAGCTTCTGGCAGGCAATGCATTTTAAAGTTAAGGGATTTGAAATATATTTCAGCAGTGGACCTAAAACAGCATTATAAATTAGTTCAACTTATCAGCCCTAAACAGAATTATTCATCTTCTGAAAGGGTATTTCATGCCCGCCAGGCCCAAATGATCGTTCACCTTCATTTTTGCCCTGCTCTCACGATACCTCACTTTACTGAAATCTCTTGATTCATTATTGTGTGTTCCTTTATGAATTTTTTATCAGCATTTTAATAGCCCTTTCAGAAGATTGAATGTAACTGATTCTAGGAGCAGGGACACAGATTTAACTGAGACAGTAATGTATGTGCTACAGTTAGCTCCGAGCCAAGCAACAAAGCTTCACTATACTAGACACAGTATTTTTTACTTTTATTTATTTATTTCATAAAAGGGAACACAATTATCTTGGTTAGGCATGTTTTAATTCAGTCCCACTAGCAACGTGATGGATGAAAGCTCTGTGTTGCAAAAGTATAGTGTCAAAACACCTTTTAATTAGATTGGCAAGCAAGGTATAGCAGTATAAAAATGTGCTAATCTCTATTTCTCACCCTCTGCTGCAACATTTTCATTTCTCTCTGAGACTTTTCACAGATTGGGTTGTCATGTCCAACCAGTTGATAAAGTTCAGATTAACTCTTTCCTGATTAAATGAATTGCCTAACACATGTAATAAAATCACATTTGATAATTTTACTATTATAATAAAATGAAGTGCCAAACACTTCATTAGAATTAGGATGAAAACTAATTTTCTCAATTTGAGCTTAAACATATACATTAAAAGATTATTTAGCCTGAGAACAAAATATGTGATTTAGGCTTGTTTGTGCAGAATAAAGCACTAATCCAAAAAAAAGGGTATTACTGAAATATGTAAAAACCAAAAAATATATTTGTAGTTTATATCCTTTGAAACTGGGACAATTATGTATACAGTGATTAGAGGATAAAAAAATGTGTGTTATATACATGAAAAAAACTTCATATGCCTATTTAAAGGAAACCCAGATACTAAGAAAATGTCACATGCTATTTGTGCAGTGCATTTTCCAGTAATACACTTTAATAAATGTTATAATATAATAATATATATATAATACCCAAATTTCGGGTAAAATATAAAAGATAATGTCACGCGGAGTAAATAGATACCTAACAAGTCACTCTTTAAAATTGCGCACACCTGTTTAATGGCGTCAAACTACTTTACTTAAAAATTTAATAGGCAACGCTTTAAACACTCTTACAGGTTACCAGCTTAAAGTTACACAAGAGGTCTGGAGCTAAGATTAATGCTCTTGCTCTGATGTTCGCGATGATACCTCATATGTATGCATGTGTGGTGTGATCTTCATTTACATATGCATGCGGGACTTATGCATGCGTTCATATTTCTGAGTGAGCATGGGGGAAAGGGGGTGCTTTACAAAAAAATTATTATTATTATTTATTTTACTTAAAACTTTTTTTACACTGTTCTTATTTTTTATTTCAATATGCATTATTGAAGAAGTTGGTAGACATACTGAAAAACAGAACAACATGTCCTTGAGATAATAAGTTGCATTACAAAATGTGAAACCCAAAACGATACACCTACTAATATCAAAAAGGAGGGAAGTAATTACCATGACACACAGTAATATAGGACCTATATTAATAAAAAAGGATGCATTTTGGAGGGGTAAGGAAAAACAGGGAAGCAAAAAGGAGGAATAAGAACAGGTGCAACCAATGGTAGACATCATATATTACATTGCAAAGTACTTTAAGGAACTGATTGAGTAGGTATGGGGAAGTTCTAAGGCATACAAATGTGGTGGTGAGATCCCAGGTGTCCTATTTTTTTTTTATCAACTTTATTGCTATTACAAGGGATGAACAACATCCCTGTGATAGCATGGGCCTTGACAGGTCCTCTTTTTTGGAGAGATCTGGGGTCTATTAAACCCCAGATCTCTCCTCTGGCCTCCAATGCAGCCACAGATCAGTCTGATTGGCTGCTTCACTGGCTGTTAACAGCATTGTCATACATACTCCCTTGCTTCCACACTGACCAGAAACAAGTATGCAGATTGGAATTTCTCACTTTTCTGAAATCAGTACATGATACAGTTTAGATAGAAAGTTTTGTAGCAAACTGGTCACAATAACAACCAAGTATTTAGATATTTCAAAAGGGATCAGCAATGGCAGCTCCCTATATCTTCTATTACAAGGTTGCTTTAAAAAACTGCACATTTAAACATATCCATCTTATTCAAACAGTTAAACAGTTTACTAATTATACACTAGAGGGTCAGAAAACTGAATGGGAGATTGGAAAACAGTGATTCGGAAAGACTGTGAGTAGGTGAAAGTATGAGCAAAGGGAGGAGAAAGGAGACATTTCTTTGGTTTGCTTTTTTAACTCTCAGTAATTAAAAATGTTACTTAAAGCCATGACAATGTCAAACACTCCAGCGCTCAACCTGTACTACATCTGGAGGTGACACAGCTCATAATGCTTCGCTCGATAAAGCCCTCCTCAGACTGGGAAATCTCCAAAGAAACTGTAAAAACACAAAGGATGGTGAACACCTAGTGCATTACCACCATTATGTATTAGAAAATGTAAAAATCAAAAACATACTCTTAAACTTAAATAGGAACAGGCATATCAGATCACAACTCCAGCCATGAGGCAATGCCATCTAGCTATGCATGCCAAAATTGGTAGGCTGATGCATTTTGGTGCTATTAGCTCTGAGGAATGGGGCATGCCCTAGGCGTTTGTGCCCTCTTGTGTGTTTTTAGTGAGTCGTGAGAAGCAGATGGGGACAGAAAATTAAAGTGAAGCAAGTCTAAACAGAAATAGAGGAGGCTTGCAGATCAGGGATCAAGTAAAGTGACAGGTTAGAAAAAGTTGAATGTATCAGGAGAGAAATCAAGGCATAGTGAGAGTAAAGCAGAAAGTCAGAGGAAACATTAATAAAGAAAAGAGACATTTTAGATAGAGGTTAAAAGATAGAAGAAAAAAAGATTGAACATTCTGAATGGAGTGAGAGGCCAGGTTTGTGGTTTAAAGATTAGATTTTGGTCAAAAGGACCAACATATAACAACCAACATATAACAATAACTAAGTGTATTTTTTTATTTCAATAGATTTTTATTGGTATTTTAATACAATAAGATCAAAAATAAAGGCAGGAATGTGGTAAGTATAACAGTCGTATATCATATACACAGTAACATAGACAGGATTCGGCATAGAAGGAGTACAAAACAATTCCAGGAGACAATGCATCAAACCTCTATATCCATTCCATGGATGATTGTTTCGGATGTGTGTCCACCTTTATTATAAAAGATGGTAGGGCTAGTCAGCAGTAGTAGATTTGACCCCGCTCCCCTCAGACACCCCAATGGGAGCAATCTGTGTCTGAGAAGGAGCGCGGCCACCTCATTGTGAGTCTGAATTGGTTGTACACACTTAGGGAGAAGGTTCAATTCAGTTTTTGTGTACCAGGAAAGCCAAGATGACCAGTTGTTGAGGAAGATGTGGAGACTCCCTGCGGAGGACACCATCATCTGCTCGTATGTGCAGTGTAAGTGAGTTAAGTCTATTAAATCAGCTATTGCGGGAGGAACAGTGTTTTTCCAATTTCTAGTGAGCATCAATCTCGCAGCTAGAAGTAGGTGAACGATTGTATGTTGTGTGGGAATGTGTGTGGGGAATGTGTGGGGAAATCGATCTATGCCAAGGGAGAGGATTGCCAGGGCTGGATTCAGTAGGACCATTGTTGAGACTCTCGGAGATGATATGAAATACATTTCTCCAATATAGGAGCAGTTTGGGGCATTTCCACATAATATGTAGGAGGTTTCCTCGTAGTCCGCAATGTCTCCAACAACTATCTGGAAGTTGAGGATTGAATCTAGATATTGTGGCGGGGGTGTAGTACTATCGAAGAGTTATTTTAACTGATAGTTCCCAGAGAGTGGAGCATTTTGAGGCTTTTTGTGTAATTTTACAAGCCTTGTGCCACTGAAGACTTGTGAAAGATTGTTGTAAGTCAGTTTCCCATTGGATGTGTTAAGGCGATATAACGAAGGTTTGTTTTTGTTGGAAGATGTTATAAAATAGTGTGATTCCCTTTCAAATTGGAGCAGGTGATGACAGAAAGAACAATGCTGATGCGTGTATGATTTGAGGGATGTTTGGCCATTTGTGTAGGCAATGTTTGATTTGTGCGTATTGGTAGACGTCAGTAGGAGGAATGTGGAATTCTTTCTGGATGGTAGAAAAGATTTTGAGAGAGCTATCACAGTATAAGTTATGTAGATATTTTATGCCTCTTTTAATCCAGGAGGTGAAAGATATTTGGTTTATGATGAAGTTTAAAGTCTGTAAGAGGATTTCCAAGGTGGATTGTGGCACGTTCATAGGGTGATTGGATAGTAGGTATAACCAGGTTTTAATGGATATTTTCATGGTTGGGGGTAAGTAAGAAGGGAGTTTAGCACCCATCTGAGCCGCAAATAGCCAGAGGTTTGTCGGGCCATATGTGTTGTAGGTGGATTCAATGGAGCCCCAAATTGTGGTAGGAGAGGGAAGAAACCATTCCTTTATTTGAGTTAGAATGGAGGGTGAGAAGTAGTCTCGAAAATCTATGTAACCCACCCCACCATACATTCTATGTTTAATGAGTTTCGAGTGCGAGCATCTGGATTTTTCCTGCGCCACACATATTGTGATAGCATGGATTGGAGGGATTGAAAAAAGCTGGCAGGTATAGGGATGGGGAGAGTCCTAAATAGGTAGATAATTTGTGGGAGATGGATCATTTTGAACTCAGCTAGTCTTCCCCACCAGGAGAACTCATGTTTGGACATATCGTGGAGGTCAGCTTGGATTTTGGTTCATAGGGGGAGATAGTTATGCGAAAATAGAGATTTTGTGGATCTCGTGAGATGGATACCCAGGTAGGGTATACTTTTGTCTGCCCAGGTATATGGGAATTGCTGTCGTAAGAGGTTCCGTAGTACCGCGTCCAATCCTAGGTCAAGAATGTGAGATTTTGTTGGGTTAGCTTTATAATAGCATACACTCTGAACCAGTTTAGGAGTTTTTGGACTTCTGTAATTGATGATGAAGGATTAGTAATCATCAGGATTACATCGTCCGTGAATAGGATGATTTTATTTATTGTATTTCCTATATTGATGCCTGTTATGTTGGCGTTGGTCCGGATGTGTTCAGCTAGGGGTTCCATTACCAGATTAAAAATTAGGGGGGATAGTGGACATCCCTGCCTTGTTCTGTTGGTTATGCGGAATGGAGTTGATAGTGGCTTAAACCTGTATATGCGCGCCGATGGATTGGTGTAAAGGGCTAATATGGCGAAACCGAATTTTAGGAGAATCGTGGATAGGTAATGCCAGTTTACTCTTTCGAACGCCTTCTCTGCATCCAGAGATAGAAGCAGAAAAGGCGTTCCAGTTGAGTTGGAGTAGTGGATAATATTAATCAGTCTCCTGGTTGCGTCTGATGTCTGATGACCTTTGGTGAAACCAGTTTGGTCTTTATTTATCAGTAATGGGAGAATGTCTACAAGTCTATTTGCCAGTAGTTTGGCGTATAAGTTAAGGTCTAGATTTAGTAGTGATATGGGACGGAAATTTTGAGGGGTGGTTGGCTCTTTACCAGGCTTAGGTAAGGTGATCACAAGCGCAGATAACATTTCGGTAGGAAACGAGGAGGAGGATGCAGCGTGGTTGAATAGTGTGCAGAGGTGTGGGGTCAATGTCGTGTTGATTAATGATTTTGTTTTGGGTAGTGGGATGGAGTAGATGTGCTATCCTAGTTTTTAATCTTTGCTCTTTGATGAAGCGAGCCATAGCCTTCCCTGCTTTATTACTTGTTACGTAGGATCTAGCCTGTAGCTTTCTAAGATTCAATTCATATCCCTCAAGTAGTAATGAGCGAAGTTCATGGCGCAATTTTTAATATTTAGGATTGTAGTGTACGTGAGGGGTTTAATTTATTTTGGAGATCCACTGTGGCTATTTTTGCAGTTAATTCTTCCAACATCTGCACTCTCCTTTTTTTCATTTTGGAACCAAGTTGTATAAAAAAATCCTCTCATGAAGGATTTATGTGCATTCCACAGGACTGCCGGGTCAGCCACTAAATCAGTGTTATTGAGGAAGAATTCTTCCAATTTCTGGGATAAATATGTGACATTGGGTGGATGTTGGAGAGAGTTATTCTCACTCCAGATGAAAGAGTTAGGATTGGCTGATTTGTTTATTATTTTGATGCTTATAGGCGCGTGGTCTGACCAGGTGATGGTGTATTTTGGATTCATGAATGTTTTGCAGTAACCACTTATCTCTTACAAATAGATCTATGCAAGAATATGTGTTGTGAGGCGGGGAAAGGTATGCATAATCCCTTTCAGCCGCGTGACCACACCTCCAGGCATCATACAAGTCATTGTTCATTAAGAAAGAGTTTAGTGGGGAGGTGAATCTTTTTGGTCCAGAAGAAGAGTCCATCTCATAGTCTGGAACTAAATTGAAGACCCCGCAGATGAATAAGAGACCCTGTTGTATTTCTCTGATTGCCTTAAGGGTATCCTTGAGGAAGAGTATTTGTCTATGATTCTGGGCATATATAGTTACCAAAGTTTATGCGACATTGTCAATAGTACATACAAGTATTATAAATCGACCTTCCGGATCCAGTGAAGATTTATGTAGTTGAAAGGATACCGTGTCTCTGATAGCAATTAGTACTCCTCGTTGCTTCTTGGAGAAACATGATTTGTAGATGTGTGGGTATGCCTTATGCTGGCAATACGGCGTAGCATTTTGGCCAAAGTGCGTTTCTTGAACACATAAGATATTGCTGTCATCAGTCAGCGCAGTTTTCCACAGGGAAGCTCTCTTGGCTGGGTGGTTCAGAACATTAATAGACAATACGTTGATAGCCATTATAAGTTTGTGGATGTCAATGTGAAAATGTTAAAGGGAAAAAAAAAAGAAAAAACTCACTATTATTGGGTGGACATTATTTTCTCAGTTGGTTGTCGGATGATGGGGTCCTCTGGGTAATCCTCTGGTCTCTGACGGCTAGGAAAGGGTAGGTACTGTGCCCTGTATAGTCTGTATCAGTGAGTTGAAAAAAAAAGAGATTAGTAAGATTAGAGCACAGATGCCACACATGTAGGCCTAGGTAGTTCCTGACCGTATCCTGGGTGGCAGATGAGTTGTGCAGTTATTGGTTTAGTAGTTATTGTGTCCCACTGGTGTGGGTGAAAATGAGAAAACGATAAACAGTTAAATCTTAACTGTAACTCAGAAGTCAGTATACCAATGGGTGATACTGACCGACTGTGGGGGTAAAGTTCAGAATAGGTGTCACTCAGCTTGACTTATGACCGGGGTTATAGAAAGGGGAGTTATGGCCTGGAGAGACCACTCTGACACCTCCATCCCTAAATATTGCGAAAAAAGAGGGAAGGTAGCCCTGGGACTTTGAATGAGGTGAGAGAAATTAGTCACACGTACACAATAAATGCAATAAAATTAATTTATTGATCACAGAAGCTGTATAAACAAATGGGAACAGCAATAATTGTGCATTACCCGGCATAGTGGCCTAGTTAACAGCATAAGTAAAAAATAAATACAAATTCACTGCAATTCATTTCTACATCCATAAAAAGTAGCAAGATCCATAATAAATTGCTAAAACCAATAGATATATATATACATCATCTAAAATGTAAAAATACACATGCATGAATTGAGGCAGTGTATAAACATGATATGACCAACTACGGATACCCAGCAGAATGGGCGTGCGGGTGGCATCGATAGTGCCCTACGCGTTTCGCGAGTCTCTCCTCGCTCTTCAGGGGCAAATGCATACTAGGTGTATCTATAACAAAAATGTTCAAATTGTGAATATGTGTAGATGACTAAATGGATCGGGGCAGAAGGGATGGTTGGCAAGGGAGGTCAGTGGCATAAAGAGCTCATACTCACCACTCGACTGGTCTGGGTCGCCAAAACACTGGGTGTCAGGATGGCGGCAAAGAGCAATGCCGGTACGGGGGCTGAGGGGGCGTGGCAACCAGAGACTGCAGCAGAAAAAGATCAGGACGCACTGCACGGACTGCAGGAAAGCATCTGGTCTGTGATCTGGATATGTCCGTAAACATATCTAAAAAAAAGGGATGTATAAAGATGCATAAGTCTCAAAGGGTGTAATGAAAACAGACTGAGCATCAGGTGATAAATTCTACCAATGGGAGATGGCCAAAGGGGGTTATATTTAAAGTAAATAGATTTAATCTATATGTGAAATTGATTTCTGATATAAGTATGGTAAGTATTTTATAGGCCGTTATAACAACTGGTGGGTGTAAACAAGAAGCTGGAGGGAAATGCAAGGACAAACAATAAGAAAAATATAATGTAAACAAACCTAAATTATGTATGGATAAAGTGTTTAAACCAACAATGATGGAAAAGTGGTGTTGTGTATGGTGAGAAGATATCACCTACACAGCAGGTGTGGGATGAATGGAAGAAGGTAGAAAGTATTACCTGAATGGATTAAGCAAGTCCCAGGCATGTGTAATGCACTCCCAGACCTATGACCATGACAACAGACCATCAGAACACAAATGCAGGCTGTAGCCACGCAGAGCATCCAGATATACCCACGGCGGATCCGGAAGCTCCGCCCACAGCGTCATGTACGGATGGTGGCAGACAGACGTCAGAGACGCCAGCCACCAGAAGGGGTTGTGCCACACAGCCCACAAAAGTGTGAGGTCAGAAGACATCACAGATTGGGCGTGGAGAACATGACAGGGGTTATAAGTTACTGGGGAAATTAAGTTCAGCGGGGCAGTCATTTACCTCTGGAGTTGTGGAATTCTCTATGCTGGGGACCTGTCTTCTGAGGTCCAGCAGGAGGCTTCATCATGTTGTTTGGGAGTTCAGGGATTATTCCCCATGACTGCAGTAGTAGAAGACCATCGTCGGGGTTAGATACCGTGTGTGACGCCCCATTTTTGGTGATATTCACTGTGGCTGGGCATCGCCATTTATATGGAACCTTGTGATTGTTCAGGGCTTTGATGATCATTTTCATCTGGAGCCGCATGTTGAGGGTGTATTGAGAGAGATCGGTATATAGGTGTACTGCGGTGTATGGAGCCGGGAGATCGGGGGTTGATCTGGCATTGGCCAGTAGTTTCTATTTTGTGGGGAAGAAGCGTATTTTCATGAGAACAGCTCTGGGAATTGTTGCCTCCAGATGTTTTGGTTTTGGTATGCAGTGTATACGATCGATACTGCGTTTGATCAGTGATATTTCGGGTAGATTTGGGTGATCATATTTCCTGCCTATTTTTCTAGATCGATTGGGGCTACCGACTCAAGCGGTCCTCGAGGTCCGCAAGCTTTGCTTTGATCCAATCTGTGTCATCAGATTGCTTTTTGTAAGCATCTATGAGGTAATTTACAGTTGTGGTACAGGCATTCATTTTGTGCTTAATGTGCTGCACCCTCTCCCCCAGCCCCTGCATTTCAGATGAGAATTTGCCGATCATGGTGGATATATTTTTCATTAATGATGATTGTAGGGATAGGAGCATGTCCTTCATTATAGTGTCCAGGACTGGTTGGCCAAATGTGGGGTAGTTTGCTATTAAGGATGGTGTGTTAAGGCCTACCTGGTCCGGAGGAGAGGCAGAGCTCGTAGCGCCTGAGGCCTGTGCCGCGGGATCCATCCGCGCCTTTTCTGGGCTATTTGGCTCCAAGCTGTGAAGAGGTGAGCTCCGGGTGAGTGGCTGATCATTTTCAGCTGCCCATGTTCCAGGATCATCATCCGGGAGATCTGTGTAGGAGGATGAGGCCTGTGTATGATCCCCACCGGCGTCATCTTGCCAGTTCTCTCCGGCCGTTGCAGGCATTGTGAAGAAGTCAGTGAGCTTCTTGGGGTATCTGTCTTCTTTCCGTTTGTGGGACTGCATGGATCGAACTCCGGTAGTGCTGTGGAGCTTTGTGAGGGCTCCTGATGTACGTTGTGTCGCTGAAGAAGTCGCTTGTCCCCGGTTTCTAGTCAGAGCTGTCGGCTTAGGCGGCCATCTCGATCGCGAGCAAGCCACGCCCCAACTAAGTGTGTTTTCATTAAACAAATTTACAGATTAGAATTTGCCACCAGATTCAGTCAAGTACATAGTAATATCCTTCTGGCGGTATATAAATATTGGAACATACTTGTGATGATTTATATGATTTATATCTAAAAGCAACACTGGACACTGGTAGCCCATTCCTGCTAACCAGAGGAGTAAAATGAATAATAGAATCATGGCCGTTTATAAAATCAGGAGATACTTACCCCAATTTTTTCTATGTTCTATAATATTTAGTTGTGGTTTTATATATATGTTTTCACAACATTTGCAACTAAACAATTGTTTATGGACTCTAGCCCTATAAACTACTTCTCGACCTTTGTAATATATTGGATACAGTGCACTTGTACCTACAATATGTGGACAGTACCAAGAATTTGGTTACACTTACTAAAAAAAATAGACACTGACACAGGATTTGTTAGCCCAAGGCCTTCATTTCTATATTCCTTAGTGAATGTACAAGTTAACATACTGTAGATATCAATCTTCTGGGGGGGGCATCTTTTATTTTAGATGGTTGTCATCAAAGCAAACATATGTTTGTAAGATACCTTTACTTAGTTTTAGTAGCACCATGAAATCCCTAGAGCTCAGTTACTAAGATTAGCTTAAAAAACTCTACCAGGGTGCATCCCACGCTTCACTATCGATCTCTTAATGTAATTCACAGCTTTAGGCTAGGTTCACTCTGTTGTGCGCAATGCAGCTTGCATTTGCATGGGCACAGCAACACATTTATTTTAATTGACTGCTGTATCTGCATTTCCTGCAGAAAAAAAGTCCTCAACTCTTTTTTAAAATGCAGCCACATGGAACTGTGTGGTGCTTTGGCACATACCCAAAGACACACTGCATTTTCTGCTATTTTTGTGCAATCCCGCATCTGCAATACTGTGAACTTAGCCTGAATGATTCGAATCTGTTACATAAGTTTATCTTTCCACCAATATTCCTTGGCATTTACTTTAAATATTTTAGCTTAAGTTCTGTTTTAATGTAGCGCCGATTTTATGTGTACCACATGATTATGTTACAGTTATTGTTTATAATACATCTAGTTATGAATCATACCTCTGAACATTCTCCTCTTTTCCCTTCCAGTTCATTAATTATCTTTTACTCTCCCAAACCCTGACCTTAAACCCTGTTTATTTAATTCTGCCCTCTCATATAACATACCTGCCCCTCTATCCTTCTGAAATCTATACAGCTGCCCCCATCTGACCCACTTCACACATTTTACACATAAAATTATATTCCTCTATGCATGGTTTATGCATTTATGTTCTTTTCCTGCCTCACAAGTCCTCACCCAACTCTTCCTATCCTCAATTTTTAATCCGGATGTACTCCAATTACTTTAGACCAACCTGATACCACTTTGATCAATCCGTTCTTTTTTCTTCTTAACTGTCATTTCATTTAAAGAAGAATTATAGGTATTGTACATTTTTATATAGTTACGTTGGTCCAGCTTAGACCAATGTAATCCTGTGTATATAACATACCTGACTGATGTCCCATGAAGCTGGAAATCACTGAGGTAGACACCACTACTTCAGTGATGGCTTGCTACATCGTAAACATAGGAGGTTGGCCACTCAGCACAAGCACCATTCAGAGAACGCTATTTTTTCTGAATGAATGCAGGACCCAGAAGCAAGTGGCACTCACTGGAGTAGTGGTACCTACTTCCCAGGGATTTGCCCAGCTATAACAGAATAACTATGTATATATATGCCATGCCTAGAATTTTTTTAATCTTTACAGTATACCAAAATCTATTTTTGTCCCATGAACCTTGCAACATTTATTCAGTCCTTCAATTCTTGCACATCTTTGCATATTGCACAAATTTATTTTCATTGTCATCTTTTTACTAGTAAGAGCCAGAGCATACAGATTATTTCCTATTTTGACAATGCCAATTTCTAGTCCAAATACAACTTCTGCATGATCTTTTGAAGTGTGGCTGCTAAATTTGGCAATACCAACTCTACTTTAGTAATTTTTTTAACCACTTCCCGCTCAGCCAATTGTACTATTATGGCTGGTGCACCATTACCCCAGGTGGATGCCATATGACATCCTCCCAGACGTGTGGCTTGTATGCCCTCTAGTGGTCATGAAGCAGTGCAATCTGGACACAATGGACAGACAGATCGTTGTACCTGGCTTCTGTGTGCAACCATGGTACCATGTGATCACTTTGACAAATCACAGTGATCACATGTCATTTGTAAACAATGGCTTTCAATAATAGCCATTGTGTACTACTGTGATGATCTCTGTGATTGATCATAGTAATCACATGGTACAGGGCCAATTACAGCAGACTGGTACCATGTGTTAGAGGTGGCCAATCACAGCTATCACAATAGTACACAATGGGACATGAATAGATGTCATTCACAGTTGCACAGTATAAAAATTATTGCTTATACAGTGAACATCACTGTAATAAGCAATTATAGTGTAAAAAAACCCAATCCTGTTCAACTCGCCAGAGCATGATGTTGACACTGTACTGCAGTGGTGACAGTAAAAAAAAGAATGAAAAAAAATATTAAAAAAGGAAAGAAATTTTTTTTTAAAATGTAAAAAAAAAAAATATTTTTTTTTTACATACTGTCAACGGTCAGTGTCCCTTATCACTGCCACACCAGTCATATGATGATGTTGCACCACTCTGATGACAGTATGTAAAAAAAAATGTGAAAAACAAAAATTTCTTCATTTTCAAAAAAATTGTGACGAAAAAATTACAACTTCAAAAAAACTGACCATGCCTAAATACTGTTCTAAAAATGGGTTATTTTGGGGGTATTTGTATTGGCCTGTCAATTTAGTGCCTCCGGAACAGAGATGGGCAGTGAGTAAATCAGGACTGATCAATTTTCAAATATATATACTATAGCTTGTAGACTTTATAACTTTCACACAGACTAAATAATATACAGTAATTTGGGCTATATTACCAAAGAAATGTAGTGTAATAAATTTTGGCATACATTTATGAAGAAAGATTATTTGTTTGCAAAATTTTATAACAGGAAAGACATTTGTTTTTTTTTGTTTTTTTAATTTTCAGCAATTTTTGCATCTAAATAGCAAAAAAATAGAAAAAACCCAGTGGTAATTAAATACCACCAAAAGAAAGCTCTCTTTGTCTAAAAAAAATGATAAAAAAAAAACAAATTTCAGTACAATGTTGCATGACTGAGTAATTGGCATTCAACAGGTGACAGCGCTGAAATCTGGGCAGCAGGGAGGTGAAACTGTCCGGTGTTGAGGTGGTTAAACAATATTCCTATCACTTCCATGACTCTTCTTAAATAATAACATTAAATAATAAAAGGATATGTCTAATCAGAACAATTTCTAAAACTTTTACAAAAATGATATTTTTAATATAATTCTAATAATAATATTTTAATATCTTATTAGTTTTACATTATTTGCTAGACCATTATTAAATCAATTGAGTTAGAAGAATCAAAATAATTGCTGTATACTTTACATTCAAACTGTATTATGTCACGTAATACACTGCTTTACTTGATTATGGTTGACAGATTTATTTATACAATTATCATTTTTTATTTCCAATACTGTAAATAATATTTGGTTGACATTTATTCCACATTTGGAATTGAATTTACTTGCTGAGTGATCAGACAGTATCTAGCTAGATGGTTAATTTAGTTATTAAATATTATCTTTCTGCTGCTATGGCTCTGAGGAACTTTTTGTTTTTAGTATTTTATTAAGTGGTGTTAAACTTTCTGTGATGCATACCTGTTCAAATAATATTGACCTCTACTAACTGGGTGATTACAATCTGGTAGCAGATTTCTCATGTCCTCTACTTAGATCAAGAAACAAGAGGAGATGGAAAGTGAAAATTGATATTACTGCATTGTCATAGTGAGACTGCTGGCCCTTCTCAACAGCCCACACCCCCTACTTCTATCCCTAGTTTTGATAGTTGTATCCACAGGTGTCAAGAGATGAATCAAAGGGGAAAAAACTAACAAACTGTAAATATTATGTGTTTCTCCTATCTTGCCTGTTGCCTTTGACATAGACTAGAGCAGTGGTTCTCAACTCCAGTCCTCGGGACCCACCAACAGGCCAGATTTTAAGTATTACCTTGGGGAGTTGCAGACTAGAATACTGCAATCACTGAGCAGCAAATGATATCACCTGTGATGTATTTCAGCTATCTTGCAAACCTGGCCTGTTGGTGGGTCCTGAGGACTGGAGTTGAGAACCACTGGACTAGAGAGTATCCTATGCTAGTTAAGGCCCTGACTACCATACTAGCGATTTCAACAATTTGAGTAACACACAGGAAAAAATATGATATTTACCCGTTGTTACCATTGTTGGGCATTGTTAGTGAGTGCATCTCATAGTACCACTAATAATACTTCCGTTTGAGCTGTACGTCTGTTGGTGGTGTTTAAATAAATGCTATGTTGTTGATATGCATATTGCATTGTGGAGCCTCTTGTAAAGTCAGTATATTTCTTTTAATGGTGATATTACTTTGTGTTATTGCTAATCTAATTTTATACGACCTACTGTAGGATTTATCATAGGCTAAGCACATTATATAGGGTTTCTTTGGAAGAGTAATTTTACAGATATAAATAGTTATCAGTCAATGTTTTACTTTTTAACATTTCTTATATATTTGATCTTCTATTATCTAGTCTAGTCACTAACCTAGTCTCAAAATACCAACCTAATCGCCATCTCCGTTCCTCCCAAGACCGTCTGCTCTCTAGCTCCCTCATCACTTCCTCCCATATCCGCCTCCAGGACTTCTCCCGAGCCTTGCCTATCCTCTGGATTTCCCTACCCCAAATTTATCCACTTTTAGGCGATCCCTGAAAACTTTCCTCTTCAGAGAAGCCTATCCCGCCTCCTTCTAACAACTGCACTATTTTCTCCATTAGCTCATCCCCCACAGCTATTATCCTTTTGTATAATTTGACCCTCCCTCCTAGATTGTAAGCTCTAACGAGCAGGGCCCTCTGATTCCTCCTGTATTGAATTGTACTTGTACTGTCTGCCCTAATGTTGTAAAGCGCTGCGTACACTGTCGACGCTATATCAATCCTGTATAATAATAAATTGTGTATAATAATTATCTTCTTCATTTTGGTCTGTTAATTATGCTATGAGGGTATATTGTTATATTTGCAAAAAATGAAACAAAAAAAAAAACTATTGATCCTGATAGATATCCAGTGAGCTCATAACTTCCTGTAGTGAGCAGACAACACAGTGTTATCAGCCCTGCCCTGTTCACCTCTAAGAAATACAGAAAACCTTCCCCCTATGCCGGAGATGAGGATCAGGCTAGAAACCCTAAAGTCAAAATCAGAAGTGAGCAACCAAGAGTGATAATGTCACGCTTCTACAGGTACATTACAGTTAGCAAGAATTATCACCTTAGTACAAGAAGCGCATTACTGGTAGGTTTATCAGATAAAAAAAAAATGAAAAAAATTAAATAAAATTAAAATAAAGGGAAAGCCTGAAAAATTAAAACAAATGTAGTTACCATATCTATGTACTGATAAACTGCAATATATTACATTCTTGTTCTTGGGTTTAGATACACTTTAAGGGGTCTATTTATAAATGTTATCACACAAGACAACTTTTACCCAGGATTTGCTCATGTTGCCCATTAAATTGCATTAGAAAAATGTGTGAATCTTGGGTAAAAGCTATGTGAAAACACTTTTAAATAAACAAATACATGTACAAGCTATTGCTTCATTCTAATTTATAAACATAAATAATATATCCCCAGGTCTAACCATTAAAATTATAACGATCATAGGAGCCCCCAAGTACCTCATTCAGGTAACCAATTTAATGCTGCAATCTGATTGCCAAAGCATTGTCATGCTATTATTAACAGGCATATCCATATCTCTCTTCTTGATACATTCTAAATTGTAGGGAAACCATCATTCTTCAGATCATCTCCAGCCTCTGTGCAAATAATGTAAATAAATTCAGCATGACACTTATTAGATCCCAAGTTAATTAAATCCCTTTGCTGACTATATCCTATTTGACCTTATTATTATTCTACACAACTGCACAATTTTCCCAGAATGAGTGTGGTAAAGGCTGTGACTTAGTTATAAAGAATCACATGCACATCAGTTTAAATGTAGTCTACATTTTATAATAACTACTGTATGTAAAATATATTTGAAAGCGTTTGAAGTGTATGCTATTTATTTTTTCCATTCTCTGGGGTGCTCTCATATGTGGAAACAAGGTCAGATTAAGTGCCCATATATCACAAAGGTGAGCCTAGTCACTTAAAACACAACATAGTTTTGGATAGGATGCTTAAGATAGCAGACAACTCAATGTATCACTGGTGGGTGAATATTTACCAGAGTGGGTATGTATAAACTTGTGGGCAGGTGTAGTATGCTGTCGCCACTGCAGATGGCACTCAACGCAGCAACGCAGCAGCAATGCAGCAGCAATGCAAAGGGATAGGAAGTCATGGAGAGCAGGGGTCCTCTATGGTTTCCTGAGTCACTGGAGCAGCAATCCAATTGGATGCTGGCCACCCATGTGACTCTGGTTGCCATATTAGGTGTGGAAGAGTATATTTAAGACCCTGGACCCTGGGTTTGGTGTGCTTTTTGCGAGTTGGTAGAGTAAGGAAAGGTACCCTGAAGGAGGTAGGGTCACATAGGGTCAGATCTCTCTGCATACCTTCCTGATTGGACACAAGACAGCCAGGCTGCATTCTGTCCCCTCTCAATAGATGTTTTCAATAACATATTTATTTCTTCATGTTATTGGAACTGTGAGTGTGCCTGGCTAAGTGGCTGTCCCACTGGGTTTGTTGTGAACTGTTGCTGTATTACTTCAATATAAGTATGCCATTGCACCAGACTGTGGGAATTATTGTCGCTACACCATGCTGCACCCCACCTACAATAAATACCGCATACGAGCAATGGTGAATTTACATTTTCATTATCGCATGCTTTAAGTGGTCATGTGACCGTCATAAGGCATGCGATAATCTTTAGTGAATTATGCCCAATATACTTAGTTATCATTACTATATACATTGACATATACAGTTATTGTAGTACTGGATTCTCCATTACTTCTGTTTAATATCCTATTGGATATCTGCTTGTATAGGTGGTTCTCACCTCATGCATATGCTTATTATAAAGGAATTTGTTTAAAATGATCTAGTTCACCGGGGTATGGGAGTATTTAACTGAAAACTCTTGCCATTTTCCTTCTTAAAAAGATATTTTTTGCAGGTGTAGTTGTGATAGTTTATGTACAATGCAAAATGCTTTGAAACAGATCATATGAAGAAAACATTTTTCTTACAACTAGGCTGTTACAGTAGACACTACCATTATACTGAAAAAGGCAATTGTATATTACATCTAGTGACTGTGAAATCGAAAGAGAGAATCAATGTGGTATGACTGTTTATGGATAGATGAGAACTACAGAAGTGTTTGATTGGGTAGAAATTTTGTCATGCAGGGTAATTTGCAACAGAATAGAACACAACAGAATAAATGAATCTTAAAACGAGTCAAAATATTACAATATATGCAATGCTGCTGGGAATCAAATATTCTCCACGCCAGGGTACATAGAGATCCAAAGTATTGTCTCTGTGTATGTAAATCCTTCCAATTAACGTGGATCCCAAATAAGGACTTTGTAGAAATATTGTGGTTTAATGAAAAACCTAAACAAGCATCAACATGCAAACAATGTAGAATAAAAAAGGAAATCAATGGTTAAAAGGATGTAGAAATTAGAAAACCTGGCAGCTCAAAGACAAAGGGCTGGAGGATCATGCTGGCATGCAGCACTTTTCATTATATATTTGGATCAAGTTTGTATCTAAAGGCAAAACTTTTTTATTATGTGGGATATAGTGGTTAGAACCCTTGCTAAGTTCCTGTTGTTGTCTATGTCCCTATTGGGGAATTCATTCTAATGTACCTATTGGGGGATTCCACTGCATTTTTGTTTTTAGTTTTTCATTGCCGGCATATTTTTTGTTTACATTCTGCTGTCAGCGGGGAATCCTGCTGACAGCTGATGACCCATTGGTTGCTAAGGATGCGGCAGCTGCCCACTCCTTAACAACCATGTTATTTACTAAGTGTTTTTGCTTTATGTGGTACATACCACAAAAAGCAATAGGGAGTTGCTATTTTCAGGATTGCATGCGGTACTTGCATGCGGTACTTGAAAAACACCTACTGTAAATACTGCATGCAATCTGGTTCGGTGAATAAAGCCCAATATACTGTAATTCCTTCTAAGTATACTTAGTTCATATGTTGCTCTTCCTAATCAGCTAGCCTAATTTACACAACATTTCAGGAGTAATGAAAAAAAAGGATTTGTAAAGTAAGAAAAGAACCCTTCCATATGCTCCAACTCTTGTGGCTCTCACAGTTTTTTTAAATCGAAAGAGATAGTTATGAGTTACATAAAACAAGAAAGTACCATTGGGTTTTGAAAAAAAAGCAGCAGGTCGCTAGCAAGTCTTGACCTTCTGGAACACATATGCTGTTCAGCTTCATAGTAAGGGTCCGGTCTTTTTATTGTGGTTCTACGCAATGAACCATTGGTTCTGAATGCAGCTAGAAAAATAGGTTAGCCTCATGTAAGAATCAGTTTGTTTATTTCTGCTCAAAGATGACCAAATTCAGAAATATGTACTTTATACTTTGCATGTGTGTAACCCTGGATGAGATATAGATATGGCTAGCTGAGATTGGACTGTGTGCAGGTTGGTTGACTGAAGCAGCTCAATTAAAAGCTAGCAGCAGCTGACACTCAGAGCTCCCTCCTATAAAGAGTGTGAGAGTCACAAAAGGATGACAATTCAGTGTACAGACAAATGTTTTGGATTTCTAACTATTTGAGAAAGAATTGGGAAAGCTGCTGTAAATTACATCATAGGGAAGTGCTACAAAGACAGGAGGATTCAAATGAAAATCACTATTTAGATAGGATACTAGACATGTTTTATGTCTTTGCACACTGCAAAGAAAAACCTTATTAAATATTGCTGTCATACAGTATAAGTTTTCCCAAAAACTTGTGGAAAAAAAATGACATGTTCAAAAGACTCATTATGCCTCATAGATCATACATTGGGGTGTTTGCTTTACAAAATGGGGTAATTTTTTGGGCGTTTCCATTGTCTTGGTGCTCCAGGGCCATCAAAAGTGTAAGAGGTAGTCAAGAAATTAAATGTGTAATTTATGTGCCTAGAACGCCTAATGATGCTCCTTGCATGTTATGCCTCTGTATGTGGCCAGGCTGTGAAAAAGTCTCACACGTGGTGTCGCCATACTCAGGAGGAGTAGTGGAATGTATTTTGAGGTGTAATTTGTGGTATGCATATGCTGTATGTGAGAAATAACTTGTTATGACAGTTTTGTGAAAAAAGAAAAAAGAAATCTTCATTTTGCAAAGAATTGTAGTAAAAAATGACAACTTCAAAAAACTCACCATGCCTCTTACTAAATACCTTGGAATGTCTACTTTCCAAAAAGGGGTAATTTGGGGGGGTTAAGGTACTCAAGCGCTAAAGTGAATATATAAAACTGTAAAATGTTGTACAAAGTAGTGTAAAAAATAAATGAATAAATAAACTAATATATAAAAAAACTGATATATAAAAAAGAGTTTAAATATCCAGATACTGCAGCTGCAATCATTCAGTGACACCCCACTTATAAATAATTAAATAGATAAAGTGATGCGCTCGTAATATCTATAGGATATCCTACTATTCAATGTGCTGACAGGTCACATTCTACTTGTGGATACTTTGTTACAAACTATACAAAAACTTGAACAGTGATTAGCATAATATAAATAAATATAAATACAATGTGTTGAAAAGTCTGCTGTGAAAGTCTAATTGGAGACCTCTGGAATACAAATCCAAAAGTTAGTTCACCATTTGTTCTTGTGAAATAATAAACAAACAAAAATATGTGGAAAAAGGTGGTGAAAAAATAGAGTGAAAAATATAACTTTGTGTGTCGGAAATTCCGATGGAAAATGTGTGATGGAGCCCACACATGGTCGGAATTTCCAACAACAAGGTCCTATCACACATTTTCCGTCAGAAAATCCGACCGTGTGTACAGGGCATAAGGCTCCATGCACACTGGAGCTGATAAACTGCAGTTTATTGGAGTTTGGGTGTTTTTTTTAAAAGCGTATAAACTCCACTCTATGTTAGCCTATGTATCCATGCACACATGGACATTTTTCAGCTTTAATGGCGTGGAGTTTATGGGCTTTTTTCTGAATGTCCGAAAATTGCGTTCAAAGTGCCATTCTTTGACCTCAAAAAACGCTAAAAACCGCAAAACACCAATAAACACTGATGAACTTCAATAAACGCTCAAAAACGTGGTTCCCCATCTTTTTTAGCATTTTTGATCCATTAAAAAAAAAAAAAATGGAAAAAAAAAAACGCTAAAAAACACTAACGGTGAAAAACGCTAAAAAACACTAATAAACGCTATTGCAAAAACGTTAAAAAACATTGAAAGACTCACTGCAAAGCTACTGGCGTTATTTTAACATTAATTTTTGCGTCCAGTGTGCATGGAGCCCAAAACTTTTACAAAGACCAAATAATATACAGTTATTTTGGTTATTTTTACCAAAGATATGTAGCAGTATTAAAGAAAAATAATTTTCCATATGGGGCTTTAAAACAGCAATGCACATAATGAAAGGAAGTTCTTAATAGATGTATAAAAAGTTTTATCCAATATCATGGTTTGAAGTACAGTATAGAGAATCATCTGGTACAGTAACACACATCTTATTCCCCAGTGCAGTAACAAACACATATTAATACACATAATTAGGTTACATAATGTTACATAAATAGCAAGCCCCGACGCGTTTCGACCTGTATATGGTCTCTTCAGGGGGACAGTTGGATCTAAAAAAGAATTACATAAATTAAATTCAAATAGATAAATATATATATTATTGTGCATCACTTGGATTAAACCAAGATAATGAGTCTTTACCGCTAAATGGTGGAATGGGTGTTCTCTAGTCCAGAATATGTGCTGAGGGCCAATGGAAACACCGGAGGGCTCGGGGGGCCACCCTCACTCTCCCAGGAGAGCCAGCCTCAGGGGGCTTACAAGGAGCCACACTTAGCGCGCCCCCCGGGAGGGGGGGGAAGGGGAGATGAGGGGGAGGAGCCCACACCTGCAACAGAAACCCAAGAATAGCCATGTATTAGTTAGAGGAAGTTTGATAATTAACTTGGTAATGTACTGAGTGTTTCCAATTTGTCTATGTGGAGACTGGCATTGGATGGGATTTTTACTATGTAAATATATTGAAATGTTAATTCCATTCCATAAATGTAATCGATAAGATTTAATGATCGTGTGATCCAACAATGCAGTGGTATGGTAGGTCTATTATACTATTGTAATGGATAGGTAAATAAGAAGGATAGAATGGGTGAAAAAGAGGAAAAAAGATGTGTGTGTGAAAAAAAAAACAAAAAAAACACAGCAACAACGATGGCCTAAATGGAGAGGAGTGCATTGTGTGGTGGAGAATGGTGTGAATGAGGTGGTGCATGGTGTGGTAACATGACATGGTGGTGAAAAAATAGAGTGAAAAATATAACTTTGTGTGTCGGAAATTCCGATGGAAAATGTGTGATGGAGCCCACACATGGTCGGAATTTCCAACAACAAGGTCCTATCACACATTTTCCGTCAGAAAATCCGACCGTGTGTACAGGGCATAAGGCTCCATGCACACTGGAGCTGATAAACTGCAGTTTATTGGAGTTTGGGTGTTTTTTTTAAAAGCGTATAAACTCCACTCTATGTTAGCCTATGTATCCATGCACACATGGACATTTTTCAGCTTTAATGGCGTGGAGTTTATGGGCTTTTTTCTGAACGTCCGAAAATTGCGTTCAAAGTGCCGTTCTTTGACCTCAAAAAACGCTAAAAACCGCAAAACACCAATAAACACTGATGAACTTCAATAAACGCTCAAAAACGTGGTTCCCCAGCTTTTTTAGCATTTTTGATCCATTAAAAAAAAAAAATGGAAAAAAAAAACGCTAAAAAACGCTAACGGTGAAAAACGCTAAAAAACACTAATAAACGCTATTGCAAAAACGTTAAAAAACATTGAAAGACTCACTGCAAAGCTACTGGCGTTTTTTTAACATTATTTTAGCGTCCAGTGTGCATGGAGCCCAAAACTTTTACAAAGACCAAATAATATACAGTTATTTTGGTTATTTTTACCAAAGATATGTAGCAGTATAAAGTTTGGCCAAAATTTAGGAAGAAAAATTTTTAAGTTGATAAATTTTATAACCGAAACAAAGAAAAATGCATTTTTTTACAAAATTTTCAATCTCTTTTCATTTATAGTGCAAAAAATAAAAAACCCAGTGGTGATCAAATACCACCAAAAGAAGGCTCTATTTGTGTGAAAATATGGGTACAGTGTTGCATGACTGAGTAATTGTCATTCAAGGTGTGAGAGCACTGAAAGATGAAAAATGGTCTAGTTAGGAAGGGGTTGGGTTTAAGTGCCCAGTGGGCAAGTGGTTAAAGTGTAGTGGATAGCACTTTCACCTAGCAGTAAGAAGGGTCGCTGGTTCAAATGTCAACCACGACACTACCTGCCTGGAGTTTGCATGTTCTCCCTGTGCCTGCGTGGGTTTCCTCCAGGTACTCCGGTTTCCTCCCACACTCCAAAGACATGCTGGTAGGTTAATTGGATCCTGTCTAAATTGTCCCTAGTATGTATGAATGTGAGTTAGGGGCCCTTAGATTGTAAGCTCCTTGAGGGTAGGGACTGATGTAAATGTACAATGTATATGTAAAGCGCTGCGTAAATTGATGGCGCTATATAAGTACCTGAAATTAAAAAAAAAAATTATTTGAAGTAGCACTTCTCATAAAAGTGTGACGAAAGTGTGATAAAGATTGTTGCTATTTGCTGCTAATTTCTCATAGTGCTTACAAAACATGTTAAAGGCTAAGTTCACCTTTTGTAACATGTTCCAACTCCTGCCACCAGTTCCCCTAATCCCCCTTCCCCCCTCAGAATCTTCTCTCCGCACCACTGCCACTTTTTGAAAAAAAGCTATGCCATTCATTCACGATTCCCTGTGAAATAATGAAATACAAGTATAGTCATTCATCGTGGCTGATGGCTTGCGTTTGGAATGAACTACAAAAGTGCTCCTAAGTTCTCTCATAATTCATTCCCAAGCCCTGGAGCTTTCAAACAGACAGCGTGTATGAAGGTATGGGCAGCAAGCTGCAGGGCTGCTATGTTGAAGCCTGGCATTGCACCCCTGATCCACGGATTACCAGTGCAATGCTTTCCAGGCTCCTGAAAGAAAAAATAATAAATGCACATTTTTTTTTCTGCAAAAATATGTACATTTATTATTTTTTGGGGGAAGGTGAACTCTTCCCTTTAAATAAAACACAAGAACTAAATAGGATGTGCAAAACAATGCTAAATGCTTTTTACCTATCTGTGTACTTATTTCATTGACATACCCTTAGCAGAATTAGATGTTTGGAGACAGAGCTCCTCCTGTTTGCATTGTGGATACAACCAGCCACTGCACACAATGGACCTCAGTAAAAAAAAAAAAATCCATTTATATACATTTTTTTGATTTTAAACAGAGGATTTGTTGGTGTTCTGATCACATCTTGGTATAGGCTTAATAGGGATTGTTTAGTGTAGAATGTTTGTTTTTTCTTCTTTTTGTATTTGTTATTCAACTCTATATAACATCAGCTGGTGTGAAAAATGAAATTATTATGACATTTTTTTTTAAATTAAATATAGAAGCTACTTCAGATTATGAATATAAGGCAAAAGATAAACTTATAAATCTGTAGTACTAAAGAGCTTACACTCTAATTTTCATATATATTGGAGAACAATAATTTTTTGTGCATACTATCAGAAGGTCCTGACATATGAACCACTGTTTCAGAGGTTTTTGATTTGTCTTCCAAGTCATTCCACCTCATTAATTTTTGAAGTGTTATCAATATGCTTAGATTAATCCCCTTAAGCCGTTCAGATTGTGTTTCTTCTTCCTGAGTTTAATGATTGATGAGTGTCTGTGAGACTGCTGAATAAATGTTGTGGGTTAATGCAATTCTCTCTGTGCCTTGGGGTGCTGTATCACTTTATATCTTAATAGTTTGTGTAAGCAACATCTTAAGTAGCTCACCCATTATAGTTTTTCAATGTGAAGCTTCCGATTCACTACAACATCCATTAATATATTCTAGGTTCGATCTTCCATAAAGTAATCCATCATATAATTATTTTTTTTTTTTTTACCTTGACAGGTTAGTTGAAATTTTCTGATCTTTGCTGCAGCAGCAACAAAGAACTTGTTAATGGGGTTATTTAAAAAATAAAATGGAATAGATTGTCTACTATCATTTTAACTTAACTTAAGCTTCACTTACAGGAGACATGTCAAACTAATGTTTTATGGCCTTGTGTGCCCTTCCCATTCCTTCTATGTGAACCTCAGACAAAGTTAACCACTTGAGATTCGCGCTATAGCTGAATGACAGCTACAGCGTGGACCTCCTTTGCCGGGACTACGTCCATAGACGTTGTCCCATGCACGAGCGGCCTGTGCGCTCTGTGATCAGCGAGTCTATGAGACTCGCCTGATCACAGATCGGAGTAAGGGGTCAATCCCGACCCCTTAACACGTGATCAGCTGTCAGCCAATGACAGCTGATCATGTGATGGCAAAAGAGCCGGTAATTGGCTATTTTTTCTCCTCGCGCTGACAGCGTGAGGAGGAAAAAAAAAAGCCAATTACCGGCGGCTGTGAGAGGGACATCAGTCCCGATCATGGCGAGCTGCTGCATCCTCAGTGCCCACCTCTGCCCCCTTCCAGTGCCACCTAGCAATAGGCAGCAGTGCCGCCTACCAGTGGCCACAAGCGCCACCCATCAGTGCCCACAGTGCCACCCATCAGAGCCCATAGTGCCACCCATCAGTGCCTCAACAACAGTGCTGCACATCAGTGTCACCTACCAGTGCCCATAAGTGCCCATCAGTGCCGCCCATCAGTGCCGCCCATCAGTGCCTATCAGTGCCGCCCATCAGTGCCACCTATCGGTGGTACCTATCAGTGCCCATCAGTGCCACCCATCAGGGCCCATCAGTGTCCATCAGTTCCCGACTTATCTGTGCCCATCAGTACCGTCTTATCTGTCCCCATCAGTGCTGCCTTAACTGTGCCTATCAGTGCCACCTTAACTGTGCCTAGCCATGCCTATCAGTGCCCACCAGTGCCACCTCATCAGCGCATATCAATGAAGGAGAAAAATTACCTGTTTGCAAAATTTTATAACAAACTATGAAACATGATTTTTTTTTTTTTCAAAATTTTCCATCTTTTTTGTTTGTTTAGCAAAAAATAAAAATCCCAGCTGTGATTAAATACCACCAAAAGAAAGCTCTATTTGTGGAGAAAAAAGATAAAAATGTCATTTGGGTACAGTGTTGTATGACCGCGCAATTGTCATTCAAAGTGCGTCAGTGCTGAAAGCTGAAAATTGGTCTGGGCAGGAGGGGGGTTTAAGTGCCCAGTAAGCAAGAACTTAAAGGAGTTGTAAACCCTCGTTGTTTTTTTTTTAAAATAACAAACATATCATACTTACCTCCACTGTGCAGTTCGTTTTGCACAGTGTGGCCCCGAACCTCGTCTTCTGGGGTCCCCTGGTGGCGCTCGTGGTTCCTCCTCACATCGGTAAACCCCCTGGAAGAAGCACTCTCCCTGGGGGTTACCTTGTGGGCGCGCGTCTGAGTCCAGCATTTGCGTGCATAGACACAGAATGCCGGACAGCAGTTGGAGCCAATGGCTGCGCTGCTCTCAATCTATCCAATCAAGAGCTGGGAACCCAGGGCAGAGAGGTACAGCGAGTCTCTGCTGAGGGAACAAACGGGCTCAGGTGAGTAAAACGTGGGGGCTAAGGGGCCGGTCAGTGTCAGAAGTTTTTTCACCTTAATGCATAGGATGCATTAAGATGAAAAAACACGAGGGTTTACAGTCCCTCAAAACTGAATGAGGCCCCATACTGTTTTCCAAAGGATAGTTATATATTGTTAAATAATTTTACAGCTGAAGGCCCGGTTCACACTGGTGCGACATGCGTTCCGACTTTGAGAGCACAAGTCGCATGACAAGTTGCGCCTCATTAAGTGCAGTAGAGCCGTTCTAACAGGAGCGACTTGAGTCGCTCTGACTTAGGAAAAGGTTCCTGCACTACTTTTGGTGCGACTTCGGTGCAACTTGTATTGACTTCTGTTAAAGAAGTCGTATGCAAGTCGTGCCGAAGTCGAGCTGGGATGTTGGCTTCAAAGTTGCAGCAGTATGAACCAGGCAGAAAGCTTATTTTATGTATATAATGTAACTTGTAGTTATTACTGTAATGTTAGTTGTACTGGGGCCCCTTTGTAGATTTTTTTCCCCACGCAAGTTTAGCCCACTGTTTCCCTTGAGTTTTGACACCTGACTTACGGTATTCCTACATGTATATCCAAGATGTCTAGTATGGTCAGATTCAGGTTATGGTACAACTTTCAGATATCCAAGACAGCATCCGAAACTTTTTGCCTTTAACCCCAAGTTCTGCAAAAACATTTTGTTGTTTTGAATACAGTAATGAAAGTCTGCAAGAACTCTCAACTTTTTACTTGGGCCTATGGCCCCATTTTTCAATATTTCTCATCACCTCCACACTGTTAGATGGGTGTTAGGCAGAACAGGAAGAAGGAGAAATATTGCCATCAGGGACACAGACAGGGAAAAAAAATACTTTTAGGCTCGTATTGCTATCCGTCTCCACAGAGAAATATTTAACTTACAGCCTAAGTGATGACTATCTGCCAGAGCAGGAAATGGGGGTGTTATGCACAACCTGGCACCCCACCTTGGTGCCTCCGCCAAGATACAACTTCCTCCCTTCTGGAACCAGGAACCAGGTATTAAAACTGAAACTTGCACCCAAGAACCGTTCCTCACTCCAGTCATTAACTTTTGTAAAAAGTGTTTTGGGTCAAGCTAGGTTTTAAGAGCACCCTACCTGGCTCCACCTTAAGGAACAAGTCAAGGATTATATTATATCATAATGATATTATAAAATGCAGTTAAATACCAACATAATGGTAAAGTCATACTATGCAATAGTATCTAAGGCATGATCTTTTTTTTGTTCCTTCTAAGGAAAACTTTGAATCTAATAACTGAATCAAAGCATATGTGCTAGGTTGAGTTCTTGTTCAGAGTCACTTAAAGTGGATCTATGATAATTTTTATAATACATCATTTATTGGGGCAGTACAGTGGTGTAATGGGTAGCACTCTCACCTAGCAGCAATAGGGTCGCTGGTTCAAAACCTGACCATGACACCATCTGCTTGGAGTTTGCATGTTCTCCCTGTGCCTGTGTGAGTTTCCTCTGGGTACTCCGGTTTCCTCCTACACTCCAAAGACATGCTGGTAGGTTATCAGATCCTATCTACAAAACTGTCCCTAGTATGTGTATGTGTTTGAAAGCACGTCAGGATACTGCAGGGTAAAGGACTGCGCTATATCAAGATGCAACTCAACTCAATTATATATCTTCCCAGCTTTCAAAATTGAAAAAATGCATTTCCATTTTTCTACATTTGATGTATGTAAAGAATGTAAAGAGTTTTACAATACAGAGCTGAAAATGTACATACATATTTGTAATTTTTAGCAATAGTAAAGTAGGACAAGAACAGCGCTACAGTGATAAACATCTCACAAAACATAGTATAGTGGTAAAATAGGTATGGAATGGCTCAGTACCTGTGGGATGACTTTGTGCATATGGAATGCTGTATAGGAGTTATATGATAGGTAGTATAGGTTGTCATTGACTGTCTAGGTGGTAAAGAGAATAAGAAAAGATAACTAATATAATAGGAATGAGATAGATTGGAGATGTGTGTGTGTGTGTATAAGAGTGAATATGGGGAGGAAAATAGAGTAAGAGACAGTACCTGCAGTGCCCATTAAAATCCTGTTGGGAATGCAAGAGTTAATGTCATATGATTTAAAATGGGAAAGTTATTGGCAAGCCAGAGTGTCCGCACTCCCAAAAATTTGTCTTTGCAGTCTATGAGGATGCTAAAGAGTTGTTAGTTTACCAGAAACCTGTTTAGTTTTTGTTTAAAGATTTCATATAGAGTAGTCAATTTTTTTCTCCACAAATGTGCAATAGTTTGCATGTATTTTGCCCATATTTTAAAAAGCCATGTCCATTGTTGGCAACATACCACATCCAGTAATTATCTGAATTGTACAGTTTAAAAAAGTTATTGGGAGTTTATTAGAGCAACTAAGCAGTTACATTACAGTAATAGTGAAGAAAAATAAATGTATTCAAGTATTAAGCATTGAATATTCAGTGCCCTATGGAATCCTTTTTGTAAGAGAGTTGTTCCTGTAACATTTTTCCTTAGTCTGGATCATATTATGTTATTTTTTGTTTTGCTCATAGTTATACTTTGCTTTTTTTTTTATTCCTAGCATCTAACTGTATTTGTATTATGGACTATATTTTCTTAAGCTGAACTCCATGTTAAGTGAAAAAATTACCTGTGCTAGTTTAGGAGTAGAGGAATAAGCAACTACACTTACCATATTTTTTGCTCTCTGACCCTCTGCTGAAGTATAGGTGAGTATACATGTAGCGGTCACATTTTTGGTATATAAAATGAATGCATGTTATAGCTTAGCCTCTGGCGCCATCTAATGGCCAAGATATGCTAGGACTTCATCTTTATTTTTCATCGTTCAAGAAGTTAACATGGAAGTGTTTGTTTGTTTACATTGGACATTAACTTGACCTACCCATAATGCCCATTAACTCCCATGAACATCAGGAAAACAGAACTGCATTGTGGGAAGATCATTAAAGGGCTTGGCGCGGCTATCTTAGGTCTCTTGGACACGCATGGCCAGCCTGGGAGGATCTGTGTGAGGTCTCCAGCGCAGTGCGGCCTACCTCCACAGAAGAGCGATCGGAGCAGCGATACTGTGACATACCAGTGAGCTGGGCTGACGGTGGGGCAAGACTGGGAAGAAGCCAGAGAAGCCTGTCGGAGCCATCTGGGAGTTCCGGAATGTCTTGTTGTGTGGAACGGAACAGTGCGGAGGTGCCGGCCGGCTGGAGACAGGACCCAGTACACCAGAGCGGAACTTTCTGACAACACTGACCTGGTTTGGTGAGAGGGCTGTTGCCCAAAAGTTTCCTTGGTGCACTTTTACACGTCCACCTGTATAACACAGAGTTGCTGGGATCCATAGTCCCACAAGCAAAGTCAAAGGATTAGACTGAGCTCAAAATAGGCCCCAGGCCTGTATTTCAGTGAGGATCTGGTACTGTATCATTGGCATTAGAGGTAATTGCAGTGCTGCTGTACCATAACTTTGATTCAATATTTAGCTAGTTTTGATCAGGAGCCATCAACCCTTGGATTACAAATTCACTTCATTTATTAGCTAGCCGAAGAAAGAAGAAAAGAAGGACTGTCTAATAAATCACAAGAATTTGTGTTTCACTGTCATATTGAAATTACTGTGGTACCAAGTAACAGGAGCTCCCTAAATATTGTATTAGACTTTATCGAATCAGTCTTTGATCAAATTATAGTTACAAAGCGTGCAAAGGATAGGACAGTACTCATAGTGAAATCAGTTCACTCTGCCATTTATCCTATTCTCCTTAGCACACTATTAGCAAGTGAATTCAACCACTTCACATCTGTATAATATCTTTGTAAGCTGAAATCTGTTGACTGTCATGTTATGTTGGCTTGACAGTACAACTATTGTAGTGTTCCACTTCAAGTGAGCAAATACAGTAAACAAGGTTCTTGTTTAAGTAATTTTGCATGAGTGTTGTTTTTCCTTTGCACTATCAGACAAGTGGAGACTGAAGACCAAAAGGTAAAGATAAAAAAGGTATATTACATTGTATATGGTGAAATTGTCTTTAGAGTCTTTACCACACACTATTAAACCCCAGCTGTGTCAGGGGGACAGAGGGAAAATTAAAGGGGTAACAAAGCAGAGTACAGACCCAATTTAAATCAGCAGCTCCTTCGGGGGTTCTTGCTACATACACAGTATACATGAGTATAGCAGCCTTATACCATACTCACATATAAAGCAGGACTGGTGGTCCTGCATTGCATGTAATGACATCAGAATACCTTTGACCAGGGGAGCAGTGAAAGTAAATGACATTAGAGATGTGGTCATGCAGCACGGTCCCTCACTGGCGCTCTTGGCCCCTCCCTCCTGCCTGAGTGCCCCCAGAGCAAGCAGCTTGCAATGGGGGCACCAAAGCAGATTCACTCCCAAGCAACAGTTCTGTGTATCCATTCACACATAGAGCTGCAGTTTGGTCCTGCCCCCTCTTTCTTCTCACTGACTTACTGGCTGTGATTGACAGCAGCGAGAGCCAATGGCTGTTGCTTTCTCAGCCACTAAGGAGAGAGAGTCCCTGGAGAGCCTTGGCTCTCATGTACATTGCTGGACTAAGACGGGGCTCAAGTAAGTATTTGGGAGGCTGCAGGAGCTGCTGCAACGAGAAGGTTTTTTAGAATGTATAAAAAACCTTGAGCCTTTAGAACCACTTTCAGTGTTTTCTGTACATCACCCAACGATGGACTATGCCTGCATAGTGTGGGTCAGTACGGCAACTCAAAGTATCCACCATGGGCACCTGTGAAAGTGTAACAACACCTAAACACAACAAGGAAACAGGTGTCATTCCAAAACAAGAAGTGCCTGAACAAGGATTTTATAAAAGGTCTCTTAGACCTGAAAAAGCAATTTTTAAAGAAAGAAAGGGTGACCTCTGGAAGTCACACATCTATGGTGTCCTGCTGCAATGAATGGAGTGGCAACCTCAACCTGGACGCCAACCAGGATACGCCCCCAATGCATTTCACTCCACCCCCAGAGCTTAGTCATGGGGATCCCATGACCTTTGCAGGAGCCAGGATGGGCTCCATCCCCTGTCAGCACTCTAGCAGCAGTTGTGGATGCACTGTCTACATACCCCCTCCTTATCGAACCTGAGTGGCCCACACACTTTTCTCAAGTGACAAACAATTTTTGAGGTTTCCTGGAGTTGAACTTTATGTTTTCCCATATACCAGTGTTTAAATGTAAGTGAAAGGTAGGCTAAAAGTTTCAAAAACAAAATAAAAAACATGGTATGGTAAATTCTCCAAAAACAGCATAGATGTGCTACAGTACATTCACCAAAAAAAAAAAAAAAAAAACATAGATATACTATAGTATTCTCAAAAACAGCATAGATGTGCCATAGTACATTCACCAAAAAAAAGAACATAGATGTATTATAGTAAATTCACCAAAAACAGGTTGTATTTTTTTTAAGAGAGAATAATTGTGCATTAATCAATGAACCCAGGTCAGAAATAATTTTTAATTGGCTTGACCACATTAAAGTGATGAACTCTGGTTTGTTGCATGGATTACCTTTTATCACCAACAGTAGAGCAAAATAGCAATATGTAAACCCATTTCCATCTTAACCCATTCAAGTAAATAAAAATGGATTTACACAAAAGTAAAAAAAAAATGCATTAGGGTATTGCAGAAAACAAATTGTAATGCAAGCGTTCAGCTGCTTACTACGAGAAAAGTATTGATCCTTAATTTCCGTCGGGAGCACTGATGGATTACATGAGGTTAAAGCCACAGGAGTGTTTGATGAAAACCTAGCAGACTTAGTAGCACAAATGTCTCCATCTGTGCATGGCTTCTGTTGTGAAACATTAATGGAGCTCTCTGACTCTGCAGTACCAAAACGAATCACTCGCAGACAAGGCCTAAAGACATTCAAAGCACAGATATATATTAGCTAAAGAGAACATTTAGGTTTTTGAAAATTGTGATTAAAAATGTATTGGGGATGCTTGTAAAGCTTATGGTTGAAGTTAAGTATATGAAGCTAACAGCTTTTATTGGCCTCTGGGGAATGTGACAGATAGTTTGTGGGTGTTACTGCAACATGGTACCAGTGATTGTTCTGGCCATCGTAAACTAATCACCATCTGTGTGAATGAGTCTCATGGGAGCTTCTGGTTGTTGGACAGTCTTAGTTGTTAGCATTTTTAATCAGCTGTCGTGCAGTACAGATAGAAAACGTATGTTCTACTCTTTATTTTCCCCTACATCAAAAAAAAAGGGAAAAAAAAAAGCAATTTTTTTATGATTCTTCAAAGACTGGGTTCATGTCCCAATTAATTCCTGACACTTGCTTTGAAATTGTACTCGCTTTTCTTGTTTCTTTTTTTTTTTTTTTATGTTAAAATGGTCCAGCTATTCTTTACAGTATATTACTAGTCTCTCTGGACTAAAATTACATCAGGGTCTGTAATTATGTTCTTTTTATGAGTCTAAAGGTCGACATCCTGCACAATGTGACTTATTCATCATTATACATTACTATTGTTAGATTTTGCAGGTGTTTATAGAATGCTCTTAAATATTTTGTGCTGTTTATGATGAAAATGGGTCTTGTAAAAAATGTTGTTAAAGTGCAGAGATATGGAGGCTTTCATGAAAAGAGCAAATTTCAAACAAATGGTTTATTGTTTTACTGATACACATAGGGGTAATATATTACATTGTAGGAGATGAAAAGGGGCAAAGTTGCCTGTAGTGGGCAATTATAATTCAGCTGCCATTTTTAAAATGCAGACAAGCAAATAAAACCATCTCAGTGGTAATTTTATCAAAGGGGATTCATTGGTATGTTAAAGCAAAACTTATTTTTTAATTCATTTTGTATACTGCAGGCAATGGTTAGACCCAACAGTTCACACAGTGCTTTACAACTTGAGGGTAGACAGTAAAAATACAATACACTTTAATACAGTAGGAATCAGAGGGCCCTGCTCATTAGAGCTTACAATCTAAGAGGGAGAATCAAGAGATACAAGAGGTAATAACTGTGGGGAATGTGTTGATGGAGAAAATACATGTACAGTTGTTAGGTGGGGGCCAGATAGGCTTCTCTAAAGAGATGAGTTTTCAGGGATTGTCTGAAAGTAGAAAAAGTAGGAGATAGTCAGACAGATTGGGGTAGAGTATTTCAGAGGATGGGAGAGGCTCGGAAGTAGTCCTGGAGGTGAGCATGGGATGAGGTGACAAGGGAGCTAGAGAGCAGGAGGTCTTGGGAGGAGCAAAAAGGATGATTTGGTTGGTATTTTGAGACCAGTTTAGTGATGTAGCTGGGGGCCAGGTTGTGGATGGCTGTCACGTACCTGGTGGAGATCGAGCTGTAGAGGGGGCAGATGTAGCAGATGGCTCAGGCTGGGTCCTGGCAGGAACCAGGTGGCTGGAGAGCGCTGGGCCAGAACTGAGAACAGGAGCTCTGTTTCGCTGGATCAGCAGCTGGAAGCTCACGCATGCGCCAGTACATGTCCTTTCTTGTGCATCTCCTGGAATGTCCACACCTGCACACTACTGCATGCTTGCTACCCGGGTTTCTCTTACAATGGCTTTGCAAGTTACTGTTAGTATCTTGAATTTCATTTGTTGCTTAATTTGTAGTGAATGGAGAGATTGGTAGAGAGGGGCAGCAGACACCAATCAGTTTTTAAGGTGGATGGGCCTGGCAGCAGCATTCATGATGGACTGAAGGTCGATAGCCTATTTAGAGGTCATAGAGGATGAGGAGGATGAGGAGGATTTAGTAAGCACCTCCTCTGCATGCTGTGGCTGGATAGAATGGGCAACATCACTAATAGGGATGAGCCGAACACCCCCCTGTTTGGTTTGCACCAGAACATGCGAACAGGAAAAAAGTTCGCTCGAACACGCGAACACCGTTAAAGTCTATGGGACATGAACATGAATAATCAAAAGTGCTAATTTTAAAGGCTTATATGCAAGTTATTGTCATAAAAAGTGTTTGAGGACCTGGGTCCTGCCCCAGGGGACATGGATCAATGCAAAAAAAAGTTTTAAAAACGGCCGTTTTTTCAGGAGCAGTGATTTTAATAATGCTTAAAGTCAAACAATAAAAGTGTAATATCCCTTTAAATTTCATACCTGGGGGGTGTCTATAGTATGTCTGTAAAGGGGCGCATGTTTCCCGTGTTTAGAACAGTCTGACAGCAAAATGACATTTCGAAGGAAAAATTCCATTTAAAACTACCCGCGGCTATTGCATTGCCGACAATACACATAGAAGTTCATTGATAAAAACGGCATGGGAATTCAACACAGGGAAACCCCGAACCAAAATTTAAAAAAAAAATGACGTGGGAGTCCCCCTAAATTCCATACCAAGCCCTTCAGGTCTGGTATGGATATTAAGGGGAACCCCAGCCAAAATTTAAAAAAAAAAGACGTGGGGTTCCCCCTAAATTCCATACCAGACCCTTCAGGTCTGGTATGGATTTTAAGGGGAACCCCACGCCAAAAAAAAAAAAAAAACGGCGTGGGGTCCCCCCAAAAATCCATACCAGACCCTTATCCGAGCACGCAACCTGGCAGACCGCAGGAAAAGAGGGGGGACGAGAGTGCGCCCCCCCTCCTGAACCGTACCAGGCCACATGCCCTCAACATTGGGAGGGTGCTTTGGAGTAGCCCCCCAAAACACCTTGTCCCCATGTTGATGAGGACAAGGGCCTCATCCCCACAACCCTGGCTGGTGGTTGTGGGGGTCTGCGGGCGGGGGGCTTATCGGAATCTGGAAGCCCCCTTTAACAAGGGAACCCCCAGATCCCTCCCCCCGTGTGAAATTGTAAGGGGGTACTTACCCCTACCATTTCACTAAACAACTGTCAAAAATGTTAAAAATGACAAGAGACAGTTTTTGACAATTCCTTTATTTAAATGCTTCTTCTTTCTTATCTCCCTTCATCTTCTTCTTCTTCTGGTTCTTCTGGCTCTTCTGGTTCTTCCTCTGGCGTTCTCGTCCAGCATCTCCTCCGCGGCGTCTTCTATCTTCTTCTCCTCGGGCTGCTCCGCACCCATGGCATGGGGGGAGACTCCCGCTCTTCTCTTCATCTTCTTCTCTTCTTCTCTTCTTCATTTTCTTCTCCGGGCCGCTCCGCATCCATGCTGGCATGGAGGGAGGCTCCCGCTGTGTGACGGAGTCTCCTCGTCTGACGGTTCTTAAATAATGGGGGGCGGGGCCACCCAGTGACCCCGCCCCCCTCTGACCCACGGTGACTTGACGGGACTTCCCTGTGATGTCACGGGGAATGCCACAGGGAAGTCCCGTCATGTCCCGTGCGCCAGAGGGGGCGGGGTCACCGGGTGGCCCTGCCCCCCGTTATTTAAGAACCGTCAGACGAGGAGACGCCGTCACACAGCGGGAGCCTCCCTCCATGCCAGCATGGATGCGGAGCGGCCCGGAGAAGAAAATGAAGAAGAGAAGAAGAGAAGAAGGAAGAAGAGAAGAGGATGAAGAAGAAGATGAAGAGAAGAGCAGGAGCCCCCCCCATTCCATGGGTGCGGAGCGGCCCGAGGAGAAGAAGATAGAAGACGCTGCGGAGGAGATGCTGGATGAGAACGCCGGAGGAAGAACCAGAAGAGCCAGAAGAACCAGAAGAAGATGAAGGAAGATAGAAGAAAGAAGAAGCATTTAAATAAAGGAATTGTCAAAAACTGTCTCTTGTCATTTTTAACATTTTTGACAGTTTTTTAGTGAAATGGTAGGGGTAAGTACCCCCTTACCATTTCACATGGGGGGGCCGGGATCTGGGGGTTCCCTTGTTAAAGGGGGCTTCCAGATTCCGATAAGCCCCCCGCCCACAGACCCCCATAACCACCGGCCAGGGTTGTGGGGATGAGGCCCTTGTCCTCATCAACATGGGGACAAGGTGTTTTGGGGGCTACCCCAAAGCACCCTCCCAATGTTGAGGGCATGTGGCCTGGTACGGTTCAGGAGGGGGGGCCGCACTCTCGTCCCCCCCTCTTTTCCTGCGGCCTGCCAAGTTGCGTGCTCGGATAAGGGTCTGGTATGGATTTTTGGGGGGACCCCACGCCGTTTTTATTTTTTTTTTGGTGCGGGGTTCCCCTTAAAATCTCAGGTCTGGTATGGAATTTAGGGGGAACCCCACGTCATTTTTTTTTTAATTATGGCCGGGGTTCCCCTTAATATCCATACCAGACCTGAAGGGCCTGGTATGGAATTTAGGGGGACTCCCACGTCATTTTTTTTTTTTAATTTTGGTTCGGGGTTTCCCTGTGTTGAATTCCCATGCCGTTTTTATCAATGAACTTCTATGTGTATTGTCGGCAATGCAATAGCCGCGGGTAGTTTTAAATGGAATTTTTCCTTCAAAATGTCATTTTGCTGTCAGACTGTTCTAAACACGGGAAACATGCGCCCCTTTACAGGCATACTATAGACACCCCCCAGTTACGAAATTTAAAGGGATATTACACTTTTATTGTTTGACTTTAAGCATTATTAAAATCACTGCTCCTGAAAAAACGGCCCTTTTTAAAACTTTTTTTTGCATTGATCCATGTCCCCTGGGGCAGGACCCGGGTCCCCAAACACTTTTTATGACAATAACTTGCATATAAGCCTTTAAAATTAGCACTTTTGATTTCTCCCATAGACTTTTAAAGGGTGTTCGAAGGGCATCCGAATTTGCCGCGAACACCCCAAATTGTTCGCTGTTCGGCGAACTTGCGAACAGCCAATGTTCGAGTCGAACATGAGTTCGACTTGAACTCGAAGCTCATCCCTAATCACTAAATAGAGACAACTGTGCCCTGCCTGAGACAGACCACATCCACTTTTGCCTGTGGCTAATGAACCGCTCGGCCGTTATCATAAGGAGAGGGAGGGAACATCCTTCCACCGCTCTGCCCGGGTCTCCCGTCCCACCGGGAGCCCGGAGCGATCATCCGGAACATCCACCCGCTGTGGGTAGTCCAGAATGAAGCCAGAAACAGCTTTGATCGGGTCTCCAATGTAAAAACACGGAAGCAACGTCACAATGTCACTTCCAGCTTACTTGACTGCTATTGGCACCAACTTAAAAAAAAAATCAGTATTCCAAAAAGCAGATTTTGGCGTTTTGAATACTTTGAAGTGCCTAGGAGGGGTTTAGGGTCTTTTAGACCCCCCCCCCCCGATCCCCCCATAAAGAGTACCTGTCACTGCCTATTACAGTAACAAGGGATCTTTACATTCCTTGTGACAGCAATAAAAGTGAAAATAAATAAGAAAATTTTTTTTAAAGCGCCCCCCTGCAAGCTTGCTCACCAAAGAAAACGTATATGTAAGTCGTGTCCGCAAATGTAAACGGTATTCAAATCACACATGTGAGGTATAACTGTGATTGTTAGAGCAAGAGCAGAAATTTTAGCAAAAGACCTCTTCTGTAACTCTTAACAGGTAACCATTAAAAAAATGTAAATGACGCCTATGGAGATTTTTAAATACCATAGTTTGCAATTTTAAAGCATAACATGTTAGGTATCTATTTACTCAGCATAACATCATCTTTCACAATATGCAAAAAATTGGGCTAACTTTACTGTTTTTTTATTTTAAAAAAGTGTATTTTTTCCCAAAAAAAAAAAATGTGTTTGAAAGACCGCTGTACAAATATCGTGTGACATAAAATATTGCAATGACCGCCATGTTGTTCTCTAGGGCTTTTACTTAAAAAAAAAAAAAATTTTATATTTATATTTTATAATGTTTGGAGGTTCTAAGTAATTTTTTAGCAAAAAATACAGATTTTAACTTGTAAGCCACAAGTGTCAAAAATAGGCTTGGTCTCGAAGTGGATAAAAAAATGTAAAAAACAAAAATGCTAAATTACTATTTCAGTTTAAATTTAATTAATGTAAGTAAACCTTGTTTATTTTATTGATTCAGAGGTTGGGGGGCTGCCTATTTTTTCCTTTTTTTTTTTAAACAGAATGTACTTCTGTTTTTCATGAATGAAAAACATACATTTGGTTAACATGCAGTCTATTTCCATTTTTGTCTATTTTTTACCCAATTTGTAGGCGAGCTGTGGAAGGCAGCTACATCATGAAAATAATAGATGTTTTGGCAGAGTGAACAGATAAGGTAGTACAAACAAACTGCACAGATCATTCTAGGACATATCTCTGTAACAAATTAAAACATGAGAGCTGTTGGACTACTACCCAGTGGAGATTTATTTATATTGCACCTGGTTTTAGCTATATTAAATAAAATAATATTCTGACATTTGGAAGTAAAAGAATAACCAGATGTTACACATTGAAGCTAAAGATGATGAAGGAGAAACTAGAAACGTTTGTGGTGAAAAGAGGAAATTCGTAGCAGAAAATTTGTTGTTTCCAGACTTCTTTTCATAATTTAATTTCTTACATGGTCCTTGTGCAACAGGAGATTACTTACAAAGTAGATTACAATGGAAAAAAGATATTTGGTGTAACTTTAACTTTTGTGTACCCTTCCTCTTAAGCCCAGTTTTTGCAGATCCACTCTGGAAAGTTTTGTGCTGTTGCTGTGACCTGCTACTACTAAATTATGAAAAACCAATCATGTGCTAACTTGAACGCTTCTACATGTTTGTGGCTATACAGTGCATATTTGTTCTCATTGCCGTAAAGTGATTGTAAAGGCTGGAGTTTTATTTTTTTCATTCTATTTTTTCATTCTAATCATGAACTTAAAAATCCTGTGTGCTGCTCCCCCCACAGCCCCCCCCCCTATACTCACCTGAGCCCCCTCTCAATCCAGCGATGTGCAATGGAGCCTCGGCTGTCTCGGGCCTCTCTGTTCTCAATGGCTGAGGCACAGCAGTGGGAGCCACTGTCAATCACAGCCAGTGAGCCAATGAGGAGAGAGCATGGGTGGGGCCAAGCCACAGCTCAATGTGTCTTGGACACATAGATCGGGGCTCAGTAGTGAACACATACCAATGCCCCCATAGCAAGTGACTTGCTATTAGGGGCACTGGTCAAGGGGGAAGAGCCAGGAGCACCGGCAGGGGACCCGAGAAAGATCGAATTGGGGCTGCATATACAGAAATAATTTTCTTCTTTCTGTGTAAATAATTTTGTAAATTTGATTATTTGACTTGTTATAAAATAACAGTAAATAAATAGGGCCATATTAAAGCCAGCTTGTGCCCTAAGCACAACTCAACACTATATGGCAAAAATAATTGTAGACAACTTACCATCATGACAACCATATGAACTTGTCAGACATCCTATGGTATCTGAAATTCTTTCAAATCAAACTTTTAAACTTTAGTCACTCAATATGCCAAAGAAGCATATTTTATCAAACATAGCAGGTAACAATAAATTACAAAAAACTAAACCAATGTTAAGTAAGGCAGTGAGAGAATTAGGGCATGAAAGTTAGGGGAAAATGTTCCATGATGCCACCCCCTTTCTGTGTTCTCTAAGCACATGCTTATTTTACTTGTTTTGTGGCTTTAAATTGTTGTTTGGCTTTAAATTCTACCCACTTGCCATTGATTTTGTCTCAGCACCAGGGTAAGCCTCGATATTGGTATGCACTATACAATCCTATTGAACAATATCCTTTCTTGCTACCAAAACAATGTAATTTAAGGACATATCTATGCAACCTATTTAGTTAATGGTAGATCTAAAGAAGATTGAATAGTGTGAAGCCATCCCCACCTGGACAAGACAGCAATTTTTTGCTAGCGGCTATAGCAGTCACTAGTGATAATTGCAAGAGAAACTGGCAGGCTGGATTTACCCAAGTTGATTGATTGATCAACTTGGTACATTCAGTCTGCCCAATAACGATTTGAATCTTAGCCAGTTCCTGCTGAACCAGCCAATATTCAAACCATGTATGGCTGGCCTAAGGGACTAATGTCTGTGATTGCTTATCACGCTACAAATGAAAATTAACTTGTAGGCATTATTTGCCTGATAGGGCGGGTCATGGTTACACAGACAATGGAAATGGAGTGGCTTATCGCTGCCTAATGCAATCTTTATCTATGTCGATCACGAGAATTGAGAAAGGGGGGTAAAAGCTACTACCTTACCTAGGGTGCCATTCTGTCCAACATACATTAAAGGGTTGTCGAACGTACAACCTAGATATACGGCAGCAAGACAGCTCAGCTGCGCCAGATCATGTACCTTGTACATGATCTAACACTTCCGGGTAGGGGGATCGCGCTGTCGGCAACCTGGCCCTGCTGTGATTAAACATAGCAGATGTCGATCACCGGGTGCTGGCCAAGGGATTACTGCCAGGCGATCATCATTTACGCAGGACAGGGCTCTGCCTATGTAAATAAGGCAGAGTCCTGTCCTCTCAGCAGGGAAGTAACAGATTTTCTTCCCCCACAAAGCAAGGAATACAATCATTACTTCCCCTAATGAAAGCACCACACAAAGTACATATAAACACTGGCTAGGCACACATTTAACCCTTTGATTGCACTAGATGTTTAACCCCTTCCCTGCCATTGTCATTAGTACAGTGACAGTGTATATTTTAGCACTGCTCACTGTATTAGTGTCACTACTTCTCAAAACGTGTCAAAAGAGACAGTTAATGTATGAATGTCCACCACAATATTGCAGTCCGGCTAAGTCGCAGATCACCACCATTTTGCACAAACCAATTAATATATGCTTATTGGGATTTTTTTTACCAAAAATATGTAGCAGAATACATATTGGCCTAGATTTATCAAGACTTTTGATTTTTAAAATGTTTTTTATTGGATATGTTTTATAACAGAATGTAAAAAATATTGTTTTTTTTTTTTTTCAAAATTGTTGGTCTTTTTTTGTTTTTAGCGGAAAAAAATTAAAAACGCAGAGGTGATCCAATACCACCAATAGAAAGCTCTGTGGGAAAAATGGACATAAATTTTATTTGGGTACAGTGTCACATGACAACGCAACTGTCAGTTAAAGTAACGCAGTGCTGTTTAGCAAAAACTGGCCTGTTCAGGAGGGGGGTAAATCTTCCGGATGTCAAATGGTTAATATTTACTTTTGTTCAACCAGAGAGTTGATCCGATTCTCCCCATTCACACACTCAATGTTGATGTAAGAATCCTTCCCGCTGATTTATTGTATTCTGACAGTGGATAGACTTCCCTGCCATCACAATACACTGATCTGATCGTTCACGAAAAACCCAACAGGGTGGTTGTACGAAAGTCGATCGGTAGATCGACTTCCGTACAACCACCCTGCCCATACATGGATAGAAATTCGAGCCATGTATGGTCACCCTTAGTCTGTCGCTATGAAAACGTATAATGGTCGCATGGAGCACAAGTTAAGTGAATTACCCTGGTTTATTTTCTATGTGTTTATGACTAGATGGAAATCATTCCCTTGAGCATTATTATGAAAAAAAAAATAAAATAAAACCAGATGTATCAATAAAAAATGCTATTGTTTAATATGACTAAGTATTTCCATTGATACATCTGGAATTAATATTAAGTAATGGATTTTTGTAAAGCATTTGTCACATACAGATGTAGTTAAGAATCAAAGAGCATTTTCATACTCTTCAACGCTTTAAATCTATAAGCCAAATCATACACATCTTATTTGTACTTTGCTTTCTAGATATTCAACATGTCTCTCATTTGAGGGTGTAAAATATTTTGTTTCTAAAGCTGAGTCCCATGTTATTTAAAGGATTTGGCAGTGGATGCAAGAGGTCAGAAATGTCTGGATGATATTTTGGCTAGAAGATATCATCCCTAACCCACAAGTGAGAAATAGCACATAAATCAGAATCACTGTGTGAGGTGGTATCATTTTAAAGTCCTTCTTGCAAATGGAATTTCAGTCATATCCTGCTGTGTTTTGCTGGCCTGGCTCAGTTCAACTATAAAGGTTTGAATCAAAAAGAAATTTAAAAAACTCAAAAAGTTCAAAGGAAAAGAGGGAAAAGCATTATAAGGAAAAAAAACACATTTGGTACCAGATGGACATGCATAATGTAAAGTTGAAAGGAGTTTTCAAAGCACTTCATATGTTTATGCAATATAATAATATATTTCTGCCATCCTGTGGTTCCTGTTTTTTTCTTTCTTTTTTTTTTTTTTTTGTTGCTTAAGTGTCTATTGTTTTGCTTGGTAGAGCTTTTGGGAAGAGGTATTTGAAAATCCTGTCCTGCTTGGCTTACTCACATATTTACTTTTTTTTAAAGCTGAAAGAAGACTGACGTCCATCACTCTTAGGCCTCATGCACACTGGAAGTTTTTACAGCTGCTGTTTTTGGCGTCAGGTGTTTTTTTCTACAGTCAATAAACTCCCCATCATGTTATCTTATGTGTCCATGCACACATAGGCTGTTATCAACTGTTTGTGGCTGGGGAGTTTTTGGGTTGTAAAAAAAAAAAAAAAAAAACAAGTGTTCCAAGAAGAGTTTTTCAGCTGTAAAAACGCTCTAACATCAAAAAAAGGTGAATTAATGCTGTTTTTTAACGTTTTTGATCCTATTGATTTAAAAATCAAAATGCTCAAAAACTTAAGAAAAAATGCTGAGAAATGCTAAAAACTGTTGAAAAACTTTGAAAAACTCACTGCAAAGCTACTGGCATTTTTATAACATTATTATAAAGTCCAGTGTGCATGAGGCCTTAATCTTTCAAAATGTCCACAGCTTCATTATAGACTGCCTGACAACTAATATCTACTTATGTTTTAATTTTCTGGATTTTAACCACTTCAGCCCCGGAAGATTTGGCTTCTCAATGACCAGGCCATTTTTGTGATACGACACTGCGTCACTTTAACTGACAATTGCGTGATCGTGCGACGTTGTACCCAAACAAAATTGACATCCTTTTTTCCCACAAATAGAGCTTTCTTTTCGTGTTATTTTATCATCTCTGCAGTTTTTATTTTTTTGCGCTATAGACAAAAAAAGAGCGACAATTAGATAAAGTATAATGACTGCGCTTAGGACAGTTACAGACTCAGTTGGTGGCCTATGACTGTGGAACCCATGGAGTTTGCACTCCTCGGCCAAGTGAGTAGACATTGGGGAAGTATGGCTTTCTGCCTCCCCTATATGTATACTTCTTTTTCCTTATGCACTATCCATTTTTACTCATTGGATTTTTTTTATTTTTTTATTTTTTGTTTTTAGATGTTGGTGCTTAATTGCCCCTGAAGAGTGTTTGATACACGAAACGCGTCGGGCTTACTACATGCACCATATCAATATATATTTTACCAGGGTTACACACCTATAGGTTTTCTTCATACCAATGCTGTGATTGTGTGCATTTTATGGATGTTACAACTTTTTAATTATATCTTGCCCTGCATCATTTGGGTTTTGTTATTTCTATTTACCATATGTATATATAAGGATGTATATGTACAACACCTGATTGTATGATGCACATTTTGGAACAATACTGTGCCACTAGGCTATTGTTTATCAATAAATGGTTTGTTATATGGTGACTGATCCTTTGGCCTTCTTTGCACATCTCATTTAAAGTCCCACTTCTCCCGTTTCCAGTATGCACAGGGATGGAGACCCACGTCTCATTTAAAGTCCCAACCTCGCTCCTTTAAAATAGGACAGTTACAAGGTATGCAGCCCCCCTAAAGAAACTCCCCAAGGTGTTTCGGATATATGTAAATATGTATAAGTGGGGTAATGGCGCTCCCTGACGAGTAAATGGGCAGGTGAGTACTATAGGGTACCAATAATAATTGAAATCAATATACAAACTTCACGGCGAGTAGCCCCGCCAGGGTGAGTTGCATAAATAAATAAATAAATGCCAAACAACCGCGGAGTGACAAATCTCCCTCCACGTTCGTGAATATGCAAATAAAGGATTTGAAAATTAATAATTAGTGATAGTGTTGGTAGAAGTACCTACCCTTTTAAACATAATCCGTGTAAGTGCAATCGTGAATGGTGCTTAATTGAGTATGTCACTCATAAGCATGTGCACACTCCAAACATATATAATACTAAGCCTGTGCCTAAACCAAGTGTTGATATCTCAAACCATAGGTGCCAATAAACCATTAAATATCTGTAAAATGTATGTTACTTGAGCACCCAAACATACATTAGGCTACTGCCAAATTATAAATCCTCAGACTTGTGCATAAAAGAAAGTGCATTCAACATATAAAAACATATGAACCTTAATTGCTATTTTAATCACTTAAAAAGTGTATATGAGCAATCCTGCAAATGTTAACCAGTCCGTAATTGTGAAGAAAATCTTGCGGTAAATAAGTAACCCAGGAAAAAATGAAGATAACTTTAGATTGTGACTTCAGTGTATTCAAACGTCCTTGGTGACTTTGTGCTCCCCCTCAAGGATCCCCACTCACCAGATCCATTCACCCCAAAGGGGTAACTCACATAGAACGGTAATCCTTACGATCTCCCTGCCGACGTGGTGGATGGATTTCCCAGGAAGGTCCTCAGCATGTGTAGGGTAATGGCTCTCAGTCACTCATGTAGAAAGAAAGAGGAATAGTGGACTCCCATAGTGTAGTAGTAAAAAATATATATTTATTTATTCCAGCGTAAAAAACTTTCAGTTAAAAAACTATAGTCCAGGTCAACTGGCTATAGTAGTAAGCAGGTAGCCCGTAACACAAGGTGGAAGTGAACCAAGCGTTTGCGCTCCACCTGCGTTCCACCGGCCTTCTGAGCGGAAATGACGTAGCGTGCGTGGCGCCAGAAGGCTGAAGGCCCATTTACTCGTCAGGGAGCGCCATTACCCCACTTATACATATTTACAAAAAAAGAGCGACAATTTTGTACTTTTTGCTATAATAAATATCCCCATTTTTTTTTTAAAAAAAGCTATTTTTTTCCTCAGTTTAGGCATATATGTATTCTTCTACATATTTTTGGTAATAAAAATCACAATAAGCATATATTGATTGGTTTGCACAAAAGTTATAGCATCTACAAAATATGAGAAAGATTTATGGCATTTTTATTATTATTTTTTCCATTTATATATTATATTTTAGCACAGTTAAAAAAAAAAAAACAATTTAAACATTACTGCTTACCATTTTAGTTGTTCTTTGCTAAAAAACTCAAAAACTGAAGTTTCCTCTACTGTGCAGTGTTAAGGAGGGGGCTGTTGGAGTTCATTATTACCATAATTAACTGTGGTGGTAGATTTCATTAGTTGTAAACTAGATGTGCACAAGAATGTTTTAAAAATATATATTTTTAGGTAGACTTTGTAAATGGGAACCATATTAAACATTCATTATATTACCAAAAGTATTGGGACACCTGCCTTGGCATCCCAGTCTTATGCCGCGTACACATGTTCGGACTTTCCGACATAAAATGTGCGATCGGAGCTTGTTGTCGGAAATTCCGACCATGTGTAGGCTCCATCGAACAGTTTCCATCGGAATTTCCGTCGCACAAAATTTGAGATCTGGTTCTCAAATTTTCCGACAACAAAATCCGTTCGCACAAAATCGTGTGTACACAATTCAAACAGAAAAGCCGCACTAGCTATTGAACTTCATTTTTTTCGGCTCGTCGTACGTGTTGTACGTCACCGCATTCTTGACGTTCAGAAATTCCGACAACTTTGTGTGACCGTGTGTATGCAAGACAAGTTTGAGCCAACATCCGTCGGAAAAAATCCATGGATTTTGTTGTCTTAATAAAGAGTGACTAGCTCTCCTAGGTTTTAAAAAGGGCAGTGCCACATCCGATAATGCATATACATATAGAGAAAGGTTCCCCCAAATGGACTTTACCGGCACTTATAAAGGGTTGTAAATAGTAGAAGAGTACAGCAGCGTATAGAGAGTAAAAAAAGGGTTTTTTTAATTTATTTTAAAATATCATATATTAAAAACATTGTGGACAATACATTCAACAAAACATATTACATATTAGACAGGTTTGTAGTTTGTTACCAAATGGTAAAGTTCTTTACAGAGGCTCTTTTCACACCCAACGCGTTTCAGGATAAATAGTGTTTCAGTCCTTCTTCAGGGGTGTAACAGAAAAGAGAAATTCATCTAAAGGGATGTAAGACGATAATTAACTTAGCATAACGTGTAGATGTGTATGTAAGTATCCATTTTAGGTTAAATGATCAATAGATCACTTACCTGGTATGTTTCGTTGATTTTTGAAAAAAACACAGGAGAAGCTCAAAAATACATAGAATAGCATTGGATAGTTTAGTGTTGGTAAGGTTGCTGTTTTTTTAAAAATTATGGTTCTCACTAGGTAATATTGCTTAACAGTGATTCCCATTCAAGGGGTGTGTTGTTTCCCCTACCCCCGTCCTTCCCGGATGCGTGCAGGCCAGAGCGGTATACTGAGGTAAAGAGAGGAGACCCTATGAGTAAAACGAGCTCAAAGAAATTTAAAGAGATAACAAATTCTTATTTGGTGTTAATATTGAAGGAAAATTAATTCTTTGGGGCATGGGGCTACCAATTATAGTAGCAAAAAAGAAATTATATAAAAATATTCTATTATAAAAATAAATGAATACTGAATAGTAAAAAAAATTCAAAGAGTAGATGAAATTCTCTACATACGTGTGCATGCGCGGTTGTTATTGTTAGTCCGCAGCGTGACGGCGAGTCAGACGCCGTCACGCTGGAGAGGTTTAAAAAGCGGGGTTTTCCCCGCTAGTTTCTGTCATTCCCCTCCGATACGCTGGGCAGATAGACGTTCTCTACGCTAGTGCTGTCACAATTGCTTCTGACCACTACAAGTAAGTTCTTTTGTTGTTCTTTCACTTGCTTATGAAAAACTTACTATCTATCTTATGCATTCAAACCTAGTCCATTTTATGCTTGCATTTATAGGCTCTTTGCGGTAGGCTGCAGGCGTTTCTCCAGGCTTGATTACCCACCACTTGTTTGTGGGTGCTCTAATCCTGTATGCTGCCCATTTTCCGGCTGTCATCCTGCTGCATGTAAAGAACCATTCATATGTACATACAGCAATCAGGCTTTCTACCATCCTTCGGATGTGATTTCTGTTTTCTGAGAATTGATTCTACTTACCACATTTAAGGTATTTAATTATATCCTTATCCCGGATGCTCTCACCCCTCTTTACATTGTCAATGTTAGCCTACTTTATCCACTTAAGTTTGATACTGATTTTTGTAACACCCCTGTATTTGATTTTTCTCCTTTTTTAGAGAATTTCATCTACTCTTTGAATTTTTTATCCCTCTCTGCATGCTTCTTCAGTGAGGTGCGGACTGGAGGGCAAAACATCTGCCATGCACAAATCTATTTTTTATTATACATCTCCCTTTCCTTACGGATAAGATCAAAAAAGAAAGGAAATTTGTGACGTGGTGTGGTGTGTGTTTTTTTTTTATATATACAAAGCTAGAATATAAATCTATATATTGTATTTTTTTGTTTGCATGGTTTATATATTTCTCCTTTTGACCTAACCGATATACTTTATGATTGTAAATTTACTAGCAGACATAAAATTCTTATTATGTTTTTTCTACCTTATAGTTGATCAAATACCACAGTATATCTCCTGAAGAAGCTTAAGAAAGCGAAACATGTTGAGAAAGTGGTATCAACCTCTGTATCAATGAATTATTTGTTTTGTAAACATACTTTAGTGTTTTTGACTTATGTCTGTCTCCCGTTTTTAAAGATTGTCAAATAAAAGATCCTTTTATTCTATCTTTTCTACCTTATTTATCCCAGCACCGTTAAAAGTCCCGGGGCCAGCCCATGGCCTCAATGTCCCTTTCCTTTACAAACGTATTTTCTGGGATGTGGTGCTCTTGATTTTTCCTCCTTTCCATTTTTTCTTATTAAATCCTGGCTCATTTTTAACAACCTAATTAAGCTCTGTATCTTTCTCAAATCAGTATTTATTGCATTCATGCAATAACTGTTATTAAAATTGGATAATATTATATGGAATGTCCATATGGATGATTACAAAGTGTTTTAAACGCTAATTATCCAGTGTGAAAAGACCTATGAACCCTCTTAAACCTATGGCTTGTAACATTTTATCTGTTATTACTACATAACAATTAATAGCCTACAGGCTAAAGGGTCAGCCCACCCAAAATGATATTCACAGCACTTGTATTTCTAACATTCACATAAAACTCAAGCTCAACCACTGCGATGGACAGCCCCGAGCTGGCCATAAATGGATCAAAATGTGTCTGGTTCAGCAGGGGCTGGCCAAATTTCAATCCATATAGGTCTGTTCCCATTAGAGAGGAGGAGTCCTGCTGTGAGGATATAATAGCGCAGTGAGAAAGAGTCTTCCATCCACCTTACCTGTGTGGATGAGGTTTTTTTAACAGCCCATATGGCCAGCTTAATACTAAATCTGTCTTGTATTTCTTAGCTTCTTATTGACCTTTGTGAACTAAAACTAAATTGAGAGGCTGAAGTTACCTTTTTTTGAACCTTAAACTATATGTTATCCCTAACAGTAAAATTCTCTTTTTTATTACCATTATATCTGATTAAAATGTAATTAGAGGTTATTTTGATAACTATTCAACAGGGGAAAATAGTACCTGTTGATCCAGCTGGAAATCTTGTGAGCTAATAACCTGCTTTTTTCTACCTCTGCTATATTATTAGTTACTATTTTTTTCAGTTCTTCCTGTAGACTACAAAATACCTATCCCAGTATAAAATTGCTCCTACATAGATACAGCACAGATCAAAATGTGTCACTGGCAGAACCACCAGATGAGGATAAAGGAAAAAAAATAGAAAAAAAAAGAACTAATAAAGCTACCACATCTAAGGACTGGAATATGTCTCCTTTGTGTATCCTAGAAGCATATCTATGAATTAATGTCAATATGCATTCAATATATACGAGGTCTGACAAAAAAGACTAACCCTATAGCTCAGGAAGCAAGAGTGGGAGGGGAGAGACAATAAAAAGGGTTAGAGAACATGTTCTAACCTCTCACAGTGAAACAAGGCTCAACTCAATCGCTTCACTCAGTATGAGTGAATGTGTGCTAAAATATAGACATTTTCTAACCCTTGGTCAGAAAATGTCAGGGTCCAAGAGTGAACAATCAGTTAACATCAAGTTTCCTTGGAAACTAAAGAAATATACGACAGAAACGTTTCACCCGATTGGCAAGACCTGGTTCCCTGTGACTTTCCCAAAGATCAAGTTGGTGCTCAAAGGAACTAATTGTATGTTATTAGAAGATGTGAAAGCAAAAATGATGGACATAGTTAAGAGCCTTTCAGAAAATGATCTGTGGAATTGCTTTGAATGTTGGCAGCTTCGTATGCAACCATCTGTCAACTCAGAAGGTAACTATTTTGATTTGTTAAATAAAAAAAGAGTACAGACTTAGTCTCTTTTTTCTTTTTTTTTGAACATGGTCCTGAAGCACTTTTGTAAGGTGGAAATAGGCTGTTATGCAAGCATCAAGACCATAAAAGTACAATATTTCAGGCATAGTCCTTTCCTCAAGTGCTGACTACTTACTGCCTACTTTTTCAATCCTGTCCAATCATTCATAAAGCAATAAAGTGACACATGAGCTACTTATTTATGAGGAATTATGTTTACCCAACCTTTTACATTTTATTTTTAAACTACTGACAAATCATGGTAAATTATCAAGCAAGTTCCAGGAACTCCTAAACCTTTAAGTGAATGCATTATTGTAAACTTTTAGCACTGATTTTAGCTTTTACTTATAATTCATTTCCAGGAGAAATGCTTTCAGAAGTGTATTTACTGCTGCATTTATGTGAAATAAATTGCCAACAAGCCATTTCAGATTTCTATTTCAAATACATTTTGGCTAATTATTTTCTTATTTTAACATAAAGTTAAATTGACTGGTCTACCCATCCCTGACTGGGCACAGCCAGCATTTCTTTTGATTAAGCTTTTACATTATAAATCACAGACCTTGGAGACATAATGGACATCCGTAGGGGACTAGTAGCAATTTTTATAAGTGTAACAATGCATGTCACTTTTCTGTTCAGAGCCTGCTGTGTGTAAACAAAACATGAAAAAACAAAACCAGTACCGGGTCCTTTGTTTCTCCTTTCTTCCTATTATTTAAACATCTGCAACCAAACTGAGGAAAACACACTTTTGTAATAAACTGTCACAGACTATCTACGGGAGGTGAGGAAATGATTGCTACATTGATTTTGTTCTCTATTTGATTAATGAAAAAGACCAACGTTCAGTCATTCAATATATATTGTGTTAATTCCCAATGATTTTATTCAAAGTGCAGTTTATATTCCTCCTTCATGTCCATTTAGGAAATATATCCCTATTCATATGCACAATATTCTTGTTCATACTGGAACCAAATATGTTTGGTATACAGGAATCTTAATCCATTTTTCTAGCATGGCATCGTGCCTTTGTGTGTCCCATGCAACTGCCTCTGCAGCTGTCCCCTGGTGTCAGGACTGGACTGCATCTGGATGGTGGGTGCCTTAGCTTGTCTGTTGTACTGCAGGTACCATCTGCAAAGTACAGTCATTTAAAGGAGTAGAGGCATGCAGAGAGGGGCTGTATGTGCTTGAGCACTTGTACTTTGTTTTGCTGCCTCCCCAGATAAGGGATGACTTGGTCAAGGATACTAGTATTCTTTATAGTCTTGTCACCCTCACTCACCTTTCAACAGACTTTAGAGAGCTGTAGTCCAACTGTTACTTTTGTAGCTGCTTATGTTTACTGAATACGATTTCACAGTTCTTGTGCAAAACAGGAAATTGCATGACTTGTTTTCACAAGATCCCTGGGAGCAGTTTCATGTATTTGATGAGCTACCTTCTAAAAGCATTGTCAACATTATCTGAGGTCTGCTGGAGAGCAAGTGAGGGAAGAAAGGTTAAAAATCCAGAGAACCACCAATGAACCAATTGTTCTTCAGCTTTAGCACTCTGCTGATAAGGTACTAATAAAGAGGGACAAAGAATCATGGTAGGATGTACATTAATTCCATTCTTATTATATATCTGGTTTAAAATTATGCAATGAAATGAGGGTATCTTCATCTGTTACTATAGTTCAGTGGAATTGGTTTTAATTCTTGAATGCCCATTTTTATAAAAAAATACTGCATGCATTCTAGTTTGATATTTGCTAAAAGCCTAAAAGCTAAACGCCTATCTCCAGGATGTTAGCAACCATCAATTTCCCTCTAGTCACTGGTATGAAAAGAAACAGTCCAAACACAGATTTTACTTTATCTGTTGCTGCAGTCACATGATGCCACCAACCTGATCATTCTTCTTTCTTCTGCTTACTTCTGGTCATGCCTCTTCAGGTGTTCATGTCACCGCCTGTGTCATGTGGACACTTCCTAGTGAAGGCGGTGACACATTCAGTGGTGGTGAACTCTCACATAAACTCCAGAGACAGGAAAACTCACAGAGGCAGCAATGAAACCAGTTCCCAAAAAGATAACAAGAAAACTATGATTTTGATCCATTATATTGTGGGGTGGCTTACAAAGAGGTGTTTGGGATCAAGGTGTTTGGGATTGGGTTTTAAACAGATATCATCCTTGGCTTTTAGCGCTAATATCATGTTGATTACAAATTTTTGTTGGGTCCGTAAGTCCCAACATGTCACTGTGTAGGTTGCCCAGTCTGAAACTACAAGCTACTACTACATTACATGCAAACTGTGGCTTCAATTTGCCAGTACTTGGTGGGTATGCATGGTCACAATATGGTAAAGAGATGTTCATCCTGGTATGCCTTTTACTGAAAATATATGAGGGTGAGAATATTTATCTACGTGCTATTTCTATAAATTGTGATAGAAACAACAGTAGAGAACATACAGTTACATTATTTCCAACATTGTCCCCTTGCTTTTCAATGCACTTGTTTGAGCATTCCACAAGCTTGTATATGGCCTCAGGAAAAACTGTATTTGCTTTGTCCCTCAGCCATGTATGCAATGTTTCTTTCAGATGTTGGTCTGTGCAAATCAATGACCTCTTTGGGCAATTTTAAGTGGACCAAACTGTAGGTAATCCAAGGGAGTGAAATCTGGACTAATACCCCCAAAAAAGCATTTGAACAGTGTGGATGACAGTGTGTGGGCATGCATTGTCATGCAACAAAACACCTTTTGACAGTAGGCCTTTGCTTTTGGTTCAAATTGCGGACTTGTCGCATAGTATCTCACTGTAACATGCACTGTTTATTGTTGTTCTCTTTTTCAATAAAGTAATGCCTTTGTGAGTACCAAAAAACTGTTAACATCACCTTTCCTGTGGACAGTTGAGTTTGAGTTTCTTCTTGACTGGGGTCTTTCATCCCATACTCTGGCATTTGCTTTCCAGTTCAAAGTAATGGATCCATGTTTCACCTCCAGTGACTATTCCTTTCAAAAAAGCTTTACTTACATTAGCATAGCTGCCCAGTGAGCTGTTTTGACATTGAACATCTTCCTGCTTCTATTTTATTAATTCAGCGAATCTGCCCTTCCTCTATCTCTCCTCCTCCACCAGTCATCAATGGGACAGAAAACAAAGCCTTGCTTTGAAGTTCACCTACACACATGCAAAACAGGTCATGGTAAGTCAAAAATAAAATATCAGCTTCAGATTGCCTATAAGTAATCAGTATAATTGTATCATAACTAACCATTGTTGTGTGGTGATATCACTTAGCTGGTATGTAACATCCTTGTATATATACAGTCAGGTCCATAAATATTGGGACATGACACAATTCTAATCTTTTACAATGGATTTGAAATGAAACGCACAAGATGTACTTTAACTGCAGACTTTCAGCTTTAATTTGAGGGTATTTACATCCAAATCAGGTGAATAGTGTAGGAAATACTACAGTTTGTATATGTGCCTTCCACTTTTTAAGGGACCAAAAGTAATGGGATAGATTAACAATCATCCATCAAACTTTCACTTTTTAATACTTGGTTGCAAATCCTTTGCAGTCAATTACAGCCTGAAGTCTGGAATGCATAGACATCACCAGATGCTGGGTTTCATCCCTGGTGATGCTCTGCCAGGCCTCTACTGCAACTGTCTTCAGTTCCTGCTTGTTCTTGGGACATTTTCCCTTCAGTTTTGTCTTCAGCAAGTGAAATACATGCTCAATCGGATTCAGGTCAGGTGATTGACTTGGCCATTGCATAACGTTCCACTTCTTTCCCTTAAAAAACTCTTTGGTTGCTTTCACAGTATGCTTCAGGTCATTGTCCATCTGCACTGTGAAGCATTGTCCAATGAGTTCTGAAGCATTTTGCTGAATATGAGCAGATAATATTGCCCGAAACACTTCAGAATTCATCCTGCCTGCTGCTTTTGTCAGCAGTCACATCATAAATAAATACAAGAGAACCAGTTCCTTTGGCAGCCATACATGCCCACACCATGACACTACCACCACCATGCTTCACTGATGAGGTGGTATGCGTTGGATCATGAGCAGTTCCTTTCCTTCTCCATACTCTTCTCTTCCCATCACTCTGGTACAAGTTGATCTTAGTCTCATCTGTCCATAGGATGTTGTTCCAGAACTGTGAAGGCTTTTTAGATGTTGTTTGGCAAACTCTAATCTGGCCTGTTTTTGAGGCTCACCAATAGTTTACATCTTGTGGTGAACCCTCTGTATTCACTCTGGTAAAGTCTTCTCTTGATTGTTGACTTTGACACACATACACCTACCTCCTGGAGAGTGTTCTTGATCTGGCCAACTGTTGTGAAGAGTGTTTTCTTCACCAGCGAAATAATTCTTCGGTCATCCACCACAGTTGTTTTCTGTGGTCTTCCAGGTCTTTTGGTGTTGCTGAGCTCACCGGTACGTTCTTTATTTTTAAGGATGTTCCAAACAGTTGATTTGGCCACACCTAATGTTTGCTATCTCTCTGATGGGTTTGTTTTGTTTTTTCAGCCTAATGATGGCTTGCTTCACTGATAGTGACAGCTCTTTGGATCCCATATTGAGAGTTGACAGCAACAGATTCCAAATGCAAATAGCACACTTGAAATGAACTCTTGACCTTTTATCTGCTCCTTGTAAATGGGATAATGAGGGAATAACACACACCTGGCCATGGAATAGATGAGCAGCCAATTGTTCCATTACCTTTGGTCCCTTAAAAAGTGGGAAGCACATATACAAACTGTTGTAATTCCTACACTGTTCACCTGATTTGGATGTAAATACCCTCAAATTAAAGCTGAAAGTCTGTAGTTAAAGCACATCTTGTTTGTTTCATTTCAAATCCATTATGGTGGTGTATAGAGCCAAAAAGATTAGAATTGTGTCGACGTCCCAATATTTATGGACTTGACTGTACATTTAGCCCCTATTAGGGCTGATTCAATAAAACTAAAAATTTTTGTTTTTGCCCATAGCAATTAATTAGGTTTCACCTTGAAGTTTATGAAAAGATCAAACTAAGAGAAACCACTGTAATTTATTTGTTCATTTTCTTTTTTGTCAGATTTTAAATAATCAGCCCATTATCTCTAGACTTTAAAATGATATAATAATTTCAATATAAATATTTTATTATATACATGATGCACCTATTAATTAATATTTTGCCCTTATGTACAATCACTTTATTGGCAGAAAATTTGTAATACCTGGAATATAGAGCACTATAAAACAGATTTCATTGACACATTCCAAAAATGTAAAAAACACATTTTTATTACTTGTAAACAAGAGTCAATTTAGCAATGGCTGGAACTCAGGATAATTTCGGTCTAGCCAAGAAACAGATGAAATTGGCAGACCATTTGGCTGTACAATGTTTTTTTTTTTATTTTCCATGCAAATCAAATCAGCCTGCTTCCACTAACGCTCATCAAATACTAGAACTTGGTCCAATCATACAGTGGCTGTTGGGACACATATTCACTTGATAAATAAAGTCTTGTATTTTTTCAATTGACATTAATACAAACATTCTAAACATTCAGTATACACATATGGGAAGAACAGTGGGCGAGCACTGTCAATGCAAAATGAATCATTTTTCCTTGAATCATTTAGTTGCTCTACAGCCAATGGTTCATGAGAAAAAGCCCTACTTTTTAATATATTAAAGATTCTTCTCAGAACATTACTGAAATAAACAAGAGCATGTGTCTGTCTGGAAAAAGCTATAAAAGTTAATTCAGTTAGGAAAAAAACAAACATCAAATTAGGCTAATGACTTAATATAATATACGGCACACATTATGCAACTTTGCTGAATACAGTAACAGGCAGCACAGAGGTCACAGATATAACACTCGTCCCTCTGGGCTCCATAAACTTGATATAATACACAGCACAAAAATGACAAGACTCATATTTCTTCAAAGGCTCACTCACTGTGTTAACGCACCCTGGAAACTGGAAGTCCTAAAGAGGAAGCTCACCCTTCCCCAATAAAATACAGTTCCTATGTCCTTTACCTATTCTGTTATTTCCATGCAAGACGAATAAACCTAAAAGCTCCGTGGACCCAGCGTTGTGCTCTTTCATCTCGTACATGTCTCATTCCATTTTACTACCTTTCTTTTATACATTAGCTAGGGCCAGCTGTCTTCTCTGGGTTCTTGTAGCTGGCTGCCTGATGACAAGGTGGGGAAGCCTGCAGCGTTTTGGAATATGTGACATCAGTATCCCAGGAGGCTGCAGGAAGGCTGACACATATTTCTCACCTAGACAAAAATGGAGGCAAGAGGAGGTACAACCTTGAATAGCGAAAAAAAAAAAAAAAAGGCTCACTCCAATAGCCTCCACTCCCCATAGCTGTGAACAGCAGTCCACACCCATCCACACCGAAAACAATTTCTACAGAATAAAAGAAAAATTGTGAAAAATTGCAGAAAATGCAGAAAAGCATTTGAACAGTGTGAATGACAGTATGTGGGCATGCACTGTCATGCAACAAAACACCTTTCGACAGTAGGCCGCTGCTTTAGGTTCAAATTGCAGTTGTTAATTGAATGGCACATTTGAACTTTAATGAACTGTTTTTAGAGCTTTTGCCTGGCAAGTGTAAATTGCTTCATGACCTGAACATATTTCTTTATCCTAAAGTCAAATATTTATATGTGTCTGTCTTAGTGCCACTCATCAGGATAAACATGTTGAAAAGCAGCATTATTTGGATGGTCAGTGTGCAGCTCATCAGTCCTTAGATGTGGTTTTCTATTGACCAGTTCATTCTCTATTGATCATTCTAGAAACCTTGTGTCCTTGTAACTTTGTGTGTACTGAACTGAAATGTCAAACATGATATCTGCCTTCCCAGAATATCTTCTGTAAACCCCTCTAGGTACTGGTGATGAGGAAAGGGAGGTGCTTGTAGTCCAAATCAGGTGTGCAGCCTAGGGTGACAACTGCTCCTGTATAGATACAGAGCAGTAAGAAAGCACTGTATTCCTAGGCCAGAGAGCATGTTATTGACAGGATCATCATGTCAAAAAAAAAAACAAAGGGAAATAAGACTGAAAAAAAGAATGTGCGAATGTACGTCACCGGCGACTCACTGCTGCTGGGATTACGCACAGTGGGGGCTGATGAGTGAGTACTGAGGACTCGTCCGCCGGCACCTGCCAATCATTCGATAAACAGCCAGAACAGGAGTCTGCCTATGTAAACAAGGCAGATTGCCATTCTGTCAGTAGGGAAGGCATGGATCCTGTGTTCCTGCAAAGCATCCGTGTCTTCCCTTAGTAAAAGCACCTCCCACACAGTACACAAACACTAGCTAGGCACCCAGTTAACCCTTTCATCGCCCCTGATATTAATCCCTTCCCAGCCATTTTCAATAGTACAGTGACAGTGCATATTTTTAGCACTGATCACTATATTAGTGTCACTGGTCCCCCAAAAAATGTCAAAAGTGTCAGTTAGTGTCCGATTTGTCTGCCGCAATATCGCAGTCCCACTATAAGTGGCTGATCGCCGCCATTACTAGTAAAAAAAAAAATACATAAATAAAAATTCCACAAACATATATCCCATAGTTTGTAAATGCTATAACTGTTGCGCAAGCCAATCAATATATGCTTATTGGGATTTTCTTTACCAAAATAAGTAGTAGAAAACATATTGGCTTAAATTGATGAATAAATGTAATGTTTTACATTTTGTTATTGGATATATTTTATAGTAGAATGCAAAAAAATTGGTTTTGTTTTTTCTTTCAAAATTGTCGGCCTTTTTTTGTTTATAGCGCAAAAAATAAAAACCACAAAGGTGATCAAATACCACCAAAAGAAAGCTTAGTTAAAGTAACGCAGTGCTGAATCACAAACAATAGCCTGGTCATGAAGGGGGGTAAATCTTCCGGAGCTGAAGTGGTTAAAGTGTAACAAAATGATAGCACTGGGGTTATGTTTATATCCTGAATCACATGTGTTTTTCCATAAATCAAAATTATACTCATATGGTAAATTGATTCTGCTCACACTGACCCTAAATTGCGTAAGGTAACGCAGGGATGTCCAAACTACGGCCCTCCAGCTGTTGCGGAACTACACTTCCCATGAGGCATTGTAAAACTCTGACATTCACAGACATGACTAGGCATGATGGGAGTTGTAGTTCCTTAACATCTGGAGGGCCATAGTTTGGACACCACTGAGCTAAAGGAACATTTCAGCTTCCACTAGGAGAAGACTGATAAAAGTGGTATGATGTTGTTGTTGAATTGCTGGATGTTTGTCCTATTTATAGTAGGCTCATTACATAAATTATGAATACATAAGAATCATTTAGTTGTGGGGGGAAAGAACTATGGTGAATAGAACATTAAAGTCATATGCTCTGAGATCCTCTGCTTTAAAGATTCTCAGATGATCTACTTTAATTTCACTTAGGCTTCCCTTGCCAAAACCATACATATACAGACATATAGTTACATAATTACATAGTAACATCCTCATCTTTTATGTGGGCAATGTGCTCTGATTTTGCCTTTTTACTATTAATGTATCTGAAAAAATGTATTCAGATTTTTTTTTTACTCTCCTCCACTATATGTCTCTCATAGTCTTTTTTGGCCGCCCTGATTGCATTATTACACGTCTTATTACATTACTTGTAGTGTTGGAATGCTGTTGATGACCCATTCCCTTTATATTGTTTAAAGGTCATTTTTTTCTCTTTAGTGAGGCTTTCTACATTACGGTTTAGCCTCCCAGGTTTCACCTTTGCTCTTCTATATTCATTGCCCATTGGAATGCACTGTGTGATACCTTTGTTTAATATGCTCCTAAAGCAATCTTATTTTTCTTCCGTGTTCAATGTATCTAGGATTTGGTTCCAATTGATGTCATGTAGTAATGCCCGCAGTTCAGAAAAATTGGCTCGTTTGAAATTTTGTGTTCTTGTGCTTCCCTCGTGCCTCTTTTTTTTATATTTTATGTTAAATGTGATCATCCTATGATCGCTAGATCTCAAATTGTCCTGTACTTCCACATCTGAGATCAGGCTAGGATAATTTGTAATTAATAAATCTAGCAGGGCATTCTTTCTGGTTGGGGAATCCACCAATCGGGACATGAAGTTGTCCTGTAAGGCATCATAGTGAGGAATTTTTGAATAACTTCACTACATCCACTGGACTGCTGTATTCAGAGGATGCCCCACTTTTACATTGTGGTGCAATGATTGCACCAAATTCAAAACAAAATACTAACAGTTTGTATCGTAGAAAAGGGGAGCTAATTAGGGCTGACTCTCTTTTGGCATAGAAAGATAGACCCTGGTTCAGACAGATTTTGCAAAGTGTCTTTTATGTGTTCTAAAAGTGGGGCAGTATGCACCAAATTCAAGTACAACTTCTAGACAGGTACATGAATTTGGTGCAAGCTGTGCCACTTTTACAATGTATGCAAGAAGCTTTGCAAAAATCTGTCTGCACCAGTCTCTAGAAATTCCATAGCTTAAAGTGGAGTTCCACCCAAAAGTGGAACTTCCACTCATCAGATTCCTCCCCCCCTCCGGTGACACAGTTGGCACCTTTCAGGGGGGAGGGGGGTACAGATACCTGTATATTACAGGTATCTGTACCCACTTCCGGCATAGATAGCCGCAGAATCTGCGGTTATTTACGCCACTTCCTGCGCCCTCCCCGCTGCCTGCTGGGAAACACACGGGTCCCAGAGGCAGCAGGGACCATCTGTATTGCCCTGCGTGACTCGCGCATGCACAGTAGGGAACCGGGAAATGAAGCCGCACGGCTTCACTTCCTGATTCCCTTACCGAAGATGGAGGCGGCAGCACCCGAGGACGGAGAGACGGTTCGGCCTCGGGTGCCGACATCGCGGGCGCCCTGGACAGGTAAGTGTCCATGTTTTAATACTGCAGCTGCTGACTTTTAAAAAAAATTTTTCGGCGGCGCTCCGCTTTAAGTGCAATGTAGTGAAAACTGGTGATCAACTGTAACACAGCAGTGGTAAGTGGGTAAAGGAGGGTTAATATAATTTTGTGAGATTGGTGGTTACCATAGTTACCTTTCAAACGTTCCACCAAAATAGTTATCTGTGCTGGTGGAGTACTGACATTAAAGAAAGCATTGTTTTAAGGTATAAATAACATTGTTCTATCTATCTATCTATCTATCTATCTATCTATCTATCTATCTATCTATCTATCTATCTATCTATCTATCTATCTATCTATCTATCTATCTATCTATCTATCTATCTATCTATCTATCTATCTATCTATCTATCTCTCTATCTCTCTATATATCTATCTATCTATCTATCTATCTCTCTATCTCTCTATCTATCTATCTTTCTACCTGCCATAATATTTTATTTCAGTTTATTCACACAGTCTGGCACTCTATATAACTAGATGATGGTGTAATTGTTCAGACAATGAGCTTGGAAGCTTCCTGTACTATTTCCAAGCTTTCTGCCATCTCCAAGTTGCACGTCATTATACAGATATATAGCAGATATGTAGCATGTACTGGTTTTAAAACCTTTAACAATTTTCTTACCATGATTTTAACAAATCCCAATAGAATCTTTGTAGTGTCTGACCACTTTTTTTATTTACCATTAGATAAAGAAATAATTTGATGATACAAATAGCAGAAAATCATATTTATTCCATGATAAGAAAATGGTTGACTGGTTACATTGGTTTATGCCAATTTTCACAAATACATGTTTAACTTATTGCAAGGAAGACCATGTCCATTACTGAACCATAAATAGCTATACCTGTCCAGATCACAACCATTTTAAATATCCCCCTTTTTCGAAAGTGCAAATAGTGTTTTTCCAGCAGAAGCAAGTCAACTGAGAATAAAGTTACTGTTTGGCAGATAAATGATATATTAAGGCATTAATTAACCTTTTTTAATAAAAATAATTAATGCACATCTTTTTTTACAGGTAAATAAAAATGTGCATTTATTTATTGATTTTACTTGGAGCCTGGAAAGCATTGCACCTGCGATCAGCAGATGCCATGCAGAACTTCTGCAGACTTGTCAGTGTATTTGTCTGCTCGTACCTCGTACGGGCAGGCAGATACACACTGACAGGAAGAGACAACGAACTACAATAGTGCTCAATAGCGCCATGGTAGTTAATTGAGAACTACAAGCCAACAGTTGCAAAGATTGTTGGGGCTTGTAGTTTCCCCTTTAACAGAGGATATTTTCAAACAGTGACAATGGGTGCCCAGAAAAGATGAATGCCCGCTGACACCGGGGGGAATCCTGGAACATGTTACATGACAAATGCATATGACTATCAGAAGCACTTACAATTGCCTCATAGAGAATCCTAAAATGGCCTGATCCTCACCAGATGTCACAAGCAATATATGAATTTGAGTGCACCACTTGTAAAAATCAGGCCATTATCCCTGTACTAAATTGCAACTAACCTTAAAATACCAAATCCTAAAATACCAAATCAGTCACTCATATTTCTCATATTTAGTTTGTTTTTACATTTTGCATTTCGATCAATGAGGCAGATGCTGAAAAGAGAGACAGGTGTGATCGAAATTTTGTATGATAAAAGAAAGGACATTGCATAAGAAGAACCTAAGCAATGTTTAGACATACTGATAGTATACTTTTTTTTAACACAATCAGTCAACTTGGTTGGGTCCATTATGCCTTGTTTAATCTAAATCAAGGACAGCTGTTTTACTAGCTTGAGCTACAGGACAATATAGAAATGTAGCCCAAAAGACAGTTATGAAATACTATAGAAAGCACAAGCAATATTGCTGAGCAGTTTCTATCCTCGTTGTACAGTTTTGGTGCAAAGCACTATCTTTTTATGTATAAAGCCTTCTCAAAAATATTCTATGAGAATACAGGCTGATTCTGAATGTTTGATCTGAATTTGTACATCTGGTACACACTGTGGGGAAAGTGAAACCAGTGTACAGGAAATTTCCTGGCAAATCAAAGAGCTTTTCAGCTGTTTTAGTGATGGTACTGTTGGTCAAAAAAACAAAACATCATTGTAACACAGAGCTAAGAAGTATTATCTAAGGACATGGTGTTGAAAATGATATATAGAGGTATATGTTTACTTACAGTATGTTATGCATTTTAGTAAATTATTTAGCATCCCAACCATCACAACAGAAATATTGGTATGATCTGCATTATCTTTTCAAAGCTGTGCACCAACCAAACATCTATCCCCACAAAGAATGCTGACTCTAACATATCCCTGCAACCAATAAAAAAACAAAAAATGATGTGGTCATGTGATGCACAAGGTCCTATGTCTTCTCGCTTACTTACTGTGGAGTGGAAATGGCCTTCTCCAGATACTGTACCTACACCACTGCCTGGATGATGTGAATTCTTCCATTTGGCTGTCCAGTGGTAGGTTCCTCTCAGGCTTTGTAAGGCTACAAGGTGTGACGACATCAGACAGGGAAAAGGTCAGCAAAGGCACAGACTGCAGCGCTGGATTTTAGTTATTGGGTTTACACATACTTTACGCTTGCAAGTAAAATTTTATAGCATTCCTTTTGACTGTGGACTCATTTACACCAGCCCTGATGAGCTGCATTGGGCTACATTGTAACAATGTATCACAGAGTTTGTGCACAGTGAACACCAGCTTAAACATTTTATGACCACCATAACAAGAAGGGGATCCCGTTGTTTAACAATTATATAACATTATGATTTTAATAAAGTAAAAACATGAGCATGTACTGGTGACATGTTTTTCTAAAAAATGTATACATCAAGCCGCTTGTAAGCAAGATGTCTGCACAATCTGGTTGCATGACTATTCTAAATCTTCAAGATGAGCACCCCATATTACTATATTTGCATTATTTCACCCCCTGTCATGGTATAGGGACAATTAGGGAAGAATTTTGTCATCACAATAATAATAATTCATGGACTCCAGCCACCTCTACAACTGTGTGCCAAATAGGCAAGTATACACTGCCTTGGTGTCAGTTGCAACAAAATAATGTAGGAATAGAAGAAAACTGATCACAAATATCAAATCTGTACTGGCATTACTCCTCAAAACTCTGAAACCATATTTAACCATTTTCAGATAATGGACTTGTCTGTATTTAAAGGGGATGCTCCATGCAAAAAGAACAATAAAAAAGCAGGGTCCCCCCCCAAAAAAAAATCCATTCTAGACACTTTTTGGAGTATGCAGTCTTGCTGGCAAGGAAAAGGGAGAAGGGAGCATGTCTTGATAAGAACAAGGGCTGCTTTCCCATTACCCTAGCCCGGTGATTTTGGGGGTCTGTGGGAGGTGACTTGTCAGAATGTGGAAGTCCCCTTTAAATAATGGGAGCTTCTAGATACTGCCCCAATATGCAAAAGGGGTATAAGGGGTACTCCAGTTACTCATTCACAAAAGAAGATCAAATAGTAAATAAACACATCACACCATGACCAAAGTCCTTTATTAAAAAACAAAAATGTCCCACAAAGTAATTCTGTTGTTAATCACATTTTTCAGCAATGTAGATCCATGTCAGCCATGATCCACAGTGATTCTGATGACCTGCCACTAATAACGGTTGTCAGCCCTACAGCTGCATGTAAACCAGAGGTCCAGAGCATCATTGACTAAAATGGTCATAACCATATTCAGTTAATGACATGGGATGCCTGCTGGCTTGTTTACAATTTGTAACAACTGGCAGACAGAAGGATAAAGATTCCCAGGAGGCCACTTGCCCTGTAGAATGCAATGATCCTGTGCAGCTGCTAGTGTCTTAGTAACCAATGATACTAGTGGCCCAAAAAGCAGGAAGTTAGATATTTAATAGCGGTATTAATAAAACTGAAAAAAATTGACTTCCTGCTGCAGGGCCTAATCAACCATGCCTACTCCCACTGACAACAGGCCCTACCACAAATTCCCTTTTCCCGTTTAACATGAAATTACCCTTCTTGCAGTTACTTCTGCACCCTATCATTTCCTTTCTTTTCCTACTTCTAAGCTATAGTTCTTTCATCATTTCCCTTTTATTGTTATTTTTGTATAGCAAATATAAAATTAACATAGGATATAAAATTACTACACAAGCCATATTGTAATTTATTGCTGTTCATACTGCAAAAAAATCTTCCATTTTCATACTGCAACACTGTAATTTTCTGTAAAATGCAATGTAATATGGCAATCTGGAGGCATTCTGTACACAGTTGGTGTACAGGACACTGCTTGGGTGAAGAATTCTGCACTAAGTCAGGTTTTAAGCATCCTCTGCAACAAACATTTTATTTCTGGGGAGATACTCCCTAAAGGTTAATCACTTTTGAAGGCATATAGAAACTGCAACTTTTCTCATCTGAACACAGAAATTCAGCTGAATAAAATGAATGAATCACTCCAATTCAGTTTCCAAAGGACATAGCGGGCAAAACAGCATTTTATTAAGAGCAGAAACAGGTAGGAATCTGCAAAGCTTGTTAAAATCCTGGCATTGTTCATTAATTACCTGGGGGGGGTGTAGTTTTTTTTTTTGTTTTTTTACGGCAATAAAGTTGCTCCACAGTTAGTACCACTGCTATCAATATTACTTCTCTGGAATCTGCCTTCAAAGTCCTCACACGTTTGTGCATAGTAGCCTCTAGGTTAGCACATCGCTATCCTGCGCAATCTTCTAAATAATTTTGAGAATGCGATGCAACTTGAGGCACCATGCACAAATGGTGGAATCGCCTGATGTTAAGCAGGCTCTGGACAAAAAATGTTCAAGCTCTTACAAAGTTTATCTATGTCCTGGTTCACACTGGAGTGCTTTTAAATGCAATTTGACATGTTAAATTGGCGGCAATTGCTGTCAATGGCACCGTCCTTTCGGGCTGCAATTTACATTCACATCTGCACAGATGTCTCTGAAATCGTAACCGAAATCGGGACTATCTTGTGGGAGTGAAATCGTGCAAGTTCAGCTGAACTGGCACCGCTTCATTCCCGCAGCTCAGTGTGAACCTGGGCTTAGTCTCTTGCCCGGTGCTTCTCCATCTGCAGTCCCCTTCCCTTATTAAACTCCACCATAAACTGACTACTTATATCTACTTATATCTAATTAGCAAATAAAAACAATAAAGTACTGTCTATGATACTTTTTTTTTTGCACTAACATCCACAATTTTCCACAAGCTTTCAGGGTGTAGAAATGTGTGTGGAAATCTTGCACTAATTATAAGTGTATCACTCCTTGGATACAATGAGATAATGGAAAAAATGTGAAAATGTAAAAGGTTGTGCTGTTTTTAAACAAAGCAGAAACCCTTTAAAAAAATATAGCAAACACAGTGTATCAACTAGTGATAAATAAAGAGTTCAATAAACAAGTGTCCCGTCCATGTGTATCAAAAATGATTCCATTAGTATTCCACCAACTGGATGTGCTATCCACCGTTCCAAGTGATAATAAAGTATAACAATACAAATGAAAATTCAATTGGCCTCTTACCAACTTCCGATGATCTCTAAATTATAAGAGAGCATCTAACACATGAGGTAAGAAAATGCCCGATGCCTGGCCACATCCTCTGTGCGTCTCCTGAACTCCAAGATGGATGGATGGATCCGACAACTCCAGGCTCAGTGCCCCAACACCTCCCACTCTGGACACTGGCTTCACACTGAAAGTATATTCCACAGCGTCCCAGCACAGCCTCCCTCACTCAGAATGATCACTGTGCTTCACCCAGGTGTGCAGGATAAGGGAATACAGAAAGAGAGCCCATCACATAATATGTAAAAACAGGGGGTTTATTTTTAGGCTAAATATGCACTTACAACAGAGATAGTAATATTAGGCAGCAGAGGATGATCCAGTATAGAGATCACAACAAATCTGGATGCTCATTATGCCACAGCTCCCGTCTCCTTCCAACATATTTCCTCTTAACAGGCTACGTTTTTCAGGGTGTACCTCTTTATTCAAGGTCCAAGCAGTACTGATACACAAAGTTTTAGCAAACAATTAAAAAAATTGCTGAGGGAAAAAAACAGAAACAAGCATGCACAGCAATGGTAAACGTGGATATTTGGTAAGATAATGAAAAGAGAGGGTTATAGACTAGGCCATGGAGAAAGTATGTGTGGGGTAAAAATTACAAAGACGAGAGTGGTCATATAACTGCTGGATAGTGATTTAGAAACTTGAGGTTGATATTTAGTCGACGATCCTTTGTGTCAAACAGTATTATCATTCTTAGTTCAAACATTTTCCTTTCCTGAGTATTTTTAAGTTCCCTTTAAGAACTAAAACTTTCATGTCTTCCATAGTGTGGTCTAGTTGTGAGAAATGATGTCCCACATGTGTGCAGAACTCATCTTTCTTATGTTCGTTAATGGTGTGTCTGTAAATTCATTCTTCTTTGTAATTTCTGCCCTGTTTTGTCAGTGTAAGATTGTTGGTTGCATCTGTTGCATTGGATGAACATGCTTTGAAAAAACAATTCAATTTTTAGAGGTGAGACAGAGTTGATTACTTGATACTTACTTATTGGGAAACTAACACATATACTCACTGATTCACATAAACAGTTCCTTGAGCTATGGAGCCCTTGTCTTTATTATGCTCATACCGCGCTTTCTGAAGACAGTCTAATGCCCTGTACACAAAGTCGGACATTGATCGGATATTCCAACAACAAAATCCATGAATTTTTTCAGACGGATGTTGGCTCAAACTTGTCTTGCATATACACAAAGTTGTCGGAAGATCTGATCATTCTGAACGCGGTGACGTAAAACACGTACGTCGGGACTATAAATGGGGCAGTAGCCAATAGCTTTCGTCTCTTAATTTATTCTGAGCATGCGTGGCACTTTGTGCTTCGGATTTGTGTACACACGATTGGATTTTAACTGATCGGATTTTATTGTCAGTAAATTTTATAGCCTGCTCTCAAACTTTGTGTGTTGGAAATTCCGATGGAAAAGTCCAATGGAGCCCACACACGGTCGGAATTTCCGACAACAAGCTCCGATCGCACATTTTCCGTTGGATAGTCCGTCCGTGTGTACGGGGCATAACACTTTTATAGCTACCATCGCCATTGAGGAGAAAACCAAAGGACTGCAAGACTTTTGTTTTTATTTCTCTTAGGCTCGTACCTTGCATTTGTACTTTTCTCTTACTGCTTACAGTATTTTGAGAGCCTTTTCTTCAAGCTTTAACACTTTACATTTCACCAACTCAATATCTATAATAATCAATAGGAGGACTAACATTAACCTTACATATTGCCATGCCACTCTTGGAGACTAGGACACAATAAGAAGACTGGTCATTTTGCAAGGGAGGTTGCACTCTGCAAGGGAATTTTCCCTAGAGCTTAGTGAATGAGGTGACATTTTGGTTTGTAAAGAATACTCAATCGCTTGCAAGGAAAATGAAAGAACAGCATTTTTGCTTGTGCATGATTGGATGATGGAAGTCAGTAGATCTTAACCTTTACTAAGCTCTAAGCTCTTTGAAAGGTGCAACTTCCCTTGCAAAATGATCAGTATTTTTTGTCTTTAGTAAATCAACCCTGATATACCTTGCCTCCCTTTTGTTTACTTCTGATATTTCTTGTTTTAGTGGAGTCATTGGTATGCAACTTGCAAAATATATTTTGGACAATATGTAATGTATGTGAATTTTTCCCTCATTGTTTGTTACTAATGTGGTATCATATAGCCAGACTCTTAGCTGACTTGCTGTGTCCTTGTAAAATGTTAAAGAACTAATAAAAAACATTGAAAATGTAAAATGACTACAGTCATAATAACTGCGGCAGACCGTATTAGAACCCAGGAGGTACTGTAAGTGGATTGTCAAGGTTAGGTATAAATATACTGGTCACACATACTATATAATAGTTTACCTAACTAGGTAGTTTTCGTGAACTTGCTGAGGTAGTCACTCACACATAGCCTAGCTATTGGTAAATCTGATTGATTTCATATATGTTTGGGAGGTCTTTATTTCATAATTTTTTGTGATATTAAAATATTTAAAGGAATAACCTGCTATGTATTTATATATATATGCACCCTACGATTGTTTAACAAATTATAACCTATACTATATTAGTAATTTAGTTGTAAACATCCCCACATTTAAGTTTAGATTTATAAATATCTAATTAACATATAATATGTAAATTAAATACGGTAAATGAAACACTCAATATTTTTAAGAATTCTGCATGTACGACAAAATAATTGTTTGTCGAATCTAGATATAAAAAGAATGTGTTTTGAAGTCTTATTGAAGTCTTTTTTGAATTTTCCCAGAAGCAAACAAAACCATCTGTGAGAACCCGTTTGAGTGTTAGTTTTCTACAATGAAATTCAAAGTACGATTTCCTGTTAGTGGATTATACCATATGTCACTTTTTTCAGCAGTGAAATTATGTAAAAAAAAGGACAATCATTCAAAACATCAAAGTTATCCTTTATTTATTTATTTTGTAGACTGTACCAAAAAATATAAACAACTACTTTACTCCAACCATACAAAGGCTTTTGGATAGGCAGTTCAGAAATCAGTGATTTTTTTTTTTTTTTGCATGAACAATGTCTGCTGTTTATTGATCTAGAACTCTGTCTTTTTAGGGGTTTGTTACAAAACAGATAATTTTGCTGTACTATTTTTCCATCTTATATAACAATCACAGCACTTTTCTCTATGAATGACTGAGTCTTTTGCTAGATTATAGAAAAACTATAATGGTTGTGGATAGATATTATTTTGTTCCTTTTTTTTTTGTTTCTCATGTGTACAAGTTTAGGTTGTATATAATTTTTTTATATAAGATCTTTATTTTACAAATAAGCATTTAATGCAGGCTGCACTTATGATGCATAATGGGTTTTCTAATGGAGAATTGCAGAAGCCTTTATCCTACTGGACTGTGAATATCCATACAGAGCTTGGACAGAAAGGGAATGAAAAGGTGGTAGGAAAAAGTCATTCCTTGGAATTGCTCAACTGTGTGTGTAATATTAGCCTCAGATATTCAACCTGTAAACGGGTTATGAACAAAGCCTAGAATCCTACATACTTGTTTGTAATAGTACATGTGAAATATTTATATGCCATTGGATCGCAATAAAACATACAAAAATACTATTATTATTATACAGGATTTATATAGCGCCAACAGTTTACGCTGCGCTTTACAACATTAGGGCAGACAGTACAAGTACAATACAATTCAATACAGGAGGAATCAGAGGGCCCTGCTCGTTAGACCTTACAATCTAGGAGGGAGGGTCAAGTTATACAAAAGGGTAATAGCTGTGGGGGATGAGCTAATGGAGAAAATAGTGCAGTTGTTAGATGGAGGCAGGATAGGCTTCTCTGAAGAGGAAAGTACTATGCAAAGTATATGATATAAACTATATTGTCAAGAGTATTGGGACGCCTGCCTTTACATGCACATGAACTTTAATGGCATCCCAGTCCTCATTCGTAGTCATTATTGAGTTGGCCCACACTTTGCAGCTATAACAGCTTCAACTCTTCTGGGAAGGCTGTCCAGGAGGTTTAGGAGTGTGCCCTAAAAAAAACATGCCATCAGAACCACTTTAATCACTTACTTACTGGGCACTTAAGTCCCCTTCCTGCCCAGACCAAAATTCAGCTTTCAGCGCTCTCACTCTTTTGAATGACAATTGCACGGTCATGCAACACTGTACCAAATCAAATTTTTTTTAACAGTTTCATAATTTGTTATAAAATTTTTATCCTTCATTGATGTGCGCTGATGAGGCTGCACTAAGGAACACTGATGGGCACTGATGGGAACTGATATGCTGCATTGATGGGCACTGATAGGCGGCACTGATGGGCACTGAGAGGTGGCACTGATGGGCACTGAGAGGTGGCACTGATGGGCATTGAAGGTTGGCACTAATGGGTGGCACTGAAGGGCACTGATAGGTGGCACTGTTGGGCAAAGGTAGGTGGCACTGGTGGGTACTGATAGGTGGCACTGTCAGGTGGCACTGGTGGGCACAGATGAGGCAGCCGCAACTCTCTGTGTGAGGGACCAATGTCCCTCTGAACGAAACCGGTGATCGGCTTTTTTTTCCCCCTCACTCTGACAGTGTGAGAGAAAAAAAAAAGATTACCGATCTTCTGTTTACATCACGCGATCAGCTGTCATTGGCTGAAAACTGACCACGTGGTAAGGGGCCAGGATCGACCCCTTACTCTGACCTGTGATCAGCCGAGTCTCATAGACTCTGTGATTACAGACATGCCGCGCGCCCCCCCCCCCTCAGGGGGCGCACAGGCAGCTCATGCACAGGAATACGTCATATGACAGCTCCCGGCAATTAAGGCCCGCGCTATAGCCGTCATTCGGCTATAGCGCGGGTAGGAGAAGGTTAATTGCCTCTTCTCAATAGAGAACAAATTCAGTTCAACTAATTTTTACTTATAGCTGAGCTCCTTTATACCTCTTACCAGTTTGGTTGCCCTTTGCTGAACTTTCTCCAGTTCTCCAATATCCTTTTTGTGAGCAGGTGACCAAAACTGAACTGCATATCCCAGATGAGGTCTTTTTTACTAATGTTTTGTACAGGGGCAAAACTCCCCCAGCTGCTCTCCTGCTAAAATGTTGGATGCATGTTTTTAGCCCCCTGTGCATAATTTTACATTTATTAATATTAAACTTAATTTGCTAAATTGGTGCCCAATTAAATAGTGCATTGAGATTGACTTGTAAGTTGAAGGTACTCTGTAAATGTGTTATTACAGTACTGTATATACTGTAACTTAGTGTCATCTGCAAACAATCAAATGGTACTTTTAATCCCAAACACTATATCATTTTTAAATATGTTAAAAAGTAGGGGTCCCAACTCTAAAATCTTGGGGTACTTAACCTTAGACTGTTTAGTCTGAATGATATGAATAATTACTTAGCACTCTCTGAGTAATCTTTTAGCAATCTTTTAGCCAGTTTTCTGTCCATTTACTCTAAGAATGATTGAGATGCTGTGAAATGGCATTGCACACATACAAATTTTGCATTAGGAAAACAGGGAAAGTAATAAATTACAATAGGCAGATGCAACAGTAAATCCTCATTTAATCTAAACTCCTGGCACTAGAAAAATGTTAACCACTGAAGACAATGAAGACACCGTACTGACTTTTCTGAATGTGACTGTTGCAAGTGATGCATTAGATTGGTATTTAATAATTATGCAGCATAGAACTGGTAGAATGGACACAACAAAGCAAAAAAAAAACAAAAAACATCTCCATCTCCAAAAATCTAGCAGTATATACAGCATGTCTCCAATGGATAAAAGAGCATTTAGAAGAGGGATCCTTCAGGTTAGGACTATGTCTTGAGTTAACAAAGATTTTTTAAACACAATAAATGCCAACAAACAGCAAAAAATAGGTGCTCCTCACTTATCCATCTCTTCCTAATGTAGTTAATATTATGTAATTATTTTTCTTAGGCATTTATTGGTTTCTGAAAAAAAGTCAATCACTAAAAAGCTAGTCTTAAGGTCAAAGGTCAAGTCCTTTTTATGCAATTTGTTGGCCATATGAGACCAGAGATTCCTGGCCAAGCAAGTGAATGGGCTGTGTGATATGAGAGGTTGGTAAGGATGCAGGGGGTACAAGCATCTGTTGCTTCTTTAGCTGTCACATTCATCCACTCCGAATTCCCTAAATGTTTGGACAGAACACTGAGCTAATCCCTAGTTGTAATACACTAAAACTAGGTTAACACCAGCCCATGCAAAAGGGCAGTCATAGTTGGACTCTCTTAATAAGAACCTGTGACACCCGTTTAGTTGCATAAACCCCCACCACACCAGAAGATTACAGTGGTGAAATGATGTAGTAATTTATTGGCATTCAAATAATCTGAACTGAATTGGCCTTCACCAGAAGTGCTTCAGCACTTGGGCACTAGAATTTTTTATTTTATTAAATGTTGAACATTCTCACCTGAGCATAGTGTCACTAAAGCTTGACGCTTGAATAAGTACATTCAATTCTTTTGAGGCAGAGTAACAAGTTTTGGCTCCAATAGACTTCAGTAAAAGCATATAAGTATGTAATGTGTGTCCTTTTGTGCATTTTCTTGCCAAGTTTTGCACTGGCTAAAAATAAAATAAAAACTAACAAAGACTAACAAAGCACACAAAAATACCTGCACAAACACTTAAAAATAATTGCACCAAAATGATCAAAGACACTCATTACTCAAGTGTAAATACAGCCTTAGTAAGTGTATTTCTAGTTTTGCAGTCAAAGTAATCCCGACTTTTCACACAGCATACCTAAAATGTTTCTTACCTTTTCAATATTTCTGAGAAAAAGGCCTCATAGCAGATTGCAGGAATTTTTGGACAGACTCACATTGTGTCTGTTCCCACACAGACTGGGGACTCAGTGTTGCTGTTGATTGAATGAAAGTTTTCCAGTGTGGCCATTGAGCAGACTTCTGTTGAACAGGGAGGCACACACACAGATCAAAATTCATCCAGTCCTTGCTAAACCAGACAAATTTAGTCCATCAGTACCTACGTATAGGACATTTCCACCAGACAAGGCAGTGTAACCATTTTGGCTGTGGTGTCCAGCAGATGTACAATATATGTATAAAGGTGGCTGGGCTGAATTACAAATCCTTTTACAGGTAAGACCGTTAAATATATGTGAGCATTTAGCTGTCTGCCTAGAGTCTTACTTAACCACTTAGCAACCACCCTATAGCAGTTTTACTGCTACAGGGCAGCAACTGTGCGCAGGATCCCATCATGCATTATCTCACAAAAGTGAGTACACCCCTCACATTTTTGTAAATATTTTATTACATCTTTTCATGTGACAACACTGAAGAAATTACACTTTGCTACAATGTAAAGTGAGTGTACAGCTTATAATATAACAGTGTAAATTTGCTGTCACCTCAAAATAACACACAGCCATTAATGTCTAAACCGCTGGCAACAGAAGTGAGTACACCCCTAAGTGAAAATGTCCAAATTGGGCCCAAAGTGTCAATAACTTGTGTGGCCACCATTATTTTCCAGCACTGCCTTAACCCTCTGGGGCATGGAGTTCACCAGAGCTTCACAGGTTGCCACTGGAGTCCTCTTCTACTCCTCCATGACGACATCACGGAGCTGGTAGATGTTAGAGACCTTGTGCTCCTCCACCTTCCATTCGAGGATGCCCCAATGAGGGTCAATAGAGTTTAGGTCTAGAGACATGCTTGACCAGTCCATCACCTTTACCCTCAGCTTCTTTAGAAAGGCAGTGGTTGTCTTAGAGGTGTGTTTGGCGCCCTTTATCATATTGTAATTCTGCCTTCCGGCCTAGTCTCTGAAGGGAGGGGATCATGCTAAGCTTCAGTATGTCACAGTACATGTTGGCATTCTTGGTTCCCTCAATGAACTGTAGCTCCCCAGTGCCAGCAGCACTCATGCAGCCCCAGACCATGACCCTCCCACAACCATGCTTGACTGTAGGCAAGACACACTTGTCTTTGTACTCCTCACCTGGTTGAACCAAATAAGTTTATCTTGGTCTCATCAGACCACAGGACATGGTTCCAGTAATCCATGTCCTTAGTCTGCTTGTCTTCAGCATACTGTTTGCGGGCTTTCTTGTGTGTCATCTTCAGAAAAGGCTTCCTTCTGAGAGGACAGCCATGCAGACCAATTTGATGCAGTGTGCGGTGTATGGTCTGAGCACTGACAGGCTGACCCCCCCCACCCCTTTAACCTCTGCAGCTATGCTGGCAGCACTCATACCTCTTTTTCCCAAAGACAACCTCTGGATATGATGTTGAGCACATGCACTCAACTTCTTTGGTCGACCATGGCAAAACCTGTTCTGAGTGGAACCTGTCCTGTTAAACTGCTGTATGGTCTTGGTCACCATGCTACAGCTCAGTTTCAGGGTTGGCAATCTTCTCATAGCCTAGGCCATCTTTATGTAGAGCAACAATTCTTTTTTCAGATCCTCAGAGAGTTCTTTGCCATGAGGTGCCATGTTGAACCAATATGAAAGAGGGAGAGCGATAACACCAAATTTAACACACCTGCTCCCCATTCACACCTGAGACCTTGTAACACTAACGAGTTACATGAAAAGGGTCCAATTTTGTCCAATTTGGACATTTTCACTTAGGGGTGTATTAACTTTTGTTGCCAGCTGTTAAGACATTAAAGATGAAGTAAACCCTGATGGGTTTTACTTCCTCTTTTTTCCCTGCTTTCCCCTGCAAAGTAAAAGCATAATGGGCTAGTATGCATTGCATACTAGCCCATTATGTGGCACTTATCTGCAAACGAAGCCTGCGCTGTCCCCACTGATGGCCGCATCCATCTTTGCCCCTCTTCCTTCCAGGGCTGCAGACTCCGGCTCTGTAATTGGCTGAAGCCGCGTGATGTCACTCCTGCGCATGCGAATGCTGCTGATTTGGAGCACAGGAGAGGATGCCCACACCCCCAATTAATACAAGGTAAAGAAAAAACCCTCTAATGGGACTTTTAAGAGTATGAACTCCAAAAAGGTGAGGTAATGTAATATATCAAATCAATATATTTTATTGTAGAAAGTTTAAAACAGAAAGTTCAAAAATGGTGACTAAAATGGTACAAATAGATGCGGTTGCAGTGAATATACACAGATAATATAGTGAATAGCCACAATGCTTGCTACATACACACATATACAGAGTGGTAATATATATATATATATATACATATATATATATATATATATATATATATATATATATATATATATATATATATATATATATATATAGTATGCTTAGCCCAATGCCCTCATACTACAAAACACCAACACACAAGCACAGAAATTGTCAATGCGGACTATAGTTTGTAACTTACACAACCAAAGTTGATACCTAAAAATAGATATCTATCAAGTGTGCCAGATAGCTTCCAGGCAGCAAACAAATATCGCCCTGTCACCAAATTCAGTCTATATACAATTCATAGGAAATATCACCATCGATAACAAATTCAGCATGCAGGCTGTGAGCACAGCACTGCAGGAGCAGTCTGATAAAGACCTAAAAGAGAATGACTAGATTACCTGTCACCATGTACACACATCTCATGGTCACTCCAGCATATGACACGCTGGAGATGCCAGCCTTTTGTATCCCCGCTCGATCGCGTCTGACATCATCGATCGAGCAGGGACAAAAAATTGTCACTGCTCGTGCGCCAGTGGCATGAATCCCAGCCAGTCTACAGGACCCAGAAGGCGTAGCGGGGAAAGGAGAGGGGAGGTGTCCAATATTGTAACACGGCGGTGGCTGGTCAGAAATGCCACGAACACACGAGCGGACTTTCCTTCAGACTTGGTCCGGCGGACCGGACTCCGTCGGACAATTTGATCGTGTGTGGGCTCCAGCTGACTTTTTTTCCCCAAAAGTCCGATGGACCTAGAAATAAAACAAGTTTCAAATATTTACAACGGACTCGAGTCCGGTCGAAAAATCCACTCTTCTGTATGCTAGTCCAACGGACTAAAACCAACGCTAGGGCAGCTATTGGCTACTGGCTATCAACTTCCTTATTTTAGTCCGGTCGTACGTCATCACATACAAATCCGTCAGACTTTGGTGTGATCGTGTGTAGGCAAATCCGTTCATTCGGAAAGTCCGTTGGAAGTCCGTCGAAAGTCTGTTGGATAGACCGTCGGACCAGTCCGGTCGAAAAGTCTGCTCGTGTGTACGTGGCATAAGTCTTATGGAGCGAAAAATACTGTATGTAGCAGAATACATATTGGAATAAACTGACAAAGACATTAGATTTTTTCAATTTTTTATTAGATATGTTTTACAGCAGAATAATTTTTTTCAAAATTGTCTGTTTTTGTTATAGAGCAAAAAATCAACAACACAGAGGTGATCAAATACCACCAAAAGAAAGCTCTCTTGGTGGGAAAAAACAAAATACATTTTATTTGGGTACAGTGTCGCATGACCGTGCAATTGCCAGTGAAAGTAACGCAGTGCCATATCACAAAAAATGGCCTGGTCATGAAGGAAGATAAATCTTCCGGAGGTCAAGTGGTTAAAGTAATTCAACTCTTACATATACCCAGTGAAGTGACTGGTCTCAGGTGATGCACAGAGATGAAACAAATCCTCCTACATACGTTGCACCTGTTTATCTGCAGTTTTCTCTTCTGTACATTGGTTAAAAGTCCAGAATTTATACACTTGTCTGAGCTGTCAGAAAAAAGGGGGTGGAGAGCTGAAGTTACACTCTGCAGAGCTAAATGAGAAGAGCTCTGAGAGCTAATTGGAAGGGACACAAACCCCCCTCTGTCAATCTGTCAAGCTGTCAATCCACTGGAGGCCCCTTCCCTGTCACCTTTTTTCTCTTGGTGTCAGGAAAACTTTTCATAAGTGATCTATGCTGATAGCAGAGGAAAGAAGTAGCAGACAGAAATGACACCGATTGCTCTTAATTGAGACAAGTACACATTACAGAGGGATATGATTTGTTCATATTTCATGTCCGAGGTTTACAACCACTTAAAAATTGTTGCTCTTTATTTCTTGGCGAGTCACATTAGTATTACTTTCCTATGGTATTTAGTGCCATACTGCTGCAATGCTAGCCATACAAATATCTCACATAATTTGTCACTTACATTGGCATTTTCTTGAGTTTCTGTGCTGTTGCCCGATGCCCCTATCAATATCAGCTGAATTACAGTATTTGACTAGAAATATTTACACCTCCAGAGTGGCAGAACATGTTGTTATTCTGATGGCATAGCTTGGCTGCTTGTTACTGAGCACATGCTTTGCAGATTAGCCTGTTTGTATAGCCAATTGAACATGTGCTCCATTAAATATTTAAGCATCCTGTTTTAAGGATGGAACAGAAGACATCATCTGCCACTGTGCAGCAGACAAGTGAGGCCCCCAGAGCCCATTACCATAGGTTACAGAAAAATGTTAATCAGTGCCAGTGCAGTTAAATAATGCAGCTTTTGCAGATGGCAACTACAACATCTACTCACAGATGTGTCTTTCAGTCCCTAAGGTGGCTATATCACAGGACTTGTCAAAAACAGTCAAAACTGAGGTTGGCTGTGCATATTACCACTGCATATATGCCACACAGCAGCCAGTGGGAAGATGAAAGCAGGGGAAAAAAAAGAGAAGGTGTCTCAGCAAGCACTAGTAGTATTTCATTTAACTGTACATTTCAGCTTAATGCAGTTTACCTGGCTCTATTTCAATCCTAATCTTAACGTTTGCAGTCATATATCTCTGTTATGGATTATTGATTCCTGTATTATTGTTAATGTAGGCACTTTATATTATTAAGTGTTTTAATGGTTATAGTACTAATCAGTTGCCTAAAAAAAAGCAAAATTGCTTTTAAAAATTTGAAGCTGATCATTTTATAGATAACGCACAGAACTGCTGCTGTAATGACATTTTTATTTTCTCTGCCATGTACAAGGTAGAACTGACCTTTCATTACATTTACAAGTTTGCATGAACAAATTCCTGACCTATCACAATATGCTTTATCAGTATTTTTTTTAAAGCTCTACCATTTATCATTAAAAGGTAGTCCTTGAGCTCCAGTCTGGTGACTTTGCCTAGGCTAAGATGATGTCATCTGTTTGCTGCAAGCAGGAGGATGTATTTCCTTAGTCATTTCTCTCAGAAATCCTGTTACGCAAAATTGTTCATGGTCAGCAGGGACTCAGAGAGTTTTTAAGCCACTGAATCACTATTAAGACCAGATATCTAGTATTTTTGGGAAAAAGTCTAGCAATGGAAGCCTATATCTCAAAGCAGAGGCCCCTTTAACTATGTTTTAGTTGCATTAATGTAAAGATAAACAAAATGCATGAAAGCAATACACATACCTACATAGTAGTTACATAGTTGGTAAGGTTGAATAAAGACAACAGACCATCCAGTTTAACCTGTGTAGGTGTGTGTGTGTGTGTAGAAAAAAATAATTTCCCATATCCCTTTATATTGTTTTCACTAAGATCCACGTTCAAGAGTCTTTTAAAACTATCCATACTTCCTGCCGACACCACCGATTGTGGAAGAGAGTTCCACATCCTTACCACCCTGACGGTTAAGCCGCTTCTCTTCCAGTCTCATTGTGTGGTCCTGTGTCCTCTTACACTCCCTGGGGCTGAAAAGTTTAATACTTACGCTGGGATCACCATTGAGTTATTTGTATGTCGCTATCATTTCTCCTATCAAGCGTCTCTTCTCCAGGGAGAATAAATTTAGTGCTTGTAGTCGTTCCTCATAATTGAGGCTCTCCAGTCCCCATTTTAATTTAGTTGCCCTTCTCTGGACTCTCTCCACTAGCACATCTTTTCTGAGGATTGGTCACCAGAACTGGATGGAATACTCCAGATGCAGCCGAACCAGAGTTTTATAAAGTGGCAGAATAATCCTTTTATCTCTGGAGTAAATTCCCATTTTAATGCATGCTAATATTCTGCTGGCTTTGGTAGCCGCAGCTTGACACTGCATGTTATTGCTCAGTCTGTCTTCTACTAGGACATGCTGACATATATGTCACTGTTGGTGCACAACTTGATCTTAATGCAAACACTGAATTTCAATATTTATTGAAGTTAGATAAAATACAACTGTGTGCATCATAATAGTTTGTTACTAGTAATATTTTCATAGTTTAAGAACAGTTATCAGCTTTGATATCACATCTAAGTGAGAGCTGAATTACATGGGCTATGGGTCATATAAGTTGACTAAACTGGGAGTATTGCAACTGACATCCATTTTTTTGCTAAAAACTCCTTAAATGCCACCTGGCAATTGAGTGCTCTTACACTTAGTATCACCCCACTGTCTGTCTTTTGGACAGATATTTCCAGTTATAAAGTTCCCAAACCCACTGTCAAGGTTGTCTAAATATACCTTTAGTTTACTTTATTCTGTTACCTGTGGTCTAGAATTCCCTGTCCAGCACCACCCCCCTCCCCATTACTATGTACTATTTCTGGGGTTCATCTCTAATCAACCCCTAGGGCACCCTAACTTATGAAAGGATGGTGGGAAGAAAGTTGTTAAAGCTCCTGGAAGTTGAGGAAGTTGAATGCCAGATCACAACTAGATTTTTTTTAATCCATAGTGATATATACCCACGTTGTGTGCACCATATACCATTGCAAACCCAGATAGTTACCTTGTAAATGTAGCGGCAACATAATCACTGTTCTGCACACAGCTTGTGCACAGCTGTGGGAAGGACTAAGCAGGTCCTCCTACTACAGGCTACCTGCAAAAAAGGACATGGTCATGGATACAAGACCAGTCACCCTGCTTAAGGAGAAAGAGCAGCAGTGACAAGTTTGTAGAAGAAACTGCTGGACAGAAACAAAGGGGTTGATTCACTAAAGACAAATATACTGTTTACTTTCCAAGGGAAGTTGCACTTTGCAAGAGGGTTGCTCCAGAGCTTTGTGAATGGGGTGAAGCTCTGCTGACTTCCATCATCCAATTGTGTGCTAGCAAAAATGCATTTTTTTTCCTTTGCACGTGAGTTGACATTGTTTGCAAAATAAAACTTAAAGTGGAATTACACTGCATCAGAGTAGAGATGGGCTGACATCGCCATGTTCGGTTCGCAGCAGAACTCCCGAACAGGGGAAAAGTTTTAACCCAAACTACGAACTCCATTGAAGTCTGTGGGAACCGAACAATAAAAATTGCCCATTTTAAAGGCTTATATGCAAGTAATTGGCCAAAAAGGGGTACAGGAGTCTGGGTACTGCCCTGGGGGACATATATCAATGCAAAAAAATGTTTTGAAGATGATTGTTTTTTCAGGAGCAGTGATTTTAATTATACTTAAAGTGCAACAATAAAATTAAAAATGTCTTTAAATATAATGTGTGGGGGTCCCCTTAGTCTGCCAATAAAGTAGCACATCTGTAGCATGCATAGAACATGCTGCAGCAAAAATTACATTTCTAAATAAAAAATAAAAACAGTCAAATCACAATTAAATTGACTCACGGTTGCAATTGCCGTATCCAGCTATTTAACAAAATAAAGAAAAAAATTACATGGGGTCTCCCCCCAGTCCATACCAGACCATTATCCAGGCACGCAGCCTGGCAGTTCAAGAAAGGGGGGCCAAAATGGGGGGTCCCCACACCATTTTTTCTTTCTTTTTTTTACTTAGCTGGATGCTGGCAGTTGCAATCGACCAAACGTTTTTGTTTTATTCAGCTGTCAAGCCCATTGACAGCTGACAACTCATCGGTTGTTAAGGATGCTGTGGCTGGTTTCCCAGCCCCACTCCTTAAAGCGGAGTTCCACCCAGAAGTGGAACTTCCACTTTAACCCTTTCATGACTAAGCCTATTTTTGACATTTGGTGTTTACAAGTTAAAATACATATTTTTTGCTAGAAAATGACTTAGAGTCCCCAAACATTATATATATATGTTTTAGCAGAGAATCTAGAGAATAAAATGGTGATTATTGCTATATTTTTTTATCACACGGTATTTGTGCAGAGGTGTTTTAAACGCAACTTTTTGAGAAAAGGGACACTTTCATGAGTTTTAAAAAAACCAAACAGTAAAGTTAGCCCAATTTTGTATAATTTTGTATAATGTGAAAGATGATGTTACACTGAGTAAATAGATACCAAACATGTCATGCTTTATAATTGCATGCACTCGTGGAATGGCGACAAACTACGATACCTAAAAATCTCCATAGGCAACGCTTTAAATTTTGTTTACAGTTACCAGGTTAGAGTTACAGAGGAGGTCTAGTGCTAGAATTATTGCTCTTGCTCTGACGATCGTGGCGATACCTCACATGTGTGATTTGAACATCATTTACATATGCGGGCGCGACTTCCGTATGCGTTTTCTTTGTTGTGCAAGCTCATGGGGACGGGGGCGCTTATTTTATTTATTTTTATATTTATAAATTGTGGTTAAAAAAAAAAAATGTTTTTGATCACTTTTATTGCTGTCACAAGGAATGTAAACATCCCTTGTGACAGTAATAGGTGGTGACAGGTACTCTTTATGGAGGGATCGGGGGTCTAAAAGACAACCAATCCCTCCTTTGCACTTCACAGTATTCAGATCACCATTTTCGGCAACTCTGAATACTGTATATTTTTTTAAAACCGGCGCCATTGGCACCCGAGTAAACGGTTCCGCGTTTACAATTAGGAGGCTGGAACGAAGCCGCTCGCGGCTTTGTTCCAGACTATCAGCAGCCGCCGGAGGCGGCGGATTGGTGATCTGGCCTCCCGGTGGATCGGGAGGCCCGGTAAGACATCCCCTCCCGCTCCTCCGGTATAAAAGCCAAGCGGCTTTTAGCTGCATCGGTTGTTATACTTGGATAGCCGATCGCCCGCTCTACAAAATGGTACTGGGATGATGCCTGCAGCTGCGGGCATCATCCGGTATAACCCCCAAAAGCCGTGTACGCACATCTGCATACGCTCGGTGGGAAGGGGTTAAGCACTCCTCGCCCCCTGACATGCCACATTTGACATGTCATTTCTTTGGGGGGAGTGTGTACCCTTTTTTTCGTGGGACTTCCTGTCCCACTTCCTGCTTTCTATCTTTGGCCGCCTAGGCGACTCCTCCTCTCGCCCTAGGTGGCCCCTTCCTGCCAGCAATCTTCTGGGACATAACTCAGGTCCCAGAAGATCGGCTGGCCAATAGGAGAGTGCAGCGCAACTCGCGCATGCACAGTACACGCCAGGCTGTAAAGCCTAAGCTGTCACTGATGTGTGCCCACAGTTACCATGGCAGCACCGAGGAGAGGAGGGGGAGAGGAGCTAGCTTCCGGGCGACCACATCGCTGGACTGTGGGGCAGGTAAGTGTTGGTTTATTAAAAGTCAGCAGCTATGCTTTTTGTAGCTGCTGACTTTTAATAAACCAAAAAATGGGTGGAACTCTGCTTTAACAACCAGCTTTTACTTCGCCCTGAATGGGCAAAGCTTTGCCCAATGAAGGCACAGAATGCACTGTGCAGTGCGCATTGCATTGCGGAGTGTTCGGTGGGGCGAACACCTGCCGAACACCCTGCAAATTTGGGTGTTCCCCGAGCGAGGCAAACAGCCAGTGTTTGGCCCAATCTCATGCTCGGACTGAACCGTTTGCCGAGCTCTACATCTGTGCTCCACAAACCAAAAACTTTATTTAATTAATTTTCAATATTCAAAGCAAACTCTCACATCCATCCATGCTTCATTTTACTGAGAGAAACACCTCCCTAGCATTTCTGGCTGTAGCCATCTTGAGTAAGGACATATAACTCATGTAGAATTTACTTCCTGGAATCCATCTGCCCTTAGTTTAGGCATTCAGACAGAAGGGCGTGCTTAGCTGAGAAAACCCCTCCTCCCCTTCTGAAGACTCCTGGGATGAATGATATAATTTGCCTGGGCCTGGAAACCAGGACGTAACTAAAGAAATGTAAAAAAAAGAAAAAAAGTTTAAATAAAGTAAATATGATATATTTTTCCATCTATTTACTAATGCTAGTAGCATAAGGATTAAAAATAGGTAATGTTGATTGATAGAATAACGTTCAGCTTTAACCACATTCACTAAGCTCTGGAACATATTCCTTTGCAAAGTGCCTTTAGTAAATCAACCACAAAGTATAGACATTTTTCATGTTTGATAACTATACAAATCTGATAGAAATGCAGAAAGGAACATTTAAATAAGAATACTTGACTCTGTATTGAAACAATTTTTGTTAAGTATGTTTTTCAGCTTTAAGATTAACTTACTTAAGTTAAATATTTACTTAAATATGTGTGATATTGGGTTGATTGGGTTCAAGTTTTAATATAGTGGAAGACAGTCAATAAAGGTGTAGAAAAATATTTGTCACTGTCGCATTCCAAGGGCTCATACACATAATATTAAAGGGCCTTGCAGCATACAGAATTAGCATATTTCTTTGCCGGGGAGTTAGGAATGAAGCCTGACATCAATAGGCTGGCTGTCCACAGCTGTGCGCTACATACCGGGACTCCTGGCCAAAGAAATCTGTCCATTCTTTATGCTTTACAGTCCTTTGATGCCATGTGCATGAGGCCTGAAAGCTATACTAGTCAATACAGTGCTAAAAACAGGGTCAAAGTAATAAAGATGAGGTTAAAGATAGGGAGAAAGTTGTAGCAGTTGCTAACAATAGAAATTTGAGTCCTTGCCTAATTTGAAACCTGATTGTGTGAATTAGCAAGCAACTTTCCTTTTGATATAGTTTTTTTCCTACTAATGTTTTTTTAAACTAGCACCAGTAAGTGTAGATTGTGTCAATTCTTTTCTTTTTTCGGACTGCTGAATAGCATTTATAGGAGAGTGAGATTTGTTCCCAGAGACAAGGTAACCTGGAAACAAACTAGAATAGCTTTTGGGCCTGGTAATCTGCATAGAATATCCCCCAGCTGTAATTCTGTCATCTTTGCTCTGCATTTATGGTGGTGCCTTAGCAAAAGCTGTCTTTCACTGTCAAGTACAATAAGAAGTGTTGGTCAGCCTAAATTCCCTCGTTGATCAGAGTTATGTCTTGTGCACTGCATGTGCCTCGGGCCTCTCATGCATCATTTAAACTGCTTTGTACATGTCAATAGGTGGAAAAGCATTAGATCCCTCGTAGACTTAGCCAAATCCTCAAAGATATATGTGCCATGTAGTATCTAGGCTGCAGTTTCAAGGCTGTTGTACTTTTTACACCTGCTTAGCTAGGGCTGAAGGTGTTGCCAGAAGCAAAAATCCCAGGGAGCGTCAGCAATCAGATCACGCACACAAACTGATTCTTCTTTACACAAGATTTTGTATATCACACTGCTCTTGCTCGATTTGTAAGACAGCATATGGTTGAATTTTAAGCTATCATCTATACACGGGTTTTGTTTTTACTCTTTACACAAAAAATACGAATGTTACAAATTGTGTTACAAACAGTTAACATTTTATCCTAATTGTACATGGATGGAGTGAGTCTTGGCTCACTCATAAGGGCAAGGGAGGTTTAGGAGTAAATGTGGATAATATGTGGACATACACATTAAAGATGGTTAACCTTTTATTATGTTTTTGGATTGAGGAAGGAAATGCACAAAAACACTGGGCTGACATCTAATTTAGCACAGTGGTAGAAGCATTTGTAGTAAGTCCACACTAGTCTGAACTGTGCTATTAAGGCTTGCCAGCGCACTTTTAGTAAACAAATTTTTAAAAAGTTGGAAACAGAACAGTTGCCCACACGGATTTTCACTGGTTCTGCAGACCACCTCACCCAGCTCTCTTATCTCTGGACTCTCCTGGCTCAGTCAGCCTGTAGTTACAGCACCCTGCTGCACAGGCTCACTTCTAGCCTCTCAGTAGGGGGTCACCTGGCACCCCAATCTCTTTAACTCCTCTGAGTCCTACCAGATTCCTGCATGCTCCTTGACTCACACAGTCATCCCGACTTTCCCATTTTCCAGAGCTTACTTAGCCTCCTCGACTGTCTCAGTCCTGTGAGTAAGGAATCTCTCCTCCAGCATGCAGTGCTGTCTCTTGAATGGAGCACCTCTCCTAATGGGAGCCCACACCTGTCCCCTGATAGAAGTACGCCTGTCTCCTGCATGAAGCACACACCTGTCTCCTGAAGGGAACCCTGAGCTATACTCAAGCCTCGCTTGAAACAAGTGTACATGCTTGCATACTTACACAATCTACAGGTCTCTAGTAAGACTTGGACACAGAATTGAAGGCGCCATCACTCTCAAGACTCTTTGAAGGCTTTGGACTCTGGACCCTATTCCAGGATCACAAAACCCACAAAACTGAAAACCCAGTCTCCACTCAGGCACAATACTCCAGAGCCCCTTAACCTGTTGCCGCCCGCCCACCACGGAGTGGTGTGGCTCTTGTTCAGGGCCGCCGTCATATGACGGTGGCTGGTTTGCACAGGACATGCGCGCGATCGCGGGCACGCAGCCCTGCTCTGTCGGTGTCGCCGTGTCCCCGGGACACAGCGCGTCACCGACAAGGGTGAACAGCCATTGGGCCGCGATTATGTCACGGGCGATCACAAAGGGGTATTCCCCTCTTTAGACCGCGCATGCGCGCGATCGGGAGCATGCAGCGCGGTCACGTCGGTGGTGGCGTGTTCCCAGGAACACTGCTCATCACCGACAAGGGTAAACAGCCAATGGCTGGTGGCTGTTTACCATGTGATCGGCTGTGATCCATTCACAGCCGATCACTAACTGTAAACAAAGACCAGTTACTAGCTGTCACCGGCTCTTCTCTCCTCACACACCGTTTCCAGTGTGAGGAAAGAAGAGCCAGGAGCAGTGAGTGACCGATCTATGTGTGTTCTGTAGTGTACTGCACCAATACCACAAAGAGAACCTGTCACATCGCCCCCCCCAATTACAGCTGTCACCCAACAGTCACCACATCAGTACTTATAAAAGTGCACCTGTCACCCATCAGTGCCCACAAAGTGCACCTGTCACCCGTCAGTGCCCAAAAAGTGCACCTGTCACCGGTCAGTGCCCACAAAGTGCACCTGTCACCCGTCAGTGCCCACAAAGTGCACCTGTCACCCGTCAGTGCCCACAAAGTGCACCTGTTACCGTCAGAGACTGCCGTCAGCGGTGCACCTGTCACCCTTCAGTGACCGTCATCAGTGACTGCCATCAGTGACCGTCGTCAGTGACCCATCCGTGACCCTCATCTGTCACCTATCAGTCCCATAAAGTGTACTAGTCACCATCAGAGACTGCCATCAGTGACTGTCACCCGTTACCTGTCACCCACCACCGTCGCACGTCACCGATCACCTGTCGCCCATCAGTGACCGTCACCTGTCACCGATCACCTGTCGCCCATCAGTGACCGTCACCTGTCACCCATCACCTGTCGCCCATCAGTAACCGTAATTTGTCACCTGTCACACAGCCCATCAGAACAAATGTCCAAAAGATTCTATACAAGTGAGGAGGCATTCCAGATCCTCTCCATGACTGATGAGAGCAGCGGGGAGCCCTCATCAGATTCAAATGCCAATTCCGATTGTGAATCAAATTCAGCATTTGAACCGATCGAAAGCAGTGGATCGGCAAACGATTCAGAGGAAGAATGGATCCCTCCTAAAAGAGCACAGCACTCTGGAAACCAGGCAGCCACCAGCAATATACCCCAGGATCAAATTCCCAGTACCAGCGCTGCTGCCAGCGATAGACCCCAAAACCAAAGGACCAGTCCTAGAGCTGCCGCCAGTGAAAGGCCACAAGAAATGCCCAGTACCAGCACTTCCGCAGCATCACGCCCAAATGCCAGCACAGGAACTCCAATTACCAGCACTGGAGTGCCACGTCCCTCAAGAGCCAGGGCCGCTACATATCTCCCAGATGGTCTTGCCAATCACACATGGCTGCCGTCCGAGTCAGGATCAGCAAGAATTCCCCCTTTCACCGCACAGCCAGGTGTGCAGGCCAATACCCAAAATTTTTCTGAAATTGATTGTTTTAATTTATTTTTGCCCAACAATTTGCTGCAACTCATCGTGGACCAGACCAATTTATATGCCCAGCAGCATATTGCCAACAACCCCCAATCTTCTTACGCCCGTCCATTCGAGTGGAAGGATTTGACTCTGGAGGAGTTCAAAATGTTTATGGGCCTCACCATTAACTTATTCTTCTGTAATGCCCAGGTCCCAATACGAAATGATAATGCGCTTCCTTCATTTCAGTGACAACACCCAGTGCCCTCCCCGCAATCATCCAAATTACGATAAATTATATAAACTTCGCCCACTCATTAATTTCTTTTCCCAACGATTTGCAGAACTCTATGTGTATAGAGTTGTGTATACATATATGTGTAGATGAGTCACTGGTACCCTTTTCAGGCCGGCTAGGAATAAAACAATACATTCCTAGCAAAAGGGCCAAATACGGAGTGAAATTTTATAAGCTTTGCGAGAGAGTCACAGGATATCTGTATGCGTTCCGCATATACGAAGGAAGAGATTCCCAGCTCCAGCCCCCTGAGTGCCCGGACTACATGGGCACAACTGGTAAAATTGTATGGGACCTGGTCTACCCACTGCTGAAGAAAGGTTACCACATATACCTGGATAACTTTTATACCAGCCTGCCCCTTTTCAAACACCTATACCTCGCACAAACCCTGGCCTGTGGAACCTCCAGAAAGAATAGAAAGGGCTTCCCACAAGCCATAGTAAACAAGAAATTGCGAAGGGGAGAAAGAGCAACTTTGAGATGCAACGAAGTGCTGGCCTTGAGGAGGAAGGATACCAGGAATGTGTACATGATGTCCACCATCCATGACGACACTACAGTTGAAGTTCAGAGAAGAAGAGGTCCCATTGTAAAGCCAAAATGTGTACAAGATTACAATCTGTCCATGGGGGGGTGGATTTCAACGACCAAATGCTTCAGCCCTATTTAGCAATAAGGAGGTCCCGTTTCTGGTACAAGAAAGTAGCACTCTATTTAATTCATTTGGCCATTTATAATGCCTACATACAGTAATTTACACCAAATCCACCGAAAGCCCTGCCCACTTCCTAAAATTCATTGAAGTTGTCACGTCCCTCATCTACCATCAAAGACCCCCCCAGAAAACCTTCGCTCTGATGCTGTTAGCTGACTTCATGAACGCTACTTCCCGGACCACGTTCCCCCATCTGAAGCAGGCCAAAGACGCCAAAAAAGATGTTGAGTATGCAGCAGTAAAGGATTTCGAAGAGATACCAGCTACCATTGTCCCCAGTGTCCCCTTGAACCCGGCCTTTGCATTGGTGAATGCTTCAGACTATATCACACATCCCTTAAATATTAGCCCATATTCTTAACCATTTCCTCATTTTCATCATCTGTGCTGACCATTTCCCATGCTTCCTCAAATAACCATTCCACTGCCTTCTACGTGAACTGACCCTGGCCTGTTTTTTGACTATGCCTCTGCCAACCGTTTGGACTGCTTACATATGAACCGACCCTGGCCTGTTTTACCAACTACGCTTCTGCCTAGTGTTTGGACTGCTTTCATGTGAACTGACTCTGGCCTGTTTTACCAACTACGCTTCTGCCTAGTGTTTGGACTGCTTACATGTGAACTGACCATGGCCTGTTTTACCAACTACGCTTCTGCCTACCACTTGGACTGCTTGCAAGTCATCTTACCCTGGCCTGTTTTATGGACTTTGCTTTTGCCTACCGCTTGGACTGATCTGTTGCCCTGCTACTGTAGGACACAGGGGTCTCACATGTGAGGGACTCCAGAAATGTTTTTCCGGATAGAGAAAACAATTTTTTTTTTTGTCTCCGGGTTTCGTAATTTCCGGATTAGGGTCTGGAGTCCGGAGGCTTCATAGAGATTTGGGTGGGTTGAAGCCTCTACCCCTGTGCCCCTGTGCACAGGTCTTACCTGATTGTGGCCCTCAGCCTGCTGCTGACTTACTGCCACCATCCCCCTGCCTGCAGCATAAACTGACCACACCTCTGCCTGCTACCTGGACTATGGAAATAATTAGCTGTAGCAAGAGGCAGTATGTTTATGAAGGGCTGGAGAGCGGTACAATATTGAGTGTAGGGAGGTAATGGTGTACCAGGAGCAATATTATGGCTGTGTTGGCTGTCTCTGCCTGGACAATTTCTATGGACAAAATCTTTGGCCGTGCTGATGATATCCTTGTGCTGACTATAGACAATATTCCTGCCTGCTGCCTGGAAAATTACTATTGTTGCTAAGCACATCCCTGCCTGCTGCCTGCTGCCTGCTGCCTGCACCAATTCTCTCCTCTGGGGACATTACTAAAACCACAGGTAATACTTTTTTTTACCCTTTCCTCAATAGAATTTATTTTGGAGTGTAATTTTTGGTATGTAAATGCAATGTGTTAGAAATATAAGGGCCTTCAAAAATAATAGGTTGTCAGGAAATTAAATGTGTAATTTATGCTTGTAGAACGCCTGAAGGTGCTACTTCAATGGTGGGCCTCTGTATGTGGTCAGGCTGTGTAAAAGTCTGACACATGTGGTATCGCCATACTCAGGAGGAGTGTCAAGACTAATACTCACCGAGGCCAAGATGCCGAGAGCGGCTCGCCCTTACGACCACGCGCATTCAGACCCCTGGAGTTGATACAGGGAACGGGGGACACGCGAAGGCACGGGCTTCCGGTATGCGGGAGATCCGTAGGTGGGACTGCAGGACAGGTCAGAGACTAGGTTGCAGGCTGGAGATGCGCCGGCAAGTGCGGTGCAGAACCAGGGAACTGAGGCACTGGAAGTCCGTTTAAACAGGCAGAGGTCAGAACCGGGTAATCAGGCAGAGCAAGTCCGTTAGGCAGGCAGAGGTCAGAACCGGGTAATCAGGCAGAGCAAGTCCGTTAGGCAGGTAGAGGTCAGAACCGGGTATTCAGGCAGAGCAAGTCCGTTAAGCAGGCAGAGGTCAGAGGGGTATCAGGCAGACAGCGGTATCAGTATTCATTAGCCAGGGGTTCAGCACAGGTAACAGTAGATAGCTCAGGATTTTGCAGGGATACAGGAGACAGGAGAAGCTGACGACGAACCAACAACCCGACTGGGCGCTGGAGTCGTCAGAAATAGCCTCCCCCGGCGAGCGCGTCAGCGTGACGCTCTACCGGGTACCCTCACGAGCGACAGCGCGCACACGGGGACCGCCATGCACCCGCACGCGCCGCACCATCGGGCCACGGACGGGTGTGCGGCGAAGCACCAGTCCACTGCGCATGCGCCCCGGAGCCCGGCGAACGGAGGCGACTGAAGTCTCCTGACAAGGAGTAGCAGAATGTATTTTGGGGTGTCATTTTTGCTATGTACATACTATGTGTTGGAAATATCTTAAAAATGGACAACTTTGTGGGAAAAAAAATGCGTTTTCATTTTTTTCCACATTTTCCAAAAACTTCTGGAAAAAATGAACCGTTCAAAAGACTCATTATGCCTCGTAGATTATACATTGGGGTGTCTGCTTTCCAAAATGGGGTCATTTTGTGGGTGTTTCCATTGTCCTGGGGCTCAAAGGCCTTCAAAACTGTAATAGGTGGTTGAGAAATGAGATGTGTAATTTATGCTTATAGAACGCCTGAAGGTGCTACTTCCCTGGCGGGCCTTTGTATGTGGCCAGGCTGTGTAAAAGTCTCACACATGTGGTATTGCCATACTCAGGAGGAGTAGCAGAATGTATTTTGGGGTGTCATTTTTGCTATGTACATGCTATGTGTTGGAAATATCTTAAAAATGGACAACTTTGTGGGAAAAAAATGCGTTTTCATTTTTTTTCCACATTTTCCAAAAACTTCTGGAAAAAAATGAACAGTTCAAAAGACTCATTATGCCTCATAGATTATACATTGGGGTGTCTGCTTTCCAAAATGGGGTCATTTTGTGGGCGTTTCCATTGTCCTGGGGCTCCAGGGCCTTCAAAACTGTAATAGGTGGTTGAGAAATGAGATGTGTAATTTATGCTTGTAGAACGCCTGAAGGTGTTACTTCTCTGGCGAGCCTCTGTATGTGGCCAGGCTGTGTAAAAGTCTCACACATGTGGTATCGCCATACTCAGGAGGAGTAGCAGAATGTATTTTGGGGTGTCGTTTTTGCATTGTACATGCTATGTTTTGGAAATATCTTCAAAATGGACAACTTTGTGGAAAAAAAAATGCATTTTCATTTTTTTCCACATTTTCCAAAAACTTCTGGAAAAAAATGAACAGTTCAAAAGACTCATTATGCCTCATAGATTATACATTGGGGTGTCTGCTTTCCAAAATGGGGTCATTTTGTGGGCGTTTCCATTGTCCTGTGGCTCCAGGGCCTTCAAAACTGTAATAGGTGGTTGAGAAATGAGATGTGTAATTTATGCTTGTAAAACGTCTGAAGGTGCTACTTCCCTGGTGGGCCTCTGTATGTGGCCAGGCTGTGTAAAAGTCTCACACATGTGGTATCGCTGTACTCAGGAGGAGTAGCAGAATGTATTTTGGAGTGTCATTTTTGCTATGTACATGCTATGTGTTGGAAATATCTTAAAAATGGACACATTTTTGGAAAAAAAAAATGCGTTTTCATTTTTTTTCCACATTTTCCAAAAACTTCTGGAAAAAAATGAACAGTTCAAAAGACTCATTATGCATCATAGATTATACTTTGGGGTGTCTGATTTCCAAAATGGGGTCATTTTGTGGGTATTTGTACTTTCATGGCTTGTTAGTGTCTCAAGAAATTAGATAAGTCTTCAGTACATCAGGTGTGATCAGGTGTGATCAATTTTCAATGATTTGCACCATAGCTTGTAGACTCTATAACTTTCACAAAAACCAAATAATATACACTAATTAGGGTTATTTTTACCAAAGATATGTAGTCGTATGAATTTTGGCCAGAAATTATGAAGAAATATTACTAATTTACAAAATGTTATGACAGAAACAAAGAAAAAGGCATTTTTTCACCAAATTTTCAGACTTTATTTATAGCACAAAAAATAAAAAACCCACTAGTGATTAAATACCACCAAAAGAAAGCTCTATTCGTGTGAAAAAAAGGACGCAAATTTAATTTGGGTACAGTGTTGCATGACTGACTAATTGTCATTCAAAGTGTGAGAGTGCTGAAAGCTGAAAATTGGTCTGGGCAGGAAGGGGGTGAAAGTGCCCTGTAGGCAAGTGGTTAAGCTGTGTCTTTAGGAACCCTGTGTGTCTTCTGCCTATTCTCACACAGTAGCAGGGCCTAGAACTGCCATACCACATACAGTTAATGTTTTGGATGAAAAATCAAGAATTATAATCAGTTAACTACCATGGTGGCTTAAACTTGCCTTGTGCATTAAAAAAAAAACCTGTTGTCCATACCAGCCAGTCAAATACAGCAGACATTATTGCAGTGCAGGACATAATAGAGAAGGCATCACCAAAGAGGATACTCAATTTTCCTTTTCTTCCAGCTCAAAGTACTTTCACGTTGAAAGAAAAAAAACATGTTTTAAATGTATATTAGGCAAGACAAAACATTTGTATATGTTGGCTGCTTAAAACAGTTCCTTATTTAACAGCTGTTGAAGGAGGTGTGACAGGGTCTTAGGAATGTTATGTAAACCTTCTCAAAAATTAGACATGGATTACTACAAAGACTGTCACAACAAAGCAAACAAGTATCAACAGTTGGTCATAGTTCAAGGATGAAGATTAAAAATTGTGGAAGATTTTAGTCAAGAATAAAGGGATGTTCGAAAGAAAACAACATCTGCTTACAAAGCTGAATGAATTCCCAAATTGTTTTGAAACTTGTGACATACTTATATGGTGTGTTTTAAGATTTAAGGTTCAGGCCATTAATGGCAAAAGACAGTAAACCAAAACCCTTTTGACCATCAACATAACAGTACTACATTACAGTGAAAAGCCTGTTCCAGCATATAAAATCACATGTATACTATATAAATAAAAAGACAGTTGAAATAAACAGATCAGTTCTCATTTAATCATTTTAAGAGAGTAAATATCATTTTCTTGGCATGACAAAAGGCCTGCTCATATCTAAATGTCTGTACAAATGTATAATACTTATAAAAAAACAGCAGTGAGCAACTCACTTGGGAAGATATAAAAACAAGCAAAAGAACAAACGTAGATGTATTGTTTATAATAGGAAATACAGAACAAAATTCTTCCCAGGTGTTGATCTTTCAAAAATTCCACCCTATTTTCCATTGGGATTTGCAAACATTCCTGCTGTTTAATTATAGTGTTCATTTTTTATTTTTGTATTATATTTCATGGAGCGACCATATCCAATCCTTTTTTGACTTGAACAAAAAATTTTTTCTAATTGTGTTCGGAAACAATAAAATGAATGTACTTATTGTAACATTTGCATTATTTATGATAGTGCTAATTTAACATTTTCTGCACATTTTCCAGCCACAATAATGTTAGCACAATTTTAGGCTGAGATGGCTAAAAAAAGAAAATGCATTGATGGCCTAGGATGACTCAGTGCCCATATGGCTGAAACTGTGTTACTGTGGCAAAAGTGGAAACTGTGAAATAGAACATTTTACTTTGAAAAATATGTAAAAGAACAAGATACTGTGGAGTTAGTACTGTATTTGTTGGCCAGCAGTAGGATGTTTAAAATAAACTGCACACTCTGTGATCGTCAATATGGCTTCATGTACACTACAGCTCCTAAACTTGAGTTTAGTAGCTTTTGGTGTTTTTTTGTCAAAGCTCCTAAACTCAACTTCATAAAAGCCTACATGTCAATGTACACATAGGCTTTTAGCATCATTTAGGAGCTGCTGTGGTTTAGGGGAGCTTCAACCTCCCTCAACTTCTCTCTCCTGAGCATGGAAGAATTGCCTTCAGGAAAGGAACATTTTGATTGGCGGCCGCAAATTATAGCAAAATCATGGCAAAATTGCGGCTCAATTTTGCCGCATTTTACGTTTTCCAGTGGCCAGCAGTCAAACTAAGCTATGTGTACAGCCTAAGACTTATTGAACAACAATCAGGAAACTATCCCTGGGTCTTCTTTCACGTGAACGTACTTGCCATCATTAACTAACAGACCATAAAACTTAACCTGTTTGTTGTCTCACCTGTTGTCTGTATGTGTAATAAGGGCCATGACACATTGAGTTCCTAGGATTAGGAATCAGTGTTGACTGCTATGAAGCACAGCAACACACTGTGTACAAATGGTAAAACACCACTTAAAAAAAAAAAAATATTTGCCACATCTTTTTTTTGCTTTTCTATGTGTAGTCTATATAGGCATGTAAAAAAGTGTTGGAAAAATTCCTAACCCCTATATTCATAAAGAGTAGAGTTTGCCACAAAGTAGAATCCAATAGTAGAAGTATTCATGCCCTGGATTTTCTATATCAGGAGTGAATATATTGACTGTATAACATACTAATTCAGCTGTTGGCAACTAATACATTGACACTGAGTATTTTTTGTACTGTATACCGCACAATAACATATCTAGTATCAAGCATAACACAGTAGAACAGTATACAATAAGGGATGAGAAGAGTGATTTTGGCCACAAAATGACTGATTTTGGACATTTTTGCTGATACTCTCAATTTTACTAAGTTTACTGGAAGCTAAAAAAAGTATATTTTTTCCTATTTGTTTAGAATATACTGTATGTTCTGGTGGTAGGGGGATGGGGACAGTTTATTTCAACTAATGTTCTTTCTGTTTGTTTTGTTTCCCTTTTTTGGTCTATTTGGCTGATATTTGTGTACTATTGCTTTAAAGTTTATGCTTTACTTTTTTCATTTTACTTTTGCCATTGAGCCAAACTGGCAAAATTTTGTCAACATCTCCAGATTTTTGCATACAGGTGCATCTCAAAAAATTAGAATACAATCAAAAAATGTATGTATTTCAGTAATGTAATTTCAAAAAGTGAAACTCATATATTATATAGATTAATTACACACAGAGTGATACATTTCAAACATGTCTTTATTTTAATTTTGATGATTATGGCTTACAGCTAGCAAAAACCCCAAATTCTGTATCTCAAAAAATCTGAAAATTGTGGAAAAGTTCAATTTTGTAGACTCATGGTGTCACTCTTTAATCAGCCAATTAACTCAAAACAGCTGTAAATGTTTCCTGAGCCTTTAAATGGTCTCTCAGTCTGGTTCAGTAGGTTACACAATCATGGGGAAGATTGCTGACTTGACAACTGACTTGACAGAAGACCGTCATTGACACCCACCACAAGGAGGGTAAGTCACAAAGGGTCATTGCTAAAGAAGCTGGCTGTTCACTGAGTGCTTTATCCAAGCATATTAGTGGAGAGTTGAGTGGAAGGAAAAAGTGTGTTAGAAAAAGGTGCACAAGCAACAGGGATAACCACAGCCTTAAGAGGATTGTGAAGCAAAGGCCATTCAAGAATTTGGGGGAGATTCACAAGGAATGGACTATGGCTGGTGTCAGTGCTTCAAGAGCCACCACACACAGGACATGGGCTACAACTGTCGCATTCCTTGAATCAGATACAATGTCAGAAGCATCTTATCTGGGATAAGGAGAAAAAGGACTGGACTGTTGCTCAGTGGTCCAAAGTCCTCTTTTCGGATGAAAGTAAATGTTGCATTTCATTTGGAAATCAAGGTCCCAGAGTCTGAATGAAGAGTGGAGAGGCACATAATCCAAGTTGCATGAGGTCCAGTGTGAAGTTTCCACAGTCAGTGATGATTTGGGGGCCATGTCATCTGCTGGTGTTGGTCCACTGGGTTTTATCAAGTCCAAAGTAAGCACAGCCCTCTACCAGGAAATTCTAGAGCACTTCATGCTTCCCTCTGCTGACCAGCTTTATGGAGATGCTGATTTCATTTTCCAGCAGGACTTGGCACCTGTCCACACTGCCAAAAGTACCAATACCTGGTTTAATGATCATGGTATCACTGTGCTTGATTGTCCAGCAAACTCACCCGGCCTAAGCCCCATAGAGAATCTGTGGAGTATTGCCAAGAGGAAGATGAGAGACACCCGACCCAACAATGCAAGACAAGACAAACTGAATTCCGCTATCAAAGCAACTTGGGTTTCCATAATACATCAGCAGTGCCACAGGCTGATCGCCTCCATGCCATGCCACAATTGATTCAGTATTTCATGCAAAAGGAGCCCCGACCAAGTTTTGAGTGCATACTATACTGTACATGGACATACTTTTTTAGCAAGCCAACATTTCTGTATTAAAAATCCTTTTTTTATTGGTCTTATGTAATATTAAAATTTTCTGAGATACTGAATTTTGGGTTTTCACTAGCTGTAAACCACAATCATTAAAATTAAAAGAAAGAAATGCTTGAAATATATCACACTGTGTGAATTGAATCACAATTTAAAACAACGAAAAATCACACGCTGACTGCTCCACTGCTTTGCTTGCCATTCAGAAATCCATGTGTGTTTTTTTTTTTTATAATTGTATTTTTATTAAAGATTTTCACATTACAAATACAGCACAGTAAGCTTGGTGAGTGTTAGAATGAATCGAACAAGAAATTAAAAACAAACAAAATGCAAAAAAGTTACAGGCATCCAGGTCGAAAATAGATGTGTATCCACAAAAAGAGCTGTATAAGGCAGACCAGTTAAGTTCTGTAACAATATTTCTATGGATTACAGCTGGAAGCATATAGCAATTTTGAAAAACATAAAAATGTATACCATGGGGTGAGGGGATAGTAATCTGGGTGGCATCCAGAAGTCAACAAGCGAAGTGAAACTACAAAGGGCGCTATATCAGGGTGGAGCGGGGATGAAAGGATGAATGTGAACCAGATAGGGTCAGGGGGAACTGTATTCAGATTTGTCCCATAACTCCCAGACCCCATCGAACCTGTCAACAGCATCCTCCACCAATGCCGTCATGTGCTCCATTCTGCGAATTTCGGCAATGACATTGAGAAGCTGTTCCTGAGAGGGAGGGGTGGGGGTCAACCAACATATTGGGATAACTCTCTTAGCTGCTAATAAAATGTATGAGGCTAGTTTGTTCTAGTTTTTCCCTAAACCTGCGAAGGGGAGGCCAAGGAGGAGATGTAGCGAGTCCAACGGGAGAGGGGACTCAAATAGTTGTTGGAGCAGGGACATCACCATGGACCAGAAAGGTGTTATTAACTCACATTGTAGGAATATATGGTAATGAGTGCCTCTGGTCTTACCACATCTCCAACAAAGAGGGGACAGAGAGGGATCATAATGGTGTAAGATTTCTGCTGTTCTTTACCATAAGAACAATATTTTAAACGCTGTCCCTCTCTGCACCACGCATCAGGATATCTTGGAGGTGGAGGTCCAGATCCTGCCCCACTGAGGGAGAGAGATAGGCTTTAGGTGATTTGGGCCCATTTCTGCATACAAGTGTTAACATCATCTAAAAGTGGGGATGAGTGCTGAAGTATTTGGTAAATAACAGAGATTAATCTCGTTTGATGAGGGCCCTGGGAGCAGATGAGTTCAAAGATCATTGCTTTAGGTAAAATAAAGGTAGGGGAAAAGGCTGACAGATAATGGTATTTAGACTGGAGGTTAGCGAAGTTTCGGAATTTATGGGTGGCTGGGTGGGCGAAATGGCGGAGCTGAAACAGGCCAGCCTGTGCCCAGGGGGCCATACGGGAGTGGGATAGGCTGTCTGGGAGCAGTGGGTTGAAGAGTACATTAGATAATGGGGGCATGACAAAGAGAGAGAGAATTTGTTGAAACAAGTGCGCCAAAGCTTTAGTGTGAACAGCAATGAACTTAAACATAAGCTATGGAGTTTGGGGTCCTGAATCAGGGTGGGCAACCAGAGGGAGCAGGGGTGTGTGGGAAATAACTAGCCCATCTCGATTTCCACCCATCTATTCGGAGCTTCTAGGCTGGACCAGGAGACCACTGCCCTAAGGTGGGATGCTAAATAGTATTTATAAACATCCGGGGCCCCCAGACCCCCCGATGCCTAGGAGAGAAGATCACAGAGCTTGCTACCCTATGGGCCTTGTCATTCCAGAGGAAATTAAGGAACCAATGTTTGACTAGCTTTAATTGTGACATGGGGATAGGAATCGGTAGGGTCTCAAATAAATATAGCAGTTTAGGCATAACAGCAATTTTTAGTACATTGATCCTACCTATCCAAGATATCGGGAGTGGGTTCCAACTCTTTAACATGTCACTGACTTCTTTAAACGGGGAACATAGTTAGCCTGATACAGGGAAGCTGGGGTGATTTGCACGCCTAGGTATTTGAGGGAGGAGGAGCACCAGTGGTATGGGTATGAGTGTTGTAACAAATTCAGTTCCGCAGATGGGATATGAAGAGGCAGTGCCTCCATTTTAGAGGTATTGTTTTTATACCCGGACAGAGCACTGAATCTTGATAGTTGGGTATGTAAAGATGGGAGGCTGAAGACAGAACCTGCGTTGAGTTGAAAGTATTCGGTTAGTGCCGAGAAAAGTTTACCTTTGGTTTCAGGGTGGTTCAATAAAGACTAGTTGAGTCTCCAATGGCATGTTTTGAGATAAGCAGTGGAGAGGGAAAGATCTAGGGTTAGGGGGGCATGGTCTGACCAGGTGATAGGGCCTATATCAGAAGACACCATGTTAAGCGGGTGGGCAGTTACGAAGAAATAGTCTAATCTGGAGAACATTTTGTGATGGGGAGGAGTAGAATGATAACTGTCTGCTGGTGGGGTTATTTATCCTCCAGGCATCAAAGAGGTGATAAGCCCGTATCAATTGACGGAAGGAGGAGGCTAGTGATCGCACTGGGAGAGGTAGCTTAGTTTGGAATAGAGATCTCCTATCTCTTGCTGGAGAAAGGATAGCATTGAAATCACCCTCCATAACCACGAAGGGCCTAGAAAACGTTTCAACAGATCAAATGTTTTTGTGAGGAATTTAAGCTTACCCAAATTAGGAGCGTAAACATTCATAAGGGTAAGAGGACTAGACAAGAACACATATTGCAGTATTATATATCGTCCATGTGGGTCCAAGTGGGAGGACTGAATCTGGAGAGGACAGGAGCATCTGACAAGTACTGCAACTCAAGCCTTGCCAGATGAGTCCGATCCCAGATATGATACCAGGAAGTGTTTGGAAACAAATTTTAACGAACCTCCGGCTCGGAAGTGCATCTCCTGAATCAAGATCACGTCCGTGCCAGAGGCCCTGAATTCTTTCAGAGCCAGCCATCATTTCTTGATGGAGTTCAAACCCTTCACATTATAGGACAATATCTTTAGAGTCATAAGTGGGGTAAGTTAGTAAGCCAGAGTACCCTTAGTGCATTGAGTAATCCCCCTATGGTATGGGAACAGAGCAGTAGCCTTGTATCTAATAATATAGTATACTATAACCTGAAAGGCAAAAGATACACAACAACAATGAGAATAAAAAAAAAAAATAAAAAAATTGAAAAACAAAAAGGGTCCTCAGAAAAAAAAACTGGGCAGTGTGGTAACAAGCAGGCCGGAGTGTCCTAAAAAGGTAGAACAGGAACAACAGTTGCAGGCCTGAGAAGCAATAGCATCTCAGGGGTCCCCGACCGCAGTCAGAGGGCAGTAGGGGAGCAAGGCAGTCTCCTGTGAGCATGAGGCAATGTGCCCAGCCAAGCTGCTCCATCTTTGGCTTCAGCAAGCAAGGGTATCCCTATAAACCTTCTATGAGTTATCTAGAAACAAAACCAAACAGTTCAAGGCATCTCAGTGGGAGATAATATAAAATAAATAAAGATCAAAAATCAAACCCATTTAGGGGGTAACAGGTGGTAGGAACCCCAAGAGAATAATCATGAAGATCATCTCACAGATGGTCAGGTTGGTTGCCGAGGACTTTGAGGGTGTTGTGACGTGGAGTAGGCTTTCACTCCTCTTCCTCTCACTGGGGTCCAGATCCAAGAAGGGGCCATGGGGGCCCAGGGAGTGGTGGAAATTGGCTGACCATCTGCTGGTAGTGTGGCAGGCCCAGATTCTTAAGGAGGGAGTCCCCTTCTTGCAGGTATCGGAGGATGTGTTGAACTCCATACTTCGTGACGGAGAGACGGAGCGGGAAGCCCCAGTAGTAAGGAATCTTGTGTTGTTGGAGATAGGAAATGATAGGCCGTAAAGAGCGTCTTTTTGCAAGAGTGATCCGAGAGAGGTCGTTTAAAATTTGGATTCTGTCCCCCTTGTAATCAATGTGAGATCTGTTACGGGCTGCCAGTGTGAGCGCTTCCTTACTTTCATATAGTGGAATCTCATCACAATATCACAAGGCCTAGCACCCGCTGGGGGTATAGGAGCCAGGTATCTGTGGGCACAGTCCATACACCAGTCGATGTCAGCAATGTCTGGAGCCAGACTATTGAACAGGCCCGGAAGGAATGATCTGATATTGTTATCGGACACTTTTTCTGACACATCACGGATCCTGAGATTTTGGCATCTCTCTCTGTTTTCCAGATGTTCCTGCTGGAGTTGTAATTGGAGTTGTAATTGAGAGTGCTTAAATTATGCATTTTCCTCTTCTAAAGCTTGCAGATAGTGAATATATTATTTCGAGTGTGGCTGTACGCTCACCAAGCTGGTCTATTTCGCCCCTCAGTTCCCTGGAGATCTTCCCCACTTCCTGGGTTATGACCCTAGTGAGTTGTTGTGTGAGGGCTTGGAGCTTGATGTCCAGCAGTTTAGGGGTTAATAAAGCTTGGGTGGGTGAGGGCTGTTAGGTTCAACTTTTAAATAAGTTGCTTATAGTTTATATTGCTTTGCCAAATTATTGCTTCTATAAGAAAGATGACACGGAGTCAGGTATGTCTGTATCACAGTTCTGAGCATTCCAAAAAGGACTGCTCCCTTTACTTCTTTTATAGGCAGTTCCAAAAGCAGTAATCTTATCGGCATTACCAAATGAGGTTAAGGTACAAAGAGTTTCTCATCAGCGAACATGTAATGATTATTCAGCAGTTCCAAATTCCATCTAGATACAGATTGATAGAACAATTGATACGTACACAGGTAAGAAAGGAGCACAAACAATTTAAATAGAACAATTGATACGTACACAGGTAAGAAAAAACAGAAACAATTAAAGTGGAACTCTAAGTCATTATTTCAACCCTATCAATTTCCCCCTTTGACATCATCCTCTCCTTCCCCCTGGGTCCTCATGAATAAGTTCTAGTCAGTTTTTCCCCAGAGTCCTTTCCCTGACCGCGAGTTGTCAGAGGGGTAGAACCCATCCCCCTAGGTATTACCAACATCTTAAAATTCAAGAAGAGGAGTTTTATAGGAGTAGGGTGATGTCAATACACACTTATCAGTATACCCTGTCTATTCTCCTAATTTTCCTATTTATTTTCCTGTATACACATATATTCATGATTGTAAGTGATATTAATATTAGAATAATAATTACCATTGGACTTAACAACCAGTGAAAGGTATTGGTTGCTGTAGAAGACATTCCACTAAATATATCCCACCAATGTGGTGCAGTATCCTGTTGTATCTGTGAGGAAAGATGTACTAGTCTACCTTTGTCAATAATAATTTGCTACTTTAGGATCATCTATAGCCCATTCGAAAGTTGTTGTTTCCTCTACTTCAAGTACATTAATACCAGGAGTCCATGCATATATTTGTAAAACAACAATCTTCAACAAAAAATATGTAAGTAGATATTTCATCATGTTGTTTTCTCGGGTTGTTTCTTGCAATGTGATGCGTGTATCCAGGTAGGTTTTCCTTCCAGCTTTACTGAGGTGGCTGTGGTCAAGAGTACTTGGTAAGGACCTTCAAACCTGGGTTCCAATGTCTTTCTGGTGTGTTTCTTCACATATACATAATCCCCTGGTAGCAGAGTATGTGTACCTGTTATTGAATTAGGGTCTGGAAGAGAAGAATACACACTTTTGTGGATCTTAGTTAGACGTTGTTGTAATTGTATCACATATGCAGTCAAACTATCACATTGCAATTGCATACTCTGTGGAAAGTATAAACCCAATCTAGGTGCATTCCCAAAAAGTATCTCATATGGGGATAATCCTGTCTTTCCTGTTGGAGTGTACCTTATAGAGAACAAAGCCAAAGGCAGGCATTCTGGCCAAGGCTTGTTTAACTCTTGCATGGCTTTTTGTATTTTTAACTTTATTGTCCCATTTACTCTCTCCACTGATCCTGAACTCTGTGGGTGGTAAGGGGTGTGAAAACTTTGTTGAACCCCTAACATGGTCATCACATTCTGCATGATTTCTCCTGTAAAGTGTGTCCCCCTATCTGATTCTATGGTTTCAGGAAGACCAAACCTAGGTATTAACTCAGTGATCAGTTTCTTAGCTGTGGCTTTAGCTGTAGCCGATTTTACTGGATAACTTTCGGGCCAACCTGAGAATAAATCGATACACACGAGGACAAATTCAAAAGGGCCGCTCTTAGGCATTTGTATGTAATCAATTTGCAGTCTCTGGAAGGGGTATTGGGCCCGGACCTGGTGTTTACGTGGGGTTTTTACTCTCTGTCCTGGGTTATTCAGGAGACAGATTTGGCAGGCTGCACAGTAGTTTCTTGCAGTGCTACTGAATCCAGGGGCGAGCCATCCTTGGTTCACAATCCTATACATGGAATTGGAACTGACGTGTGTGGGTAGGTGAACTGCCGCTGCCATTTCTGGGTACAGAGAGGCAGGCAGGCATATTTTGCCTCCTTCCCTCCATACATTGTCAAGGTCTGGTGCTGCTCCCATCCTGACCCACTTATCTTTCTCGCTCTCCCCTGCTTGCTCCTGTAATTTACTCAGCTGCTGCCATGTTGGTTCTGGGATACTCACCTCTACCACTGCTAAGGTCTCAGGGCTTCCTTCCCCTAGAGCTGCCTGTTTTGCAGTCAAATCTGCAAATGCATTTCCTTTTGCCTCAATTGTTTTTGCGCTCGTGTGTGCCGCTATCTTCATAATGGCTACTCGTTTAACCTTTTGAAGATTGTTCAGGACTCTCTTAATCCCTTCTCCATGTTTTACAGGTGTACCTGCTGCTGTCAGATAACCTCTAGCCCTCCATATGTGGCCATAATCGTGCGCTACACCATAAGCGTAGGCAGAGTCAGTGTAAATATTCCCTTCTCGTTCTTTTAAGTATTCTAGGGCTTGTTCTAAAGCTTTTAATTCTGCTTCCTGTGCTGACATGTGGGCTGGTAAGGCCTGTGCTTCAATCACCTGTGTATCAGTCACTACGGCATAACCTGTGTGATATTTACCCTTGTCATCAGCAAACCTACTACCATCTATATACAAGGTGTGCTCAGCATTTAAAATCGGTATATCTGTAACATGTGGGAATCCCATTGTCTCCTGTTCCATGAGCTGAAAACAATCGTGCTGATCTACTTCTTTAAACAAAAGAGTGTCAGTGTCCTCATTTCTTTTCTCACTAGTACTATTAGTACTATCATTCCCCCTTGCCAAATCTGGTGACTGAAGAGGCAAAAAGGTGGCCAAATTTAAGGTTGTACAGCGCTGAAAAGTAACATTTGGAGGTAAGAGTAAAGTACACTGTAACCTTAATTGCCTAGCCATGGAAATGTGTTTGGGCTGTACCTGAGACAAGATTGCATGTATGTCATGTGTGGTATGCACTACGACTGGATTGTCTAGAACAATCTCTGATGACTTATCTATGATAATTGACACTGCTGCTACCGCCCGTACACAAGACGGTGAACCTCTAGATACTGGATCTAATGCTGCTGAAAAGTAAGCGACTGGTCTTTGTTTTACATGTGCCTGTGTCAGAACACCTGTGGCGTGTCCAGTGATCTCAGCAATGTACAGATTAAATATCTTGGTGTAATCTGGTATACCAATAGCCGGGGCAGAAATCAACAACTTTTTCAAAGTGATAAACGACTCATAAGCTACTTCTGTAAGCACATACGGTACAATTTTCAAACAATCGTATAATGGCTGCATCAAAGCGCTAGCATGTGGTATCCACTGTTTACAATATGACACGATACCTAAAAACATACGCAATTGTTTGAAATTCCGTGGGGGTAACATTCCCTTTATCACTTGAACCCTCTCCTCAGTGAGATGTCTCGTACCCTGTGATATACAATGTCCCAAAAAGATAACTTTTTCCTGACACACTTGTAACTTTTTCTTATTAACCTTGCAACCTTTTTCTGCCAAAAATCGCAACAAATTAAGGGTGGTGGCCAAACAAGTTTCTTTGTCAGGGCAGCATAACAATAAATCATCCACATATTGTAACAATACACAGGAATCTGGTGGTACCCATTCTCCCAACACCGTTTGCAATGCTTGCGAATACAAGGTAGGTGAATGCGCCATACCCTGAGGTAGGCGTGTCCAGGTTAGTTGCCGATTTTTTATTGAAAATGCGAACCAAAGTTGGCATTCTTCAGCAAGCGGGACGGAAAAGAAAGCATTCGCTAAATCTATAACCGTAAAGTACATACTGGTTGATGGTATTTGTGACAGTAATGTATGTGGATTGGGTACTAAAGGTGTCATCGGGGCTAGTATTTTGTTGACCGCTCTAAGGTCTTGGACCATTCTATACTTAACCGGACTCCCGGCTACTGATTTCTTTTTAACCGGGTACAAGGGAGTGTTTGCCGGTGATTTTACCTCTTTTAGAACTCCACTTTTTAAGAAGGATTGGACCTGCATTTCTATGGCCGTCTCTTGGGGTGCACTAAGTGGATACTGCTTTTGTTGGGGAAGCACTGCTCCTGGAATCAGCTGTAGGGTAACCGGAGGTATGGGCAAAAGTCCAACATCAGCTGGATGTTTTTCCCATAGTTCTCCTGGAAGGGACGACAAAATCTGATCTAAGTCTGAAGGAGGTGTGCCGGACAATTCCGATTCCTCCTCTAGGTATTGTATCAGGTTACACATCTCCATGTGTTCTTGATTATCCCCTATAGCTAAGGTGACAGTGCCATCTGGGTGATAGGTAATGTTAGCTCCTATTTTCTGCAAAATGTCAGCTCCTAACAAATTAGTGGGGGCTCCTCTGGATACCAGAAAGCGTGAAAGGAACATGTGGTTTCCTACTTTAACTTTCAGAAGTTTTGTAAGCGGGGCGTCGGCTAAAATGCCATCATATCCAGTTATTAGTAAAGTGTCAGGTGATTTTTGGCCAGGGAGTAGTTCAGAGTCAGAAAGTAACGAGCGTGAAGCTCCTGTATCGACTAAACAAGAGATTTTCTTATTACCAACCGTTATATTTGTCTTAAGCATTGTTGTTTTGGATTTTTCTAAAACCGGGGTGAGTCATGCTCGTGGACCATCTCCCTGCTGCCTGATATGACTATTTTTGTTGTCCCTGGGCTGGTTCCTTCTCTGATTAACTGGAGAATCAACACCTTCCTCTCCTTCATCCCTTATTCTTTTCTTACAGTTGCGTCTGATGTGACCAATCTTGTTACAGTAGTGACAGGTAAGGGGTTTGCGAAAGGAACCTCTACCTTGCTCTTGGGGACCCCCGAGTGCGTTGATAGCATGAGATTTCCTCCCTTTGGTTTCTGCTAAGTCCGCCTCTATGCCTTGCGCTTTTTGTAACAACGTCCCTCTATCTCTAGTTGCCCTCCACTCTGGTGTGCAGGCTTTCAGTCTCTCACTTATCTGTGGAATTAATCCCTCCATAAATTGTCTATTGAAGGCTCGGATTGTGACTGGCAGGGCCAAGTCCAATCCCTCATCTGCCATCATACTTTCCATAGATAAGTAAAATTCCGATACAGTCTGTCCTGGCATTTGCTTCATGGGTGATATGGACCCCCTCTCCTGTTGTTTTGCCTGACAAAAAGCTTCTAATCTAGCAATAAAAGGGGCCCTTGAGTCTATATGTCTGACATGTCCTGTCTCTAAATTGCCATCCCCATCAACTTGTCCTGCAGGTCTGTGTGGACCTATTTCTGTCATAAACTGGTTAAACAGGGTCAGAGTCATTTTGTGTCTGCATAGATCCTCCCCATCCTGCCAGGTCGCTTCATGTGTATTCATTAACTGTGTCACAAATCTACAAAAAGCAGCTGGCTTTGCTACCGGGTCTGGGGCGCTCTGTATTAATGCCATAAGGGTGTCTGCCGACCATGGTGCCCAAGTCCTTATTTGCATTCTACGAGTGACAGTAGGCGGGGCATTTGGATGGGCTGCTTGTCCAAATTCTGGATTGTTTACCTGAACAATGCGTGTATCAGTGCGTACGGGAGCTACAGTTTCTGGATGAGGTTTTTGTGCCCCACAATGCACACATTCTACTGCCCATTCTGGGTTTTGTGCTCCACAATCCTGACAAACCCATCCTCTCCCCTCAAGTACCAGATATATCTTGTGTGGTTTGCGTTCTACGTCAGTGTATGGGGGTGGGATGGCTGAGCTGGGAGATTCGACATTTTTTGTTCTTCTATCTTTCATATCCCAACCATCACAATCTGGATTATACTTCCACCCCTCTTCTTTCGCTCTATTTGAGACCTTAATTAAGCATTGAACCTGACGCATCCATTGCTTCTCTAACACCTCTCCTTGTCTGTCCCTTTTTATTTCACTCCATACATCCGGGTCTAAGCCCGCTGCTCCTTTCACCTTAAATTTACGAAGGACATCCTTTAAGTCCTGTGCTTCGGTTTTCCCATAAATGTTCTTAATTATCTGTGGCACCGTATAGTGCGCCACAATTCCCTGACGGGGTTTTGTGTTCCTCTGGCCCATTCTAACAGTCCTGCCTAGGTAGCGTGTGGGACACTTAGTGTACAATATAATGCGGCTACAACATATACAAGAATGAATAATTACTTTATATGCTAGCCCAATAGCAAACCAGCTAAGTTACACTAGTTCCTCGTTGCCTTCCTCCTAGGGTGCTAGAATTCTAGAAACCTCTCCGGAATGAGATTTCTGAAACCGAATTACTTTATATGCTAGCCCAATAATAAATAATTACTTTATATGCTAGCCCAATAACAAACCAGAATGCGGCAACAACATATACAAAAATGCGGCTACAACATATACAAGCATTCCTTTAAGTGGCCAGGTATCCGACTAGATCTCGGGACTTTGTTGAGACCTTATTCCCTCCCCGTATCTGGGAATCCCTCTCATACACTCTTATCCCTGCTTTATGGAGCAGACAGGGCTTATACTCTCAACCCGTCTATGGTTTATGAGTTAGATGTGAGGTTAAGCATAAGCGTCAGACCCCCAAGCTCACAAGCCCTCAGGTTCCCAATCGTGTGAGGTAAGGCGCATTTCGTTGCTTAGTTCGGCAATCCCCTTCTAACTCATACCATCCTTGACAAGGCTCATTCACTTTCTCAACAAGACAGACAAGACAGACAAGACAGACAAAACAAATAAATAATTCCAGCAATATAAACTAAAATATGCAGTAATTCTAGACTCACCATTACAGAGGCTAGTGTTTTAAAACCAGGAGAACCGTAACTGACAGAACGGATAGGCACAAATCAGGGGAGCACAGAATATAAGAAAAATAAAGCTTTTTCTTACCTGCGCAGGTTTTTTTTGATCTGTGGTTCCCGGAATGCCTGTCTTTTTGTTCCGTCAGCGTAGCTCAACCACCTCTTGTAGTATCATCGGTGAGTCCCTCGTCCGGGCGCCAAAATGTTAGGTTCAACTTTTAAATAAGTTGCTTATAGTTTATATTGCTTTGCCAAATTATTGCTTCTATAAGAAAGATGACACGGAGTCAGGTATGTCTGTATCACAGTTCTGAGCATTCCAAAAAGGACTGCTCCCTTTACTTCTTTTATAGGCAGTTCCAAAAGCAGTAATCTTATCGGCATTACCAAATGAGGTTAAGGTACAAAGAGTTTCTCATCAGTGAACATGTAATGATTATTCAGCAGTTCCAAATTCCATCTAGATACAGATTGATAGAACAATTGATACGTACACAGGTAAGAAAGGAGCACAAACAATTTAAATAGAACAATTGATACGTACACAGGTAAGAAAAAACAGAAACAATTAAAGTGGAACTCTAAGTCATTATTTCAACCCTATCAGGGCTGCTGCAAGGGGGTGCTGACTGTGGGGGAGCTGGCTGTGAGCCATCCTCCAACATTAGGGTGTGGACATAATCTTTCCGGGTCCCCTTGTGTATTTGAGACCGGGGATTGAGGCCTAGTGAGGTAACGGTCCATAGTGACTGTAGGCTGCAGTGCTGGAAAGGACTGGTAATGTTCCTTCTGGTCTCCTTATTTGACCATGAGGTCCTGGAGAGCTGATAGGGCTTACACCTGAGGCGATCGGTGGCGGATGAAGCTATGCAGGGGCGATGGAGGGTGGTGCAGGTCTGGAGCTCCCTGGTTACACGTCTGCCATTACGGAGAGATGCGCATGTGCCCCCTATGTGTGTTTTTGGTGAACCACTGCCCTAAGTGGCCGTCCTAATTAACATGTTACTAACACTCATCTTCATCCAATCAGAAAGAAGGGATTCTCTCAAAAACAGACTAACTCTTGGTCGCATGTTGCAACACAGTATGGAGGAACTCTCCCTCACCATTACATTATTGACATGGTTTAATAGCTAAGAGAGCTTAATAATGGTATACTTAAGTGCACATGTTCATGATTCCACATGGTTGTTATTTGAAGCTGTTTACAAGTATTCATATGCCAATAATTGCATCAGCATTACTTTGAAGGGAAAGAAATACTTCTTGGAAAAGTTGGTACGTGCTATAAAATGTCTGTCAGATCATTTATAACTCAGCGGTGCCCAGTAAGTTAAGCTTTGCTCTTATTACATCCTATAGATAACTTTCTACTGACGTTCCTGTCTGAGTGCTTTAACAGCTGTTGTGAGAGAAGCTTTCATTGACATATATAACAGATATGAAATAAAGAAGCTCTGACCTGGGCTTTTTTTTAGCAGAAGTAATGCCTTTAGGATTATCTAGTTATGCAAATAACAAGGGTTTCATTTTTGGCTGCAAATCTCTGTGGAATGGATGAGGGCAGTGAAATCACATTCATCTCCAGAAACATACATTGATGTCGGCCAACATCCACATTTAGACTGCACTGACTCATTTTACCACTGGCAACACATAGCCCTACAGTAGCAAATCCACTGTCTGACCCTTTAAGATGTGCAGAAAGACAGCCTTTATATCTATTTATAGGCTGACTTTCAGTCTTTTTAGTTGTGTGCAGTCACTTTTGACACACTGTCCCAGTAATCTGATCAGCCAGACTGCTTTTAAATGAAGGGCTAGGGTTTGGCCTCAGTAGAGAGGGTGACAGCTGTCAGATACAGATACTAGGCTACAGATCCTGGCTGCTAAAACCCACTCATTCATTTCTTTTACAGATCATCGCCCACAGCTTGAAGCCATGCTTTACAGTCCAATGGTTAGCTGGCAAGAGATCTACATAGTACTGTATATTAGTAAGGTCAGCTTCTCAAATAATAGCCTAAAGTTAAGCACATCAAAACTGCTTTTAAATTGAGCCTGTATTTATCATCTGCATTGGTGTTTCATGTCTTTAGAAGCAGTATTTGCCAAAACTAACAGGCTCGCATACTTGAGATCTTAAAGGATATGGCTACTAGACTTGTCTTCTAATGCTGGAAAAACCTGGCATTTAAAGGTCTTTGCAATACACAGCTGTATGAAGTATTACCTGACCCTACCTGCGTATTTCCATCTTAATTGGCCATCTGTTTTTTTTTTTTATTCAGCACGCTTGTTTACATGAGGCCTCTGATTTTATATACAGCTGAAAGTGCCAGTTGCCAATTTCTGCCAATTGCACAAACATCAGATCTGGAACTATTTTGGAGGCCTGTCATCAATGACAAATGTCATGCATCTGCATGATCTGGTCACCTTTCAAGCAACTTGCTGACATTATGGGGTTGATGTTGTACTCCCAGAATGCCCGGCGGCGTGATCTGTCACCACTGCATCCATCATTCACAGTCGATGACGGATCACTCCCTGACCCGCTGCCAGTGTCATGTGATAACTGTGACCAATCACAGTAGATCACATGACAATTGTAAACAATGGATGGCTTCCTTTCATGCCATCCTTTGTATGCAATTGTACTTCTAGCTGTGATTGGTCACAGTGATCACATGGTACAGACAGGGCCAATCACAGCACATCTATACCATGTAATTAGCTTTGACCAATCACAGCTAATCACAACAAAAGACACTGAATGAACCAGTTGCATTCAGTAAAATGGTTGCTTATACCAATGAAATGCATTGGTATATGCAAAAAAAAAATCCTGATCACTTCCCCAAAGTAGTACAGTATTAACACGATTATGCCCCGTACACACGGTCGGATTTTCCGATGGAAAATGTCCGATCGGAGCGTGTTGTCGGACATTCCGACCGTGTGTGGGCTCCATCGGACATTTTCCATCGGATTTTCCGACACACAAAGTTTGAGAGCAGGCTATAAAATTTGCCGACAACAAAATCCGTTGTCGGAGATTCCGATCGTGTGTACACAAATCCGACGAACAAAGTGCCGCGCATGCTCAGAATAAATAAAGAGATGAAAGCTATTGGACACTGCCCTGTTTATAGTCCCGACGTACGTGTTTTACGTCACCGCGTTTAGAACGATCAGATTTTCCGACAACTTTGTGTGACTGTGTGTATGCAAGACAAGTTTGAGCCAACATCCGTCTGAAAAAATCCTAGGATTTTGTTGTCGGAATGTCCGAACAAAGTCCGACCGTGTGTATGGGGCATAACACTGTATTGCTCTGGTCACGGTGTGTTAGAAAAAAAATCATAAAAAAGTAATAAAGAAAATATATATTTATTTATTATTTAAATTTTTGTACATACTGTCACCATTCAGAGTCCCTGATCACCACCACACAAGTTATATGATAACGCTGTGCTGCACTTGTGACAGTATGTAAAAAAAAAAAAATTGTGCCATTTTTTACATTTCTTAATTTTCCAAATAATTGTGGCAAAAAATAACAACTTTAAAAAACATGCCATGCCTCTTACTAAATACATTGGACTGTCTAATTTCCAAAAAAAGGTCATTTGGGGGTATTTGTACTATCCTGGCATTTTCGCCTCAAAAAATGAGAAAGGTGGTCAGTACTTGATCAATTTTCAGATATATACCATAATTTGTAGACTCTATGACTTTCCTACAAACTAAATAATAAACACTGATTTGGGATATTTTCACCAAAGAAATGTAACAGAATACATTTTGACCTAAATTTATGAAGAAAGATTATGTATTTGCAAAATTTTATAACAGAAACTAACAAACATGTGGGTTTTTTTTCCAAAATTTCTGTATTTTTTAATTTAAAAAAAAAAAAAAAACACAGGATTGATAAAATACCATCAAAAGAAAGCTCTATTTGTGTGAAAAATATGATAAAAATTTCTTATGAGTAAAGTGTTGCAAGACAGCGTAATTGTCATTCAAAATGTGACTTAAGTGGTTAAGTGGAATTTCACCACATTTACTAAACTCTGGGGAGCATTTCCTCCTTGCAGAGTGCAGCTTGCCTTGCAAAGTGAGCAGCCCATTTGCTTTTAGTAAATCAAGCCCTGCAACATTTGCCTTATGCAAAAAAATTAGGGACAGCGTGCATTTATTATAGTTGTCTTTTACCACCCCCCTTCCCCCAGTGTTCTCCACAAAGCTACTACTTCCATTTACACCAGAGATCTTCACTGTGCATCCCTACCTGATGCCACCCAGGCTTTGCACAAAAAGTCCCAGAAAAGTCCAGCAACCCATGCAGGCTATTGGATCAATGTAATCCTGTGGCTGATTTGTACTCATGGCAGCCCCAGGTATCCAGTGAATCCATGCATAAGATGCAACCAGGACTTGGGCAACAACTGTGCAATGGTTGTGGGATTGAGTTGTAGTAATGTAATTAGCTATTGGGCAGTGATAAATGGAGCTGCGCTCTTACAACAACAAACTGATAAATGTGACAATATATGGACTATTATGTTCATAACATTATAAAAACAAAACTGTGAAACAATAAATGAATCAAAAAAATATATATTGAAATTGATAGTCCCAAGAAACTAGTGAAGAGGCTTGGAAGGGTATATCCTTAGCAAATAGCATAGAAAGGTAGCGCACCACCCATGCAGACAAAGAATGTATAAAATCCTGATAAAAAGTCCTCCTTGTGTTGATAATCACACTGATGCACAAAGTGTAAACCCACCACCACAAAAAGTGCACACCTACCAGCTTACACAAGCTAAATCACTTGTGGCTAATACCCAGCCAGGGCCTTTGTCTCCAGGGATGGCAAGCAAATGGCTGATTGGACCAGATAAAATTTCAACACACTGGCAAAACAGATTGTCATATCCTTCCACAGGGCTAAAGGATCCAAAAATCTCCCTCGGATGCCGTGCTCATAGCAACCCCAAAAAAGAAATGCTTGTCATAGTGTAAAACCAAACTAGATATTTAATGGATAAAACAGTAATGCACTTACATCTAGGTCAAATACAAAAGCATGCATAAAAAAGCCGGCCTGCTGTGATACAAACGCCCGTCCTTCCGGGATGTTGAACAGTGTGGTGATGGCTGGGATGTATGACATCATTTGCCTAGGCATGGAAACTAGAAGGTAACAATTCTTAGATGCGATGGCTGCATTTGTTTTCCTTTTTAGGCTTTCTTTCCTTTATTTTCATCTGGTGATCTGGTCAGTAAGTCTGTTGTTTTTCAAAATTAGCTATTTGGGGTTACAGTGAGGGTGAAGGTGGGCAATCTTTAAAGGATGTGATTGCAGTGCCTGACAGAAGGGATTATAGATCTTTGCAGCCAGGACATGAAGGTTTTGTACAGTGAGTCTACAATCAATCATGGTTTTCATCTTGTCATCTTGCAATAACACACATCGCACTGTAGGCATTGATAAATAGTAAAAAACAAAACAAAAAAACCCCAAAAAACTGTGATTTAACCAAAAATCATTTTCATTACAGAGCTACAGTAGAATTGAAAGAGTTAATGAACGCAAACCATAAACTGTCTTTCAAAACACAGATGTTCCCAAGCTTTAAATATATATCTAAATGAAGTAAGTATGTGCAAAATGAAAAAGAAATCATGTGAGAAGGGAATGACGTCAAGAAGCATGAAATTACATACAATGGATAATGATTAGGGGGGCAAAGGGATACTGCATTTCTAAATTTGGTTTGAAAACAAAGTAAAATCATAAGACTCTCATAACTGTTGCTTTTCAAGCTGTTTTAGAGCTCAGAAATCATAATAGCTTGTTATCATTTCCTATGCCTTTGAAAAGCAAATGAAAATCCTGAAAAAAATACAACATTATCACTTAGAACATATTCATATAGACATAATAAAGCATTAAAGTGCAAATATTGTGGAGACATCTTTGCATAATGCACCTTATTATTAAATAACCAGAAGTGACTAAGTAAAAGAGACATAACAATATCTGCAGTGAATTTTATTATCTGATGAGGGCCTTTCTAGTTCCAGCTAGTGTCGGGATGTGGTGGCTGGTTTTCAATAAAGGTCAGGAGCAGCTCCTTACTGAATAGAGCTAAAAGTGTGTTTCATTCTTTTGTCGACCACTGACACTGTTGGGAATTGATCTAAGAATATGGTTTGTTGCAGGCCTTTACTCTCCAGGGAGATTAATATTTTAGCTATTCGTTTTTGTTCAGTGTTTCTAAATGTATGGGGAATGAAAAGAAAGGTTAAAGAGTGGCTTGGGGACAGCTAGCTTAAGAGACTAGATCATTTCATGAAGGAAAATCAATTAAAAAGGTTGACTGTGAACATTTATCCACTTAGCTCTGCCTGCTATTGAATTTTCATGATGGGCTTCGACTTTTTCGGAGAGAAGAGAGTTAATGGCGATTGTTCCGTTCTATTCAAAATTTATTATCTGCTTTATTCAATGGAAAACACTCCATCAAAATAGATAGAGGCCTAAGGCCTATTGATAAACTTGCCTGTGTGGGGCTAGAATGGGGAGGTTTGTCACAGATGTCCAGCCTTTGAAGAAAAATTAAACAAGTATCTCATTACAGAATGCTTCAGTGGTCCCTGGAGGTGGCCACAGAGGCAGTGGATTTAATGAGCTGAGAACACTAATGCTGCCAAAGTTTACCTCAAACTGCCTTTCTGAAGAACTCCTCTATTTGGGCCCACTCAAGCAGAGGAGAAAAGGCATCATGCTGTTCTCTCCCTTTCAACTCCAAAGAAGGGGATAATGCACTTTTTGTGCCGTGCATCCAGAGGAATTATGTGTGCTAATTTGATTAGGAGAGATTTGATTAACTGGAAAATGAGGGCTTTGCTAAGACTTTCACACGCTTAATTTATCCCTTGCAAAGCAGACGCAACATTTTGTCATGAAGCTCAGAAGGCATATGGGAACTCTATTCAGTGCATAGATGGCCTTTCAGGCCCAACAATATCGAGGATTGCTACGGTTCATATTGGGATAATCAGTTTAGAGCATTTGCTTTGCTGCAGAATACAAATTGCATTTGGCATTGCCAGTTAAACGGTTCAAAGGATAATGAGATTAATATAGTAGGGAATTTAGCAAAGCTGTTTTTACATATTCACATAACTAGTTTGTGAAGAACTGGGGAGAAATTGTTATCAAGATTCTTTTGAAAAAATATATCTTCTTCACGTTGGAATTAGTCATTAGGACTTTCTATATGAAAGCTGCAATTAGCATTTCATATTTTGAATGCACAAGCTGCTTTTTGAAGGAGACCCTTCTTTAGAATTTACTCAGATTATATTCATTAATGCATTGAATCCCCCACAAAGTTCTAATTTTGCCGCAGATATTTTATTTGATAAGCAACAATCATAAAAACATGATATAATCTGCTAAAGATGAAGGCTGATCATACTTGGGAGAAACTTGTTGCTTATTTGTGCATCATCACACTATCAGAGCAAACCAAACGTGCTCACATGATGTGCAAACTAAATGATTAATAAAGATAGTATGAATCATAATCTGACATTATGTATATTTCAATGTTATACTGTTAGTATATAATTGTGACCACCTGTCTGATCTTTTCAACCTAAGCAGTCTTTTTATGTACAGCAAACTTTGTCTGCTGTGATCATTTGTATAACATTATCTGTAAAGTTTCTACGGAACTGTACCTGAATTCTTTGTGTTGTCAGTATCACTTCATGTAAGGACTCCTTAACATTAAAGGGGTTGTAAAGGCAGAATGTTTTTTTTATCTTAATGCATTCTATGCATTAAGCTAAAAAGCCTTCTGTGTGCAGCAGCCCCCCCAGCCCCCCTAACACTTACCTGAGGTTCCCCTCTCCAGTGATGTCCACGATTGTCTCAGACATCCGAGATTCCCCTTCCTGATTGGCTGAGACACAGCAACAGCAGCATTGGCACCCACTGCTGTCAATCAAAGTCAGATAGCCAATCAGGGGAGAGAGGGGCGGGGCTGGGTTGGGGCTCCATGTCTGAATGGACACAGGGAGCTGTGACTCAGCTCAGGTGCCCCCATAGCAAGATGCTTGCTGTGGGGGCACTGAACAAGAGGGAGTGGCCAGGAGCACGGTAGAGGGACCCAAGAAGAGGAGAATACGGGCTTCCCTCTGCAAATCCATTGCAACAGAGCAGGTAAGTATAACATGTTTATTATTTTTATAGGGAAAAAATTTGACTTTACAGTCACTTTAAAATAAACCCATGGACAGGCTATAGAAATTCAAATATTGCCATATACCTAAGCAGTTTGTTGCTTTTGAAGCTGTAGGCACTGTGAAACAATGAATCCTCAGTATTTAAAGCAGAAGCACTGAAGTATTTTAGGTAATTCTCCCAGCAGCTCAGCTCACTCTGCTTTCCCCTCCCAGCAGTGACCTGGTAGCCTTCCAGCCTCGTAATCGCTAATGTAAGCACAGGGAAGGTGCTCTAGGATAGTGGTTCTCAATTTTTGTGGGACCGAGGCCTGGTAAGTTATTTCAAAAAGCTTAAGATATAAAACAAAGGTACAGGAATACAAAATATGTATTTAAATGTATTAAAAAGGGATAAAACAAAACAAAAAAGGGGCCTGGGCACTAAACCTGCTATTAAAGATACAGATACGCTATATGTCGGCACAGCATTCTGTAAATCTTAGTACCTATCCCATTGATGCAAACTGACCACTCAAGTATGAATCTACTTCCGTGCTTTGCATTGTCAATTTAGAACAAGAAAGAAGGGGGTTGGCAGGATAAACCAGGTATTTTTAATGAATGTAATATATTAAAAACTTAATGATTACTAAGACAACAATATACATGGACAAAGGACCACCACTGCAAATCATAGGACCTACTTTCCAGCACCCGAACCCCCGTCCACTAAAAAAAAAAATAACTTACCTTTTCATCATCCCACACTCTTCTCTTATATTTTGCTAGATTGATGCTGCACTGGGGCCAACCAAACCATTTTTATTAAAATTGATAGATATATAAATATTGAAACTTTTAAAATAACATTAATATCTTGGGACACAACATGCAGTGTGTGGGCCTCCACCACTACATCCTCAATCCCTGGGGCATTGCATTCCACTCCTCATTGGTTAAATGGGGGGCCTGGCTCTGAGCTGCACTGCCAGTTAGGCACACAGCACATTGCACATGGTAGAGGGTTGGTATATTGTAAACAAGCAGTGTTGCATTGCAGAGATTGTGACAGCAGTAGCTCTCAAGCCATAGCCTGTCAATTACGGTTTATTTGATGGGAGGAAAATAAAGTCAGGTAAAGTCTCCCAAAAGAAATGTTTTTGGTAGAGTGTGAAGGATTAGAATAACTGTCAGGTATCCCCTCGCTTCTGTCCATGTGACAGATGTAAGAACATGAAATGAAATGAAATCTCCCATCTGGGACACGGGCAGTATTTAAACCCAACAGGGAATCAAAACATTCCTCTTCTTACTCCAAGAAAAAACTTTTTTCTTTGCTTGGATGTGGGATTTAATGCTACCTAAGTATGGGTAGTATGGTACAGAATGTGATTAATACATTCAGTAAAATGTACATTTTTTGCAGTAAGAATATTCAGAAACATAGAATGTGTCAGCAGAAGAGAACTGGTAGCCTACTTATTATGGAGCCTAGAATATGTTTATGTAGAAGTGTCATTAAAACAATTTACACAGCATATGATTAGGGGAAATTTATTTAATTCACCCATATATTGAATTTAAATATATTGACTCAAAATATTTCTTCCCAAAAGGTTAAGCAGCAGCTGCACATTGGTTATAGCAATAAAAACGCTCCCCATCCCAGTGTGACCTGAATCATTACATCCACATTAGCCCAAGGCACAATTGCTCTCCTGTCACTCAAGTCAGCATGTCCCTAGATCAAGGCTGTCCAATTCAAACCTCAAGGGCCATGGAGCTACTCCAGTAATTAAGAGACAATCAATCAGATTTTTTTTGGACAGATCAATCAGAAAAGTTGTTCTTTGTGACCTAGAACAAAGCCTATAAATGGCCTGAGAAGGTTCAAGTTAAGAAACCATGCCCTTCTTAATTAAATTAAAACAGCAAGGGACCAGGGAAATCATTAGATTTGTTAGATTGGCTCTGTTTCTTCCAAATATGTGATACATTTTTAAGGGATATCAATTCTGGCATGTAAGGATTTTAGAATTATGTATTAGAACATTTTTAACTTGTATTTTAGGAAAAGCATTACATAGTGTTGTAAAACATCTAAAAAATAAAACACCATTACAGTACCCCACTTAGACAAAGCTGTTAAAAGCTGTTATTCTGGCTAGCATTTGTTTCAGGCAGTTGGAAAAGATACCCATATTTAAGTGGTTAAGTAGCTGCAGATGGTATTTGTAGTGTAGTGCAGTCCAGATTGTGACCTGCATGTTTTTGACTCATAGAATTTGGAACATGTGGCATGATAGTCTTAAAACACACTCAGCGACATTTAAAGAAATGGGTGGGCCAGGGCAAATACCTCATAGGTTCCCACCATTTTTTCTATGTGAGAATGCAGGTGATAATGAGGATGACCACAGAATTAGACCACTAGAACAATATAGGTATAACCGTTTTCATTATAATAACATAGTTTAAGGTTGGGTTAGCAGTACTGGGTCTGAGGATGAGTATTATTTGGATGGATGGCAGTTGGCCTATTATTTAGTACCTGGGGGAAGGGGAGAAAGCCTCTACTAATAAAATACAAACTATAGTTAAATTTAGTTGGAAGGTAGAGGTTCAATTGATGCATCATCAGTTAATAGTCTGACTTGAAACTATTGAGTGTATTGGGAACATTGTATTATGGCTTTTTAAATATCTATAGGCAAGGTCTGAATGGAAAATTCCCAGACATCCAAAACCTTTGGACCTATATTTCCCTATGCAAGGCGACCTCCACACATTCAAACAGAGAGATAGTGAGGTGTTGAAGTATGGCTTTAATGTATTATGTAGGATGGCATTCTTTTTTCTTATGGATGTTCCTTGCTACAAGAGATATAATGGTAAGCAAATTGTTTGCAGCCCCTTGAAAGTATGATACCCAGGATAACTTTTAGGTCAAAAATTGCAAATAGCTTACTAAGTTTGTGGTAGCATAATGTAATACTGTGATCCAGAATCACCCAGAAGGCATTGGACATCCACATTTCAGGCAGCAAGAGGTAGGACTTAGATCTACGAGGTCAAATCAATACTAGACATGTGCACACTGAAATATTTCGTTTCAGAATTTTGTTTTCGTCCGAAATTTATAATTTTATTTAGTTACTCCCGAAATTCGCTTTTATTTATTTAGTTTTTCGTTAAAAATTGCATTCGTCCGAAAATCCAAATTAAGGTTAAATCTGTCATTAAAGGCTTATGGTGTCTGTCGAATGTTCAAAGAAGATTCGACGGAGCAGCTAAACTGTACGACGCCGTATAGTTTACCTGCTCCGTCAAATCATCTTAGAACTTTCAACAGACACCATAAGCCAAAGTATGTGTGTACTTAGTTCTAGCTATTTTACTGCTCCTCCTCTTTGGTTACAATCAGCCAATAACATTCATCATCATCATTTTTATTTATCTTTTCTCCCTTACGTCGAATCTTTTCTCTCCTACGTCGAATCTTTTCTCTCTATGTCGAATTTTTTCTCTCTATGTTGAATAATCTTGGACTAATGGAGTTAAGGTTAGGCACATTCGACCACAGGTTTGATGGACACAGATTGTTATTGTCATCATCATGTCGAATCTCCTATCTATATCGAATTGTTGTAGAAACAAAAACGAAAATAAAGCATTTGTTTATGTCGGATCTTTTGCTTTTCGGATTCTGCACTTACGTTATCGTTAGTTAAAACAATAACGAAAATACCTGAAATTCGGACGAAAATGCATTCGGACGAAAATGAATGCACATGTCTAATCAATACTAGAGTTTAAAAAAAAAACACCAGACCCCCCTAACAATGCCAGTTCTTAGGGGTATAGCCCACTATACCCCCCACATAATTTCATCTACCCATCACTGTAATTGGGGTTGAAAGGAAGGGCCTTCATACACTAATTAAAACAGGGGTCTCAAACTGGCGGCCCTCCAGCTGTTGTGAAACTACAAGTCCCATCATGCCTCAGCCTGTGGGAGTCATGCTTGTAACGGTCAGCCTTGCAATGCCTCATGGGACTTGTAGTTTCGCAACAGCTGGAGGGCCACCGGTTTGAGACCCCTGAATTAAAACATCAGACAATGATACTTATTGGTACCAAAAGAAACCCTTTCTTCCAAACTGTGCCTTCATTACCTTGATGAAAGTTAGCGGGATTTGTATAGGGCATCGAGGTCAATGCACTATAAATGCATTGTAAACCTCAAACATGAAATTTAAACAAAACATATCCCTCTATAGTGTGTACTTGTTTCAATTAAGATCACTAAGTGTCATTTCTGTCTGCTACTTCATTCCTCTGGTATCAGCATGAAAAATATATGACAAAGTTTCCTGACACTAAGCAAAAAAAGATAACAAGGAAAGGAGCTACAGCTGACTGACAACCTGAGCTCTGTTACTGCATATTGTGTGAAGGGGGTGTGTTCCTACCCTCCAATCAGCTCTCAGAACTCTCCTTACTGAGCTGTTAGAAGAGTATGAGGGATGAATGTGAGGCAATTATGACCCTACAAAGGTACCATCCTGTAAAAAAACAATTACTAAATGAGAACAAAAATGGGGTGGGACTTTACATGTACCTTGCAGGGTCTAATAAATACACATACCAAATAGGCTTAAAAAATAAACAAATCTTTAATTTCCATATACAAATGGTTAGCTTTAAAAAAGCTGAATACAACTAGTTAAAACCACAGTTACTGTAAGTCTATCCAGGGTGTGCTGATCCTAACTGAAGAATCGAGAAAACTGGCCTACACATTTCGCAGGGAGTCCCAATTCATCAGGGCCTTAGATTGGAGCACAAATTTGTACATATACTACAAAAACTACCAAGAAGACTGATGATTCACCTGTGTAGTTTTTGTCAGCCAGTCTGGTGGAGGAGAAGCCCGTGGGGATTAACTCCGTGTCCCCCCCAAAGAGAAAACAGACGCCTTAAATGATCACAAGGAGCCAGTACGGAGTCAAAAGGATGTCCCAAGTTACAAGAGGCAAAATTGAAGAGTGAATCAAGCTACACCTAAGCTTTTGCTTATCCTTGCAGCATGGATGAAACCGTGAAAAAATCTATATTAACGGCTTACTTGATGTGCATACTTCCTCCATCTGTGTCTTCAAATGAAGGACCAGCATCTCCTTACTGAGCTCTGCAGAGTGTAACTTTAGCTCTCCATCCCCTTTTTTGTGACAGCTCAGACACAGCTTATAATTTCTGGACTTTGAACAGATGTAGAGAAGAGAAGACTACAGATAAATAGGTACAACGTATGTAGGAGCATTTGTTTCATCTCTGTGTATCAACTAAGGCAAATCACTTCACTGGGTATATGTAAGGGTTTACAACCACTTTAGTTGTTCAGTGAGTTATGCTTATTCATTTCAGATGACTGTGTTTATGATAGTAGGGTAAAATATTGCTACAAATACAAATACAATACAATACTACAAATGTCACTTCAAGGTTCTATTTTATCATATTTTCTATAGAGTCAAAAGAGGGATTTGGGGACTTTAGATAAGACACGTTACCATGCATCTCCATCCCTAAATCTGGTACATATAAGGGGTCTGGGACTTTATATGAGGTGTGTCTGATGAGACTCAACAAGTAGAACAGAATAATGTGAATGTGTTTATTGTCTAAAACACACAGCAATGACATGCAGCAGTAAGTACATATAATGTAATAAACACATAACAGCATATTACAAACCGTAAACATGTACATGTCAGATTATACATCTCATTGTAAAAAGGTAATCCTCCATAAAAAGAATCCTAAAACACAAGGTGTGGTCCTAAAGTAAAACTATGATGCATCAATGTAAGGCCGACGCGTTTCATGGCAGTAATGCCACTCCTCAGGGACAGAAACAAAGTAAATATAGAGCTGCAAAAAAACAAACATATCATATAGAAATTCTGATCAGGCTACCCAGCTAAGGGAAGCAATGATGTTTAGTGAAGAAGGTATGATAAACCATCTCCTGATCAACTTACATTTAGCAGCATGTGGAGGTATGTACACTGGAGCAAAAGGGCTAGCATGGTTGTCTGCGCCGGGAGCTGAGATGGGGTCCGTAGAAACAGAGAACATGAGTGTGATTCTCAAGGACGTGTGTATCGAACCAAAGATGCAACCGGGGCTCCAATCTGAAATTTAAATAAATGGTAATAAACCCATGTGGGGAAGGGAGAAAGTGTAACCCCCGAACCAGGTAAATGTGGAAGGAAAGATGGAAGCCGGCATATATGTGTAAATATAGACACACATACCGGAGGTATAGATAGGTAAGTGCTGTGAGTGAATAAAATAA